>NC_056743.1:491828662-492191162 GCF_019279795.1 Protopterus annectens | reverse complement strand
ATAATATACCTTATATTTTACAGATCTTGCACTTTAAATGTTGCATATTCATTCTTCATAAAAAGGATATATTTTAAATGGTTTTAATATTTTTAAAAGTCACCACTAATTTTATTTTCATGTTCTTTCTGGATGCTCCTAATCACGTGTGTCAATAGGCATATTCTTTTTGGTTCTCGAGCACTTTCAAATAGGTGACCACTGACCACAATTTTCATTGGTTTGTTTCATAATCCCAGATCTCAGGAATAATCACTCAGTTTTTCATGTAACTATCTTCTATTTAATTGTGCTTATTTTCTTTTTAGAAAGCTCAGGTAACACAGACTGCCTGATGCTTCATTTAAAAAAAACACAGGACCTTGCTTACAAGATTACAATGGCCTACCCATGTAGTCAGGCTTTTGTAGCTGTGAGCATCTTGGGTTTAGGGAAGTCACATAGCCAGCTTAAACTCCATCACAAAAGTCTGTAGCTGCAGTGCAGTGTATTAAGGCTGCAAGCTGCTAATGAGCTACTTCCAGTAGTCCAGACATTAGGTCACTCAACTACTGTTAGTCCAGACATTAGGTCACTCAACTACTGTTAGTCCAGACATTAGGTCCCTCAACTACTGTTAGTCCAGGTATTAGGTTCCTCAACTACTGTTAGTCCAGGCATTAGGTCCCTCAACTACTGTTTAGTCCACACATTAGGTCCCTCAACCGCTATTAGTCCACATATTAGGTCCCTCAACTACTATTAGTCCAGACATTAGGTCCCTCAACTACTATTTGCTTAATGAAAAACACTGAGCAAGTCACTTAACCAAAGAATTCTCTCAGGGTGAGTCTGAAAAAGGTCCACATGGATAAGTGCTCTACTCCATTTAACTGAATAAGTTGTAGTGTCTCTCAGGAGTGGGTAAGTGTAGAACGGACTAGACCTTGACAGTTAAAACTGTCTCTTGCCATGTGAAATGGAGGAAAAGATAGTCCTTGGAGAGGATGCTAAAAAGAACCAGCTACATATATTTGGTCTTCTGTCTTCACACAGCATTGCTTCTGTGACTAGATTTCACAGCTGTTGGAGTATTTTAGCCTAATATGGCCCCAATGGAGTGCAAAAATCACAATCCACAGACAGGGCACCACAATGTCAGAGTATATGCAGTAAACAGGTCAGCCACCTCAGTAGGACTGTGAGCTCTAGAAAGAAAACTCTACTACTGCACATACACCTAAAAGGAAATCTTTATATTTTCTCCATTTGGATACTATGACTGCAATACTGATTCAGGTACTGCCTAATAAGTGTGTTGTCCTACTCTGAAACTTCATGGTTCATGTGGAGGGGGGAATAGGGGTAATGCAGATAACTGGAGTGGTGTGATTGGGAGGAATGTGACTCCTGATATGGACCTGCATGAGGAACTGGACTATTGAACTTGTCCTGGATTATCCATAGCAAATGCCAGTGTTTCTAACAAGTCGTAAGTCTACTTGGTATCAGAGCACCTTAGATTAGACATTGATTTCTGACTCTGGAGAGGAGTCCTCATATTGAAGATCATACACTGTAGACATGTGGGTCATACAAGGTGTCAACTGATCATCATTCCTTAGTAGAGAATACAGCCAGATGGCTGCAGCAGCTGGAAAGACCTAATTTATTAGCGAGTGTCCACACAACACCTGTCAGCCTTGTATAGAATGAGTTCACTTCCCATCTCCACAATAGCTTCTTCCATATATCAGGGGAGGGCTGGGTCTGAGTGGACCATGCTTAAGGCCTCAATAGCTGAGGTGACAGCAATGTGCTGTGGGCAGCAGGTGGTCACTGCTTATGAACTACCATTTGGACCCAATGACAGACAACAATGTTAGTTGAAGCTATCAAATTTGAGAGAGACTGTCAGTGCTAGGCTGTGGGTGGGTCTCATGGTCTGAGTTGCAGATTCACTTAAGTGAATACTTTGCTCTGGAGAGAGATTATTGAGGCCATGGTAGGAAAGAGATGCTCTCAGAGGCTCTGGCAAACTATCAAGTTACTTAAGAGTGGGATGAAGAAGGATTTACAGGTTGTTCTCAATATGGACAGAGAAACATTGAGCTTTACTTCAGATAGTATTATGACGTCAGTGGAACACTCAAGAACTCCTTAAACAGTTCTGCTACTAGTATGATGGAGTGGATGCCATCTGTTCAGAAATACTTAAGGTACTGCATATTGTTATTTATATATATATATATATATATATATATATATATATATATATATATATATATATTGAATAACCCAGTGTTTTAGTGTTTTGTGCAAGTTTAGAACAGACTTTTAAAAAAAGGAGTAGAATAATGTGCTCCACTTATAGATGAATTATGCATGCCAGCCTCCTGGAGATGCTGGAAAGCAGACTTCATCTAATTGCTCTGTGTGAATCAATTGCTGAGCTATATGAGTTCAATACCGGCTGTGGAAGAGTGAGTTAACTTTCTCTTGCACAGATATCATCACATGGGTCATGGTCATGGGAGTTTACCATTACTGTCCATATATATATATATATCTATATCTGTCTATCTATGTATGTGTGTATATATATATATATATATATATATATATATATATATATATATGTATATATATATATTTCTACTTCAAAACACTGAATTACCATAACATTGAACGACAAAACTCTGAGACAATAACATTGAAAACTCAGAACACTGAAAACTCACAACAGCGAAAATACAGAACACTGAAACTGTACATCACCACATCCTATACCATCGAAAACCACAATGGACATGTAAATAACACCCCCTCTGCCTAAAACAAAAGTAAACTTACAAACATACTTTTTACTACATTTCTGCAGAGAAGCAAGCCCCCCATGCAGAATGTAAAAATAATGTCTAAATCATTTACCTGTATTGCCTAAAAACACATACAGACTAGCAAAATAAAACCTTTTCCCCTTCTTGCTTCTCCTGACACTTCTCAGAATACTAACTTAACTTCCATGAAAGCAAAAAATCCATCACTTAAGACCAATATTTACCCGTTAACTTATAAACTTTCAATACACAACATTAAACAAACTACAAAGCCACAAAACATACCATCTGCCATTTTGGTTCCCAACAAACTATCTTGTCTTAAAGCGATACCACAACATTAACTAATTAAATTATATACATTTACATGTTTGACAATAAATGACTCTATGTTATACATTTTCAGCATTATGTACTTCAGTGTTGTAATATTTCAGTGTTCTGAATTTTCAATGTTACGGTCTTGGTGTTTTGTGTTTCAATGTTATGGTAATTCAGTGTTTTGAAGTAAAACCATATATATATATATATATATATATATATATATATATATATATATATGTGTGTGTCTGTTTGAGAGCTTGTATGCTTATCCATACCCCGAAGAAACTGTCACTAAATAACTGTGCAATTAAATGGTTCCAGTCTTATCTGTCTGACTGACAGACAACAAGCAGTATTATGGCAGAATGCACTATCCACTCATCTACCCATCACACTAGGAGTCCCCCAAGGCTCCATACTAGAACCACTTCTCCTCTCAGTTTTTATAAACGACCTACCCACAATCACTCCCAAGGCCACCTGCATCCAATACGCGGATGACTCCACTTTAATCTGTGCAGCCTCCTCCTCAACTGAGCTGATGACTCTAACCCAGAATACTTTCAGTGATGTTGAAAAATGGTTCGCAAACAGTCAGCTTATTTTAAACCCCAACAAAACTAAGCTGTTAATTTTTCCCCCACCATTATTAACCATAAGATCCAATAATGGCACACTTATATCCCCAGATGTTTACACTAAACTCCTAGGGGTCACAGTCAACAATACCCTAAAATATATTACCCATGTTAATCAAACCATCATAACCATCAACAAAAAACTGGGCTCCCTCTATAGGATCCAACCTTTCCTCACTTCATTTGCAAGAACTTATATCGCTCGCTCCCATTTACTGTCTACCCTTCTCTATGCCTCCCTCCCTTTTCACTAATTTGAATAAAACCACTCTTAGCAAACATGCAAGCTGTTAAAACCATATTGCTAGATTTGCTACAGGTACAACCTTTAGGACCCACCACTGTATCAACTTAACTCAACTAGGTTGGCTTGAATGTACTAGTCTTCTCCAATACAACCAACTTATAATAGCCCACAAAGTTTTAAACCACCCCGCTAAGACACCAGCACTAAACAAGATCATTAATCCTTATAGCAACCTGAGGTCACTGCGCTCTGCTGACAAACTGTTGGTTCAAACAACCAAAAGCATAAATGTGGCTGGTGACTCTCTATTTGCCAACTCTGTATGCAAAACTTGGAACTCTCTACCTGCTGAACTTACTCTCCAGTCCTCTCTAACCCAGTTCAAAAAATGCCTCAAACTACACTTTCAAATGCACTGCAATGTCCCTGTTCAAAACCTAACAACCACCCCTTGGTATTGGATATCTTGCCTAATTAAATCTGTCATTTGACTCTAAAATGTATATGACTTTGCTTTGTGGCATATCTAGAGCTCGTTAATGGATAAAGTTCCTATCTGTGTGAAACTCAGTTGCCTACCATGTTCTATAAATGTTTGTAACCTTACTGAAGACGGTCAACGATGTTAATTTGTAAATGTTACTAATGTAATGTAATCTACTAACTTGGAGCTTTTCTCCCCAGGCCTCCACTGAAAATGGACATATATCCAGTCGGACCATCCCGGTAAACAAATGTAAAATAAACAGGTGTAAAATAAACAAATGTAAAATAAATAATAAATTAAATAAATTCCTCTATATCTTCAACATTCTAGTGGACACCTGAAGGTTTTGGGCCAAAAGTGACTGTTATTTGGAGCTGTTCATAATTCCTTCCACCTTGAATAAAGCCCCAGTTCCACCTGAAGAAAAGCAATCCCAAAGCATGCTCCTGCCACCACCATGCTTCACCGTGGGGATGGTGTTCTTTTGGTGATGTGAAGTGTTTTCGCACCAAACATACCTTTTGGAATTGTGGCCAGAAAGTTCAACTTTGGTCTCATCAGACCATAACACGTTTTCCCACATGCTTTTGGTAGACTTGATGTATTCTTTTGCAAATTTTATTCATGCCTGGATGTTTTTCTGTCTAACAAAAGGCTTCCGTCTTGCAACCCTACCCCATAGTCCAGACATATGGAGAATATGGGAGATTATTGTCACATGAAGTACACAACCAGTACTTGCAAAAAATTCCTGCAACTCCTTCAGTGTTGCTGTAGGTCTCTTGGCAGCCTCCTTGACCAGTTTTCATCTTGTCTTTTAATCAGTTTTGGAGGGATGTCCAGTTCTTTGTAACGTCACTGTTGTCCCATATTTTCTCCACTTTTTGATGATGGTCTTCACTGTGTTCCACGGTATATCCAATGCTGTGGAAATTTTTTTGTACCCTTCTCCTGACTGAAACCTTTCAACAATGAGATCCCTTTGATGCTTTGCAAGCTCTCTGTGAACCATGGCTTTTTCTGTAGCAGGCAACTGAGTAAATGTCAGGAAAATCCTACTAGGACAGCTGAACTTTATTTGGGGTTAATCAGAGTCTCTTTAATTGATTGCAGGTATGTACCCAAGAAGACTGAATGCTGTAATTAAATCAAAAGGTGCTTCAACAAAGTATTAGTTTAAGGGTGTGCACACTTATGCAACCAGCTTATTGTACATTTTTTAGTTTTTATATTTCCCCCCCTAAATTGTACAGGTTATATACATTAAAGGTGAGAAAAAGTTTTGAAATAATTTATTGTGGTCTCTTTTTTTTTATATCACAAAAACCTGGCATTTTAACAGGGGAGTGTAAACTTTCTATATCCACTGTATGTTTACTGAGTAATTTAAAATACTGTTCAGCACCCATTGCTCATTTCCAACAATCACACCTTGTTACTTAAAGCACGTTATAAAGATCTCACCCACTTTTTCAACTTTAGGGTGGTTTGCAACAGAAGGATAACAGAATTGCTAATGAAACTGCTAAACTTCAGGAGACCTGTCTCAAATGACTTGACATGCAAGTCTCAAAGTCTTAACACACAATAATTTGTCATTCTCCTGTGACACATTCCCTGAGCTGTAGAAGACTGCTGCAGTCTCTACAATCCCAGAAAAGAGACTTCATCTCCCACTAGAATAACGTCAGAGGTGGCCATGACACCCTTACAACCACACTGTGCTTCGCAAACTAGATAATCTATAACAGAGGCAAAAGCAAATTCAGTGGTATGTTTTTTTCACCTGCTAAATGGCTTCATCTTTGTACAATACACCAAACTCCTCCAAAAATTTCCTCAGTACAGATTGCCCCCCCCCCCCCCCAAACATGCACATATATGCATACACACATACCTGTGCAGGGCTGACTGTTCTTTGAGGAGATTATCTCCCAGGCTGAAAATGTGACATTTGTTCTCCCGTTCTGAAGTGGTTAACCCAGGAGATTCTCAATTCTTTGTATTGTATCTATTACACCATCATCATTAATTTACATAATTTTAACTCAGAATGCTGCCTCATTATTGCATATAATTTGGTTGTCTGGGTGTGAGGTACATCTTCCTAGAACATCAGCCTCAGTTTGTTTTACCATCTCTGTGGTATTTAACATATTCATGGCAAGTTCCCTGGCGGTCTAGTGGTTAGGATTCAGAGGTCTCACTGCCGCAGCCTGGGTTCGATTCTCGGTTGGGGAAAACTTATTAAGAATTTGTAGTTATAAAACTTATTTAAACATATCAGTATTTGGTTTACTTCAAAAATGAAGCTTGATTAAGTACTACATTTAAATGCTTTTCTGTGATACCAGATTCTTTATCAGTTACTTTTTCACTTGGAGACAAACTCTTATCAGTCTAGAAGTATAAACACTTTTTAAGAATCTGCCACATATTATCTCATTTCTTGATCAATCATTGCAAAAAATGTGTGCTTACCTTTATCTTGGAATGTAGCCTTCTACTATTAACTGCAGAATCAACGATCAAATGGTACCACCAACTAGTTCTTAGATAAGTGTTTCCTACAGAACACTATTGTGCCATTTTAACCAAACCCAGCTGTCTTTTGCCTATTTTACAGAGAGCAACAGCAGAGCATTGGTTAATTTACAGACTTCCTAACTTTCTTAAACCACTGACAAACATTTTGTTGCTTGTTAAGGGTCAGAGTCATTATTTACCTTCTATTTGTCAGATGCAAGCATTTTTTTACCCTTTGTTAAGATGTCCTGCTTAAAACTCTGTGAAATTAAAATAATGCTATTTGTAAATTAAATATCATTTGAATATCTGTACAATGTAAGTTTTGGTTACATTTTTGTAAGTGAAAGAGCATTTGTAAACAGAACAAAGTGCTGAGAGATGATTAGATAATTAAGGGAGGTGTTAAGTTTAATGAGTTTCATGTACTTAGAGGACCAGCAAAAGACAGATGGCTGTGCTGCATCTTAGACCATTCCAAAACATTACATAGTAATAAGTTTACTGACTGGAGACAAAATCCTGGATGGGGCTTATAATGGACTGACCACCAATGGGGTAAGTAGAGATAACATACCCAGAAATGGGAATGAATATCCTGTTTGTTCTCCTACTGATTTTATTATGCATCATAGGATCGGACAGGTGGTTAGGATGCTAGGTGGATACCTGCATCTTTTGTGCCCCAAGAACAGCATTTTGCTTAGGGGTTGTGCTACAAAGTCACATTTCTGTGTCCTGGTTCTTCCCAAATCCTGTGGTTAGACAAACAATCCACTTATGCTGTACTGACAAGGTCATATAAAGGCCAAAATATGTATGTCTACAGCTAGTGAGGTTTGGCTTTATTGGCCTGAATGTGCCTATAATGATTTAAAAAGTAAAATGTCATGGGCATTCGGACATCATGTTGCTGAAACACTGGTATGTCCTTAAGGGGTCATTTGCATATATACCACGGGCCTCCCCTACAGGTTATTTAACACATTACACAGTGAAGATTCTAGTTTGGCTGGGTCTTTCTTGGAACTTTTTATTGACTTGCTTGTCTGTGTCATTTCCACCCTTTGGTTTGAATAGTTAAGAGTTATGCACTACTGAGTATGTTTTTAGTCAACTGTCGCAGTTATGCTAAATTCTCTTTTAGCACAATGTGATAAAAACTTGATTTTTGAGTGAAGGTAACACTAATTGACAGTGTGCAGCTGTAATAATTTCTAAATTATGTACTTAATGCATGTTTGTACAGCATGGTTGAATGGGCATAGTATAGAAATTTCAGTTGGATGTTTTACTCTCCCACTCCCAGAAGACTTCTGGGTAAGCTGCGGGGAAATGTGAATGGGGAAACAAATAATCGGTGGGTAAAGAATATTTGCAAGTTTGCAGGGCAATAAAAGAAAAAATAGTAATAAATTAATTTCTATAAGAGGAGATGGTGATGATGTAAACTTGTGCCACAGGGGTTATTCTTGCAACTGGTGTTCTTCTAGGTGTTTTATTTGCTAACACCAACACAAGAGTAGAAGAGGAGATGGGACAACAAGCTTAGCAAGGGACCTAAAAAACTAGTTGTGTTGGAAGAAAAGTTTTGCATTACAGATGCTTCTTAGGTCATCCATTTCTGCATCAGTAATCCAGGCACTGCATTACTTGGGGGGGGGGGGGGGTACATAACACTATTTGAAAGAATACGATTCTGAGGTAATAGTCATAGAAGAGATACCCTGTCCATCATATTAATGAAGTTTCATATTTTTCAAAACTGTGTTTAGAAGCGCTGACTCGTTTAATACTGTAAATAAAGTGAACATTCTAGGGGAGTGGATATATTATTTAAAGGGTACAAAATGTCTCCGGTTGGATGTTCATTGCTTGTATAGTATAGTATAGGATGTAATAGGGGAGGAAGTTTCATTATTTAAAGAGTGGGTGATGTACATTACAGGTCGTATGCCTCTGTGTTGTATAATGCAAGAGATGTTTTGGTAGGGAAGATTCCACATTGGTTGAGGATCTACATCAGGACAACACTGTTGTGACCTTGGGTTCCTTTCTGTATTGTCACTAATTTCTAAGAGGTACTATAATAATGACACATTTAAAGCAGAACAGATGCACCTGATTTTTTACTGCTATGGCATGGAACTGTATGAAGATGGTGGTCGCATGACAAACAGCATATACTAAATAATTTGTATCTTAAACAGGTACTGCTTATATATGTGTATTACATATCCTCTCCTATAAATTAACACGTAGAGGAAACCCTGGAATATACTGGGGTAGCACTGTGTACACTACAGCACTGTAGTGCCTGCATGCACACATTGCCATCTGAGAGCAGTCTGTTCAGAGCAGTTCAGTGGTGTATGTAGTGTAAATGGATGCTGCATGCACTACTTTACAGGAATGAGCAATAAAGTTCAGAAAGTACCTGCACTGCATTACACTCATTATTTAGTCCTGTATTACTCTATACTTTTATTCCATCAGGGAATCATAATCAAATGTCAGAAAAGCATAAAATCCCAGCATGATGTTGGTCCACAGTGAACATTCTTGCTCTTCATGCAGCCCAATGATGCCTGCATGGGGCTGTTTTTCTACAAGAATAATACCAGCTGTCAGAACACTTGCCAGCTCATAAAGTACCTTCACAACACCGTTGAAAACAACATACTAGAGAGACATCCTTGAGGTAACTTCAGTTTATTTAAGCAGTTTCATATTTCCAATATATTGGACTTACTCAGTAACATTAAACATACAGCTTGTACACACCTGATTTACAAGCAAATAGCTTATGCAACCAAAACTACATCAGCTGACTCAGTTAATCAATATACAAAAAGCAAGCAAATCAGATCATGAAAACATGTAAAACATACTGAAATTCATTGAATACAAATATAAAATGTGATTCTTGTGTTGTTTTTAATTGTAATGTAGTAGAGTATTGAAGTCAGTGGTAGCTAATTAATACCTTGATATTCAACCCTGGTAAATGTGTCATCCAGTTGTAATTGCCATCCTAATTCTCTATACTTGACAGCTGCTTTCAAAAGACCACTAAAACCCTCTTCAAAATAAAAAAATATATAAACTTTTAACAATGTTACATTCATCTTTGTGTCTATAAAATGCATTTTATTGTTCTTCCTTTTTATATAATTTGTGTTCCTCTATCCTTTTTTTTCCTCTGTTTTACCAACATAATCTGCATTACAAGAAGGCAGCCTGCAAGTTATTCAGCCCCTTTGGGGTTGCAATCAAACTTATTGCAACAGGAAGTTGTTCTTTGAAATGATTTTACTATTATGTAGGGCCCATCATCGAGAACTTTCCACCATTTACACCTTCCACATTTCTTCTTGTAACCATTCTTTTTTTTTTATTTTTTTTTTTTTTTTAGTGTAGCCCATTTTTGGATTCTAAAATGTGATTTTATTCCTAGTCTTAAAAAAACTTGATTAATAACAATTCTTTAGTATCCAAATCAAAGGCTATATTTATTTATTTGACATTTGATTCTCAGGAAAGGCCGACTGGGTAGAAGCCCATTTTCAGCTGAGGCCCTGGGAGAAAAGCTTCAAATTGTTACAAAACATTTTAAGAACAATAATTTTACAGTCTTCAAAAATAAAACAAAAACAACCGCAGTTTAAATAATTATAACAAATAAGACATATAGAAACATTGGTTAAGAGTCAATGCAAGTTATATGACAATCATTTAATATTTACAGAAATTTTATACAGTTTGTAGAGAAATTAAAACTAAGTTAGTGTAATGCAAATAGGAATTGCAATATGAAGTGAGGGAAAACGGGTTTATGGTATATTTAGAGAGAAAGTCAGGGAAGAGAATTAGCAGTAAGGAAGTAAGTGAAGAAGGGAGAGAAAGGAGGTATAAGGAATGAAAAGGTACTTGGTGAAAATGTTAGAGGAGCGGACCAAGGATATAGAGCCTTGTGGTACACCAGTGGTGAGTGGGGAGGTAAGGAGAGAACATGGAGTGCCATTTTACTGACTGATACCTATTGGATAGGCTTTTGAACCACAGAGGGGGGAGCTGACAGATACTTAGTGAGGACATTTAAAGTAGAAGTTTGCTGTGACAAACCGTGTCGAAGGCTTTATACAAGTCTAGAAATAAGGAGGACACTAGTTTTCCATTAGATTTAGCTTTATTGATAGCGTTTATATAGGTTAGAAGGATAGTACTAGTACTATGGGATTGACAGAAGCCATGTTGTGTAGGGGATACTAGTTTTTCCTGCAGGAGATAGTCTGGTAATTCATTTTGAATCATTTTCCAAGTATTTTGATGAGGGGAGATAAGATTGCTATAGATCTAAAGTTATTAATGTCTGTTGAATTTTCTCATTTGTTAAGAGGGATAATGTACGACTCTTTCCAAACAGAGGGATTCCTGACTAACCTATTTTATAAGGACTGAGACAGGATAGGCAGTGCTACTGGCTGCTATGTTTAGGTATTCATTTGGAAGGTCATCAGCTGAAGAAGAGCAAGGTTTGTTTGAATAGTTTTATATAGGATGTGGGCACTGGTTTGAAAGTAAAAGCAGATGTGGGGATATGTGGCTGTTGGGCAAGGTTAGGATTAGATGTTGATGCATTCTTTGTTAGATATGCTATATTATCTATAAAATAACAGTTGATCTGTATTGCAGTTTAGAGTGGTGAGTTATCCGGAAGAGAGGTTTAGGTTGAAGTTTTGGCTAGAATGAAAGATTTCTTTAATAAATGTCCAAATTTTTTTTAGGGTTGTGTTTAGTATTATTCTAAAAGTTACCATACTATAGATTTTTGTCTTCATTTATTTATTTTAGCATGATTGCGAAGCATTCTGAAGTTTTCAAGATATTGAGGTGTTTTAAATTTTTGCCATTCTTTCCTTGCATTTTCCTCTATCCTGCATCAGCATTCTACTCTTTTTTTTTTTTTTTTTTTGATAGCCAAATTGCATTATTTGTTTTCAGTCTCTTCCTTCTAGGAGGTACAGTAAAGGATATTTATAAAAGTTGTATTGAATTTAATTACAGCATCATCCAAGGGGAGGATTTTTAAGAAATTCCAGTTAATAGATGGCGTATTAATGAACATTTCTGGGTTAAACTTGGAAAGGTTATGCAGTGTTTTATAAATATAATGTTTAACTGTTTGTGTGAGATGTCTAGTTGTGCAGACCAGGAGATGATCACTGAGAGAGTCTAACATTGTACCTGTGGTGGAGTATTTGCTAGGGTCTAATAGGATCCAGTCTACTAGAGAATTTGATATCTTGCTATAATGTGTGGGGCTATTTAATTAAATTGCATGAAACCATATAAGTTCATGCTAGATGGAGAGTTAGAGTTTATGGCCAACCAATTGACATTCACATCACCTACTAATATACTTACTTGTGGAAATTTTATGGATGTCTAATGTAGGATATCTTCCAGTATAGCTGTATTGTTGCCAGCAGGGCTATAGAGGACAACAATACATCACTGCTTGTCACCTCAACCAGCTCCGTTCGTCTACCCTACCCCATTCCCACATACTCCAATTTCCTTTAATTTATACTTTGCTAGCCACACCCTCCCCATCCCAGCCAATCACAACTTCACACCACTCTAACTTACTTACTCTTACTACTCAACCTCTCTATATGCAGTGTAGGTACGTATGCCTCCCACTTAAAACTCAATTTAACCACATATTCTAAACATAACTTATTTCCAACAATGTACATTTGATGGCGACAATAATGCAGCTATCCCATTCTATGCTCCGAACCATTAAAAGAATACTGACACACCTTGTTACACTTACATTATTAATTGTGGCAGCCCATTACTCTAGCTACCATGCTAGCATTCAAGAGGCAGTCTCACCCCACACTATCTCCACACACATTAGTTTAACTCGGACAACTCCTAATATCACTATATCACCATCCATCTTTAACATAAATATTCAGTGTTTCACTCACTATTCCCCACTTCCTCATACTACCACAACTACTACTCCTATAAAATATGATAGACAACTACTTAAATTCCTAAAAACTCTGGTCTCTAGAACCTCCGATATAGCTCTCGGTGCTGACATTCATCCCAACCCTGACCCACATACAAATCCCCACTGTTCTGCTACTACATATTTCAAACAGACACAATGCTTAACAATCCCCAATAGTGGCAAATCTGACCTTCTAATTCTAAACCTTAATATTAGAAGTATCAACATCAAAATCCAGGACCTACATGCCAATCTAGCACTATAATCCCCAAATATAGTCCTACTCACTGAAATTTGGCTTAAACCTGCCACTTCCAATATTAAGATTCTCCCTCCAGGGTATAATATCCTACGGCTTGACAGATCAGGCAGAAAAGGCGGCGGTGTTGCCTTTCTACATAAAAATCATCTAACATTAGAAGCTTCCAAACAAGACATCCCATCTTTTGAAAAAGCAGAAGTATTCCTTGCCATATTTACCCTGAACTTAAACAGATTAATCTAATTGGAACCTACATCCCTCCTGGTAAAAATACCCTTGAATTGGACAACATACTAAGCTGGGCTGACAAATCCCTACCCCAAGAAACAATTATGCTAGGTGACTTTAATATAGACTGGACAGCTTGTAACTCTCAAAATCCCACTAATCACATTAATCTGTATAGTTTTACCCAGCTCATACAAACCCCTACCAGGATAAGTACAGCATCCAATAAATAATCCAAACTAGACTGAATATTAACTAACAAATCATTTCACTTTCTCTGCTCTGGCTGTCTTCTAGACTGCCTAAGTGATCATCTCCCAACCTATATAATCAGGCAATGAATCAACTCAAAGAAACAAGTAATTTACAAACAAATAAAAAGCGGAAAACAATTTAATCACCAAAATTTTATCAGCTCCCTAATCCACTCCAACTGGCTACCACTGAAACATCTTCCCTGGAAGATGCTAGCTATCATTTCAATAAAACATTTGTCTGTATTCTAACCAAACAAGCTCCTATCAGAACATACATGTAAAATCTAATTATGCCCAATGGCTAAAAAAGAAATGAGGTATCTATTAGTTGCAAGAGATAAAACATGGAATAAGTGGTACAAAACTAAATCCAGAACCACCAAACAAAACTACCAAGAGCTCAGAAACAAAGCTAAGAAACAAATCAGACAAGACAAAGTACTGTACTGATATCCGGTGCTTTTTTTTTTATAAAGAAACAGGTGGTGGTACACACAGGTTGCATTTGAGTCAGACCCCCTCCCCACTCAGACATTCCAGTGTCCCATTATTTGGCTATTTCTCCCCAGTTGCCATAAACACTGTTCACAACTCTGTGTGTATACTGCTTTCTGCTTTACTTCTACAATGATTACAGATATTTGGATTTAATTTAAAACTTTTATTGCAATTTTTCCAGCACAAACACTGATAGATGTGTGCTAAACAAAGCAATTCAGTCTCACAAAGAAAGTAAACAGCATTAAAACTTCTGCGACTTTGAAACTCACATTCATTGAAACAGCATTGAAACCCACGTTCAAAGAAAATGCATCTGGCCAGTGGCAAATTAAGGTTATCTTTGGGCTGTTTTCAAATCATAGACTTCTTGCACACATTTTTAGGACCATGCAAATTTTTTTTAATTCACCTTCCTGATTGTATTATATTATAATACATAATTAAATTATATCCCTTGTATAGTGCAACACCACTTGTTAGACCGTGTTTTAAATTTATAGCCAGTAAGCAAAGATATAAAACATATGAACCAATAATGCCAAAACTGCCCAATTCAGAACATTTCAACCATAAAAAGCCACTCAACTTCTGTCATTACAACCCACCAATATCAGTCAATATGCAGAAGTAAAAGTCATCTGAATAATTCCACATTAAAGAGATCTGACTGTAACTAATGAAAATGTTGCTGCTAGCAAAAAAAAAGTATATTCAAGCATTTCATCTACAAATTCACTGCCTGCTGCCCCTGAAGAATAAATTGCCTATGTTACATTAAAAATAAGCTGGTAATATTGCAATAGGGAATAGATGTCCAACTAAAATGGATTCATGGTTACTAGGTACCTTATCCAAAGGAGGACAGACTCAGGACCCCACCCTCTTAAAATCTAACACAGTATCACTAATCCATCTACATGCTGTGGGACTAGAACCCACAGCCTTCTGCATCCAAACAAAAGTATGCTACCTGCTGTGCTGCTAACACTGCTTTAAAACTCTAAACACACAACAGTTATACCATTTGATAAGCAAAACAGTTGCATATTTTGGGTAGAGGAGTCAGGCTCTTGTTTCCTGTAGCTAAGGTACAGGGCTTGAGCCTAAGCAAATTACTAACCACCTGCTAACCCTAATTAGGGCATTTCACTGTCTCACACACATATACCTCAACCTTTTAATGCAAGAAATCTGGACAAAGTCAGAAATAAATAAGAACAGATTATAAATATTTCTGTCATGAACTTAGAAAATTGGAAGAAAAACAGGATTTGTGTTAGTATGCATTTTTCTGAAGGATATGAAGTCTAAACCTCAAATATCTGTCATTATTTAGTAACTTCAATCTTTTTATGAGGAAAAAATAAAAATATGGGGCAAAAACCTGGGCAGTTGAGGAGTATGCTACCTATCTCTTACACGCGTGCGCGCACACACACACACACACACACACACACACACACACACACACACACACACACACACACACACACACACCTCTCAGCCTTTTAGCACAAGACTGGGCAAAGACTGTCATAATGGGGGAACAAAGCCCCCAAACTATGGACACATTTTAAATACTGCTCTTATAAATTCAGAAAGCTGAATAACAGGATTTGTGTTAGAATGCATTTTCTAAAAGATATGAAGTCTGAAACTAAACTCAAATGCATGCCATTAGTTAGTAACTTTAATCCTTAGATCATCCCGGTGATTTCTCAAAAAAAAGACCATTTTAAGAGGAACAGACTAAAAATATAAGGCAAAAATCTGGACATTCTGTGAAAATATGTACAGTTGAGAGGTATTACACATACATATACCCCTACCTCCTGCGTAGACCCTCGCTCATACCTTTCAACATTTTAGAGCAAGAAATCTGGACAAAGATGCACATAATGGGGGTGAATGTCCAAAAATAGGGACACCTTTTAATACTGCTCTTACAAACTTAGAAAGTTGATAGAACAACACGTTTTGCATTAGTGTGAACTTTCTGAAGGAAATGAAGTCTAAAGCTCAAATGTCTGCCATTATTTGCTGTCTTAATCCTCAATGATTTGCCAGGGATTGCCAGAAAAACATAGTTTTATGAGGAAACAGACCATGGATGTGAGACTAAAATTTTGAAATTCTGTGAAAATCTGGACATTTCACTAAAACAAATACAAGTGCAGAAAAAAATGAAAAAACAAATACTTCAGACTTCTTAAAATAGCAAAGTGACTGCAAGTGCAGTAAAATAAATGTACCTGCATCTTTCATGGACAGTGGAGTCAAAACACCGCTTTAGCTGATTTTCAGCTTATACACAGGAGGGCAGCTTCCAACAATTTTAGAATAAAGAAAAAACACTACTTCACCACACAAGGGGCAAAGCTACTATTGCAAACTGAACAAACCAAAAAATAATAAAAGTGCACCACTCTGGTAACCACAAAAAAACTGCTTTACAATGGTAGACTAAGCGCTTTCATCTACCATTGTGTTCAAATAAAGCAGTTTTTTTGTGGTTACCAGCATGGTGCACTTTTATTATTTTTTGGTTTGTTCAGTTTTAGAAAAAAGACAACAATTATACCCTACCCCATGCAACATAAAATAAACAGGGAAATGGAAGGACCAATGAAAGTGAGCTGAAGTCCCAATCAACATTTCTGTTTCCTAGAACTGCAGCAATTACCCTCCTGTCACCAGAATAACTACTACTTGTTCTAGATGACTCATGCTTCTGGCCAAAACTGGCTGCTTTCTGGTAACTTTGAAAATGATACTAAACTACAGCAAAAATGAGTAAACCACTTAGCAACCAAAAAATACTTAGAAGGCTCTGTCAAAGTAAAACAACTTCTACTAATAGCTATATTCAGCAGTAACCTTGAATCTTTCATAAACATATGCAGAAAAAACATCAAAGGAACACTTTGAACTTGTTTAAACATGTAGATGACTGTACATGCAGTAGGTTAAATGTGCTTTCCTGCTTTTTGATGCAAAATAGTCAAAATGAGACTTTACTTCATTTTAAGTTTGGACATGAGCACAGCTTCCAGCAGTCTTAGAATAAAGACCTGTTTAATTTAAATTCAATACTATGTACTGGTGATTTATTCCCCTATAACACAGATTCACTTCCACCACTCACTACTTCTTACCTTAGTACACACAGGCTTAAGTACAGACATTTGTTTTGTTCATCTCAAAAGTATTAGAAATAACCCTTTCAAATCTGTGGTCTTTGAACATTATGTCACACTTGAGGAAAACCCCAAGCTAGTCCAGTCACATACAGGCCCAGAGCAACCTAAGTTTGATTACTGTCTCAGATGGTTTTACAAAAGGAATTGCATACTGCCACAACTGGCCCTGCCTCAGAGCTTCTTCAGTGGATGCTAGCACAGGTAAACATATAGTGCATACTAAATTCCAGGACAAAATATATGCAACTGTCATGATAATATAGTGCAAGCCAATAGAACAGCGAACTTTTCATTAGTAAGAGCCATGAGGAAGTGAGAAAAAAGTCTAAAAGGCATTGTATAGAAGAATATGACTAATGATAGTACAGTAGGTCATGTCATGGCAGTGGCATATTATAAACCAACAGACCAGTGTATAGTTACATCCAAGCAGCAGTGTGCTCAGTTCTCAGCAGAGATCAGCTCTATAAAGGAATACCAACCTTTCATTATGGTATCTCATGAGGTCAGCAAACAGGAAGTGGATAAACACCTTGGGGATAGATATATATGACCAAAATAAAAATATATTGTGTTAAGTGAATTGGCATTCCTCCAATTTTCCTGTAAGTAATCATGCAGTGAGAGCTTGTATAAGTGTGTGTGTGTGTGTGTGTGTGTGTGTGTGTGTGCATGTACATCTTGTGATAGACCTGGCTTGTCGGGGCAGTGTCAGTATGTATGTGCATGTTTGAAAAAATACTATCACCAATTTTATCTGTGGACACAACATTTAGACCCTCAGAGTTTCTAGGTCCAACTGTATAATGGAATTTTGATACCAGTTCAGTAAAGGGCCCTCATACTCTGCCTCTGCCCTAGGTGGCTCTCACAAACACGCACAGACCTACCTATTTCTTATATATATATATATATATATATATATATATATATATATATATATATATACACACACACACACACACACACACACACACACACACACACACACACACAACTACCTATTTCTAAACATCTTCAGGAAATTAAATTCTGCGCGCGCGGACCAGGAAGATGTAACCGATTGGTTGCACATCGCATAGATGCAGAAGGTCTTCTGTGTCAGTGCGACCCGACCTGACACAAAGGGCATTCTTAAAGAAGAACACCCTTAAAAAAGAACAGTGTTTTTTTTTTTAAAGAAACAGGGCAGCAGAGGTGCCAGTATGCCTTACCAGCCCCAAAAAAGCCCTGTAAATCGATATTTAGTATTTTCTTCTTTTTATTATTTATTATTAAATATATTTAAATTTTTCATTCTGGCTGATCCTTTTAGAAAATATTTAAGCTTTGAGAGTATTTGCATATATATATTTGGTGATAACTCGGTCAGTCCTGAATGCCTTGCTGATTGGTCAACACTGGCATTTGTATTAGTATTAGAGTCTTAGGTAGCTGGCTGTGTAGTGCCTGGTGGCAGTCATAACTACTTTATAGTCCGGTCAGAAGAGGGCATAGCTAGTAAACCTGTGCCAGCCTTTCCCAGGTGTGTGTGTGTGTGTGTGTGTGTGTGTGTGTGTGTGTGTGTGTGTGTGACAGCTGCTTGGAGAAGGGACATGAAGCACTGGTTTCACAGAGAGAGTGGTGCAGGACTTGGCCTGGCCACTCAGCTGAGTACTTCAATCTGCAGCTGTACCAGTGAGGAGTCTTACTGGGGACCTGGAGGGAGACAGACACCCAGACTCTGGGCTGTGTGTGTGCTCTGTGTGCCCTTAAGGGAAATTGTGCTTGATACAGGGAGGTCTGCTTCTCAAAATACTGAGTGTATCCATTTGTATTCCAAGTGAATGTCCTTCTCTGATGTCAGTGGTGAGGATTCAGACTCCTTGATAACTGGCCTAGAGTGTGGACATCACAATGGGCACATAGACTGACCAGTAAATTGTGAGCTTCATACCATGATTAGCTGTTGCTTCATCACCATCCTGCAGCATAATGTCTGTATTTCTACTTCTGATACATCCATTGGCTGGTTAGTGTCTCAATACCACCCCCCACCTTCACTTGATAAAAAAACCTCATGATATTTAAACTCTTGTACTTCAAGTATTTCACCTGAAATAGCTGATCCCTCTCACTTCAGGTGGTAATTCACTTTTCTTCTGTGAGGGAAATGTGACATTTGGTTTGAAGTAACTTATTTTCATCCTGTAACTTGGGAGGATTGGGGTTTCATTGTGATTTTTAAAGAGAGATTATCTGGAGCCTTATGATCCTGATAGGGTTATCCTTAGAAAATTGTCCTAAAGAGGAAGGACCAGACTAATATCAACAGACACTGCCCCTTTGATGGTTCCTTTAAAGAGCATGATAACCTTGCCCGGAAAAAGAGATAAAATGGACTCCGCCCCTAGACCCAGGACTGAGGGTGGCATTTACTGTCCAGCATGTAATAGCTGGTAATCCATGCAGCTCAAGTGTGAACTAGATGAAGTTTCAATCTGAGTGTGCTTCCCTAATTCTGCAACTCTCTGATCTTTTTCCCTATAGGAAATTGGCACTGATACAGTTTGTATTTGTAGAGTGGAAGTGATTTGGAGTATTTGTCTTTTCAGTCTTCTCCACAGTTTTGTGATCATAAATTTGGCATGTGTAAGTACAGAGGGTGCCCCTACAGTGGGATACAGGGAGTGGTTAAACCCATATACTACTGAAAAAAAATGCTTTTATATATTTTTTGTCTGGTTGAAGCTTTATCCACTTTGTTCAGTTCGTTTCATCCATCCATAGCATTGTACACTATTAATAAGACATAGAAAAATTGCCTAGTGTGATCAGTCCTGTTCTCTGAAAAACTATTAAAACCTACCCAAATAACTTAGAATATTTGTGTAAATGCAGACAACGTCACATTTGGGGTCCATACTGTGATGGAGGAAACCTGAGCACTTCCGCGGTGGTGCAGCGGTAGCATTGTTGCCTCACAGCAACAGGTTCTCCCGTTCGATTCTCGGCTTGGGTTGGGAGTGCCTTCTGTGTGGAGTCTGCATGTCCTCCCCATGGTCGAGTGGGCATTCAAAAGACGTGTTGAATGGGCGTGCCTTTATTGAAGGTTGGGCATCGGGCTGGCAACTAGACACCATAAAAACCAACTGCCAATCATTAGCGGATCGGAGTTCCGCTGTGGTGACCCCTAACCGGGAAAAGCCGAAAGACAAACAACAACAACAACTGTGATGGAGGAAACCTGTAAAAGACTGGATGCAATTGTAGCTTTTCCTCAGTCCATTTAAGTTTATAGAAATGTTTTTTCAATGTTAAATTACTTACAAGAACCACAATTTTACAGTTCCAAAAGATTGTGGTTATTTTCTTTTACAACATTACATTGTAAATATTTATCTTTAAGGGATAAAAAGTATTTTTTTAGTTATTTTCACAGTTTTTATTACCATAAATTAAGTATAAAAATGCAAAAAAGGAGCACACTTGCAGTTTTGCACCACCATAAGGTCAAGGTGGATATTAATTTTATTTCTAATGAGCAGTTATCCTATAACGAGGAATAAAATAAAGGAGATTAGTAAAACTAAGATCCAAACAAACTCTATAAGGCTTCAACATAGGACAGTATTTGCATAATACTTCAGTGTCACAGCTGCACGTAACACTGCCATTTCTGAAAATCCATGTCTGAGAACTAAAGTGACTTGGTCAGTGCTATGTTAATTATGTTAATCATCACTGTGCTGCTGCCCTGAAGATTTATTTTTCCTTCTAAAAATTTGGTGTGACAACAAAATTGAATAAAAGCCCACAAAATCTAGAATGTTAATAATCCTTACAAATAGACAGTGAGTTGCTTGCATCATCCTACCATTTAGTAGTGTATTTGGATTAAACACACTGTTTGTAAATACATGAATAGTTCCCCCAGATCCAAGAGACTGAAGATTACCTTTTTAAACAGTTTAACAGTGAAAGTTGATGCTGAATTTTACATTTTTTTTATTTATATGGTTTCCTCCTGCCATCAACTGTTCAGCCATTTCCCATGGCTCCAGTCTCTGTAGTACTACTGGATGGGAAGAAAGTGGGCTGAGAATTCCACAAAGACCAAGAAGTTTGCCCCGTCTATAGTCAGTGACAGCAGCCAAAGCCAGACATGCAGAACAAAGCTAGAGCTGGCTTTGTCTCATGTAGCAATTGGAGCACCGAGGGCTTTTCTGTATTATGCCATACTCCCCTGTATGCTGATGCTACAGTAGAGAGTCGATTATCTGAATATCACTTATCCGAAACGTCAACTATCTAAACCTTCCAAAGTATTCGGGTAGGAAAAATCATAAAGTCTGAATATGTAAACATAATACGTATTCACTTGAGCATGTTTAAAGCATCTAGCCAGTTTGTGTGTGAAAAAAATATTCTTTACTGTCCACTGAAATCACTGAATGGTTGAAAAGTGTATTCCTGCATGTAGAAAAAGAGAAGATTTTAGAATTTTTTTTTATCTGGTTCAATTATATGTTTGATTACCTGAACAGTTTGATTATCCAAACTACCCTAGGTCCCAATTAGTTTGGATAATCGACTTTCTGCTGTATCTCACATTAGACTGGGTGTGTAATGAGGTATATTTTGCCAGGAAGTACTTGCCCTGAGCTTTAGGGCAGCCATGCTTTCTTAACATTCTATATCACCTTTACAGAGATTATCCTTGAGCCTGGACCTCCACCATGGCAAAATGAGAGCTCTACCCTACAAAACTCCCCTCACAGATGGGCCCATCTCCCCTGCCAGCTCCATCAGATGCCCAAGTCTCAACCTGATCCCAGGTTGTTTGGACCATAGTCAGAGCTTTATCTTTGTATACCAATAGACTGGCTGAATGTTAATATTTAAAAAAATTGAAAGGAAGCTAGACTTGTAAACTTTATCATTAAATAACCTTATAATATCTTAATCCAGACAGGGGCACAATTGTGATCTTTACAAGATTTCACTATCTTCCCCTGAAGTTTGCAGGCTTTGGGCAATTATATGATAAAGATAGAATCTAGGGTTTTTAGACTATTAATGAATATAAAACAACTCTTTAGGGGATCTAGAATTGCATAAAAAGGCAATTTAACGTACATCGAATATGTCTGAAAATAAAGTTTTGAATTGGTTAACTAGAAATGTAGATAAGTTTGGAATTATTTTCATTTTAATGATGGAGCTTTTTAAACAGATCATTGTTAAAACAGTATTTTTGTTTTCAAATGTATAGCAAACCTTTACACATTTAAGGGGATTGAAAATGATCACTTGAATCTGAGTAAACAGTGGAAAACAATTTATCTAGAATATTTATAAAATGACCAAAAATATACTTACACAGCACAGTTCGCCATATTGATGTGTACAATACAAAAGCATACATCTGAACACAGAGTTCTATCAGAATAAAATTAACCATTTAGCTGTAATAATCAGTATAACATTTGAACATGCATGATGTATAAAATCATCCTCTAATAGAGCACAACAGATTACCAGATGAAGTACAAACTTCCAATTACTGAACACAAAACCTTCCCCGAAGGTATTAAATTAAAAAAGTCTGCTACATTTATTAGTTAAAGTATAGGCCTTTATGTATGTTACGCTGACATTTGAAAAGTTACTTGGAATGCATTAGCATGCTGAGATATGAAAGTTAGTTATTGCAAAAACAGCAATTAGTAGACAAGCATATTGATGAGTTTTGTTTAAAATGCCAAACTGTTTTGCAAGGTCTTGCAAGATCAAACTTATAGATAGTAACCTAACACTGATAGCATTGCATTGTTTTTATGCACAAGAGCAAAACCAAAACAATGAATGTAATGCCTGCATCATTTCAGCCACAACCCCTGCATAAAATGTTTACATACCTGCTTTTTCATTTTTAATAGAAGTGTAATATGCATTATTAGCAATCATAAACAGGGTATAAAATAGCTCAACTAATGGTCCACAGATTAAGTATTAACATATTATACAAACATTGTTATTTATCCAGGCATCTGAAATATAAAATGTTCTAAAGCTGTTTAGGCCTATACTCAGGAATTCCAGTAAATAGTTGCGATCATTTTGCCATTTAAGTAGTCCACTTTTTGGAATGAAATCCTGGTCTCTCATTGTGAGAAGATTAGAGCCAGGCTACTTGTAGGGTTGTGATTTGATTTAAGGAAGGATACAATTATGATTGTCTGTGACCCATGAGTATTTCTGGTTTCTGCCAGTGTCCAGGCCATTTATCAAAGCTAAGTGGCTGAAAAATACTCCCCCTCTCCCACATTCTTCTTGTGTTATTTAACCCATTGCCCCTTTTTGGTTTTTCCTACTTATGTTAGTTTGACCACAAAATTACTTCCTCCTCCTTTTGTATTGGCTGTTGCCAGTAACTGCAAAAGAATCATTTTGTGAAGTGACTCCCTTTTGGCCATTTTAAATAATTTTATTCCCTCATTGTATTTTATGGATCCTGAATATTGAGTGTGTTCCTAGGCAAATCCATGTTGCACTTTTATAATTATTGGCTCTTGAGCTGCCTGCTGTTACAATACATTTTGTATTTGGAATCTCCTCCCAGTCTCATTGCATCTGCTCATACTGTTAAGCACTGGAAGATCGAACATGGAAGTTCTTCCCCTTAGTGCTGAAGCTTAAGTTACCCTTTCTCTGCCACTCCGTCTCTCTATGCCTCATACCTTTCTGCCTACTTAGTGCAAACTCTATTGCCTAGAAACATCAACTCTTTCACCTGTCTTTTGAAAACTGCAACATCTGGGACAAGACTACTACTCACTGGAGAACCTTTTGTATATTTTGTGTACCTTACATACACCATCTGCTGTATTTACTTTACTAGTCTGAGCACCTAGCCACTATACAGGATGGAAAGTTATCTTGTTAGTTTACCTTGTATGGCCAGTTTTTTAATCTCAAACAGTGTATTAACTGTTTTACATTCGCAGACAATGAACTTATTCTCATCACTAGTAATTCTGTTTGTAATTAATTGGAAGGTTTCAATCTTGCTTTGTGCACTTCATACATCTCCATCACAATCCTTCATCAATTACATGACAATGCCTTACACTGAGGTTGCAAAACAATCACTCTGAAATCCTAGAAATAATAAGATTGTCTCAGCAAAAATTAAGCTACTCGATCCCATCATACATACCTTCCAAAAAGTCATCCTGAGTAAAAACTCTCCTAATTTCCACCGTGAACCGCAACAATAGAAATCTTTTAAATGATTGTTGACTCTATTTTCAGGCATACTGACTCATCCATCACAAGGGTGGAAAAGGAAAGTGTTACAGTAAATTTTTGGGTACAAGAATCTCTGACATTACAAGGTCTCTGGTAAATACAATCTGTGGCCCATGCATTGCATAGGCACAGGTACTGTCCTCATTCATCTCCCCCACACACACGTGCACGCATTCATATGTGGACACACCACTGTACCTCTCATCTGTCCATGAGGTAACAGAATGGCCCTGATGTTGCCTCTTATTTTTCCTCATCCCTAGTAAATTATGAATGATTATAAGAAGTCAGTAATAGCCAACGTTGGAGTTTCATTCTTTTTACTGTTCAGAATATGCAGTGTGACAAAGAACTGTTGCTCTGTTAACTATTTTAAGTGGATTAGAGTAATATTTAGAAGGATTACCTTGTGTAATCGAATGCAGCCCCTGGCTTTATCCAGAAGTATTGACCACGGCTCTTGTAAGTCGTAGACAATTACAGTTGGTCTAGAAAGGCAGACATTAGAGTTTCATACTACTTTGTGTACATAAGATGTTTCATGGTACAAAACTTGTCATCTTTTAAATTTGTAAGTGGAGTAGGGTGTTGTTCAAGAGCATCCCTGGTGTCTAGTGTTCCTCCCATATAGCTTTCATGCTGCAAAATCTGTTCTATTAACTTCTGAAGTGACTTGGTTATATACAACAGTCTCTCTTGTCTAGTGTCCTCTTCCTCATAATTGCAGGATTTGTTCATTTGGCAAGAGGAGTCTAGGTATAGCATTCACATCCACGCATACATACCACACCCAATTGCTTCCATGGACACACACAGACACACACCTACCCTTCCTATCCCCTAACTAATCCCAGTACTTCTAACATGATGAAACCTATTGAAAGTAATGCATTTTGATGCAAGACCTTTTGCTGTGTTACCTCTTAAGTGGATTGTGTCATTAGCACAACAGGTAGTACACTTGCCCCTTTATGCAGAAGGCTATGCATTCTATTCCCACACCAGGTAGATACATTGCTGACACTGCAGTGCAGCATAAGGTGGGTGCTGCACTCCTAATCATAGCTCTCAACCTCTTAACAGAAAAAATCTGAGTAAATCCAAAACTAAGGGGGGACAAATACCCAAAACTAGGGACCGATTTTAAATATTGCTCTTATAAACTTAGAAAGTTGCTTAAATAAAAGTTGTGTTACTATACATTTTCTGATGTATATGGAGTTCGAAACTCAAACTACTGTCATTATTTAGTGAATTCGGTCCTTAATAATTTGCCACAAAAATCCATAAAATCAATGATTCTGTGAGGAACAGAACAAAAATATGAGGCAAAAATCTGGGCATTCTGTGAAAATTTGTACAGTTGAGAGGTATGCAGAGTGTGTCATCCTTCAGATGAGATGATACACTGATGTCACATCTTCTTGAGTTGGTGATAGCTCAGGTTGATGTAGAAGGACCTACGACACTTGTTGAAAAGACTAGGTGTCCTTTATTCTTACAAAACCTTATTTACATATTTACAAATTTAGAAAATGTTATATGAAACAAAACACACATGTGTGTGTGTGTGTGTGTGTGTGTGTGTGTGTGTGTGTGTGTGTATAGGTTTACTATCATAAATTCAAAAGTAAAAATAAATAATGTCTTTATTTTCGAATTTATGCATCGAAAATGAACATTTTCGAATAATAGTAAACTCGAAAACAAGGGTGTATTGTCGAAAATGTCACTTGCGACATTTACGGCGATACACAGCACGCCCACCCTTCCCATAATCACCTACCTACCTAACCGAACACACAGTTATGCAGGGGGGCTGCGCCCCCCTGCACCCCCCACACCCCCCTAACTTAATATTCCAACTCCGAGATCGCACTACAGTGAGGAAAGGGATGCATTTCCCTAACCGCACTGTACCGCGATCCCCTCCCATGACCGAAAGTTAGAATTGCGAATGCACAGTTAATTCGCAATGCAAACCTTCGCTCATGTCACCTGCTGTAATATGAAGTATTCGAACATCTGATGTTCGAATACTTCATAGCCGTGCAAATGCACATCGACATAATGATAGCAAACCGTGTATATATATATATATATATATATATATATATATATATATATATTTATATATATATATCTATATATAAAATTATACACTAATATTAACAATCACATTTATATTATGCTCTCCATCCTTATAAATGTTCATCCTTATTTTCCATACTAGACCCAACTCCTTTTTCCACAGCCACAGTCTGTTTTTTTTTTTTTTTTTTGTAAAATTGCCAATATCCATTTTCCATTAAACATAATTTCATTTATTCTCTCATTCCAAATAACAATACAATACAAATCAGCTTTTTATCTGTTGGTTTTATATATTCCTGGTTTCTAATCTTATAGTATCCATATTCAATCATGTCCATAACAGTTTTTAAATTTCAAAAAAAGTTCTTTACATAACTTTTCCTGCAATTTCACTGGTTCCCTATTGATTTGTTGACAGCTTAGGTTGTCTAATGCATATTCATCAACACCTAAGTGTTAAACGCTTAAAATATCGAATGGCCACATCATCTAATTCTTTCCATGGGAAAGAATTTGCATGGCTGTTCTTGGGAATTTGCCCTTTCCCCAATGTAGAGTGGTCTCGGAGTTGGTATATTTAGTTAGGGGAGTGCGGGAGGCACAGCCCCCCACATTGGGGGGTGTGGGGCAAAGCCGCCCACTGTGTTTGGGTGTGTTTGTTTATTTTGTTTGAGGATGGCCAACTGAATTCAGTCCCTAGGAAAGAATTAGATGATTTGGCCGTTCACTGTTTTTAGCTTTTGGCGCTTAGGTGTCGATGATTTTGGATTAGATAACCTAAGCTGTCGATGTTATGATATAGATGCATTCCATCACCCATTTGCATTTCGAAAACATGTTCTGTGGTTTCTTCTTCCCCACAAAGCAAACATATTCTTTTACTTTTTGTGTGGCATATTTCCTTTTATTGGTAGTTTGTTTATTGCTAGTCTCCATAAAAATATTGACATTCTATTCTCTTACTACACCATTGATTTCTAAATTTTATAGCTTTAATTTTTTTTCTTCTAGTAGGATTTCCCAAGGACTAGCACAAGAATATTGTATTATGTTTTTATATCATATTTTTCATTCCTTATCTCATCGGTCTTTATCTTCCACATTCTTATTTTTTCTTGATAATTTTGTATTTATTCATGTATACATTTTTCTCGTATTTCTCACTATATCCCCAAAATGTTCATTTTTATATTTAAACATTTTTGCCAATTTTTAACTCCCTCATTTATTCATTTCAATATTTTATATAAATTGAAAGAGGTTACAAATACCACTGGATTTATTAATCTTAGTCTTCAATCTTTATTCATGCACAAAACTCCTGTCTTTACTGGGTTTAATCTATAACCCCATATAAATTGAAAAATCACTCACAATAACTGTTTTTCATATATTCAGAGAATCTTAAACACACTTTGAAAAATATGTTGAATTTATCAAGCTGACTGACTTTTCTAAAAGACAGTCTATAAGTTTTCCATAAAAAATTCCTTTGATTTTTCTAACAGTCTTTTACATTCCATTTTGTTTACTATTACCAATTTTTATCCCTATCACTGAAATATTTTATATTGTAAATTGCACACTACCTATCTGCATCACATTTCCCAATCCTTTTTATCCTTATTTAATCTCATGTTTATTTCATTTAAGCATTCAGCTACACAGAATATTATTTCCCTCAGCCAAATTGTATTTTAACTGTTATAATACTATTATCTGCATATGTCAACAACACTCAAATATCTGCACCTGTCTGCATCACATACCCTGCATTCTTCATTTCAAAATTAAACACAATATCACATTCCAAACTAAAGCAAAGTACATACAGCTCATAAGACATCTTTGTCTTATATTATTCCTTATCTCCATTTCTTTACTTAACCAATCATTTACCAAAATTCTTATTATTGCTATACACCAACATCCAAACATTGCTAATTTTATTGCTTAAATTGTGTATCTTTATTATTGCCCATAATGTATCATGTTCCATTGTATCAAAAGTTTTGTTAATGTCCTCTACCATGAGTTTCATATCCTCCTTTTATTTATAGTATTATCCACAAATTCTCTCACAATCATTAGAATTATTGCCACCCATTCCCTTTATACTATACACGTTTGCTTCCATTATAGTTTTCATTTTACTTTCCAGTGTTTTCTGTATTATTTTCATAAATAAATTATCTGTATTCTTCAATACTATTGGTCTCCATTTTTTGTCTTTTTTCCATATAAATTTTAATATTCCACTACACAACTCCTTATTATCAAAACCCTTATTTGACTATTCATTCAAAACATTTAAAAATATTATTTTTGCCACCCTATTAGATTTTTATACATTTCATATCCTAGCGCATCTGGGCATGCAGCCAAATCTATATTTAACTTTCCAAGCCCTTTATCCAACTTGTATAAAGTAATCTGTTTCAAATTCCTTAACTATTATATTCTTTGAACATTTCTTCTTTATAATGAACTACAGTATTCATAATCTGCACTTGTGTTCTTTTTGTCTTTTTTCATTTTTCTCATATCATTATCATCCTTTACTATTTGACATAAATATGGTGATACTTGCTTCCTTTTCCTTGTAAAATAAATTTTAAATAACTCCTTATTTTTCTCATATCTTTTACATATTTATTTTTCTTTATCATAATGCTTTAATTCTTCTCCAAGTCTAATAAGCTATTTTTATATATCTTTCCCTGCTTTTCTTTGTCTGCCATTCTTACCTCACTCTGCCATTATAAATAGCATGTTTTGTATTTCTGTTTTAAAATCTACAATTCAGACCAAATAATGCAAAATAGTCTAATAGTAATATGATCTCTTCATGGCTGTAATACTTTTTCATGCTGTCGTTTATTCTTTTTATATCCTATTCTAATATATTCTTCATTTTAATTAGGTTCTATTCATATTGCCAAATTATCCATAAATCCTGTTACAAAAGCCTCTCCTTCTCTTGTGCTTATTCTTTCTAATAAGATAAATAGTTACTGCCAGATTTAAGTACCCCTCTTATATATGAGTACTTGAAATAAAAACTGCCATTATGATATTCATATTTACCATCACATAATCTAAAATCTGTTGGAAACAATTGTCTCTTTTCTAGCAAGTAACATAATCATGCAACAGTATAATCCTACTTTCTTTTTCTTGCCATCTTAAATCTATGATAGTATTCCCATTCTTACCAATGTTACATCCAATATTTTACTAGTATTCTGTATTAATACTGCTATTCCTAAGAAATGATAATTTCCCAAATTATATTTCCACCCCATATTTCCTCTGTTTGTTGTCTTTCTTCATTCAAGAATCCTACATCTTCCCAAACAATTGTATCTACATTACATTTGTTACACCATTCTAAATTCCCTAACCTTCTTACTATGTTCTTACTACTATTCACATTTACTGAAAGGATTCTTAAATTATTACTCTTTTTCTTAATTTATAAGATGTTATGTTCTCTCTAGGCTTATTTTTCTATATTCTTTCTATTTCAGTTTTTATCACTTAGCCATTTCCTTTCCTCTCTTTTAGACTTGTACTTTTAAAATTTCTTTTCACCCCAATATAATTTTTTTCCCTTTCACTACTTTCCAATTTGTCTTTGTCACTAATTTCCAAATCTTTTTTTCTGTTGTGTCTTCTTTATCTTTTCCTATAGTCTTTCCTTCTTTTTCTAAGTTTTTCTATTTTACTTCCAATCCCTTTTCACTTTGTTCCTTATCCTCTCCTTTTTTCAATCTTTCTTGTTCATTATATTTTTTCAATCCATCCATAAATGTCCAGTTTGATAACATTTATAACACTGCAATTCACATATTTTTGCATCATGACCCATTTTCCACAAATATATAATTTCTTTTTGTTAAAGTTATTTGCCAAATGCTTTTTTCCACAAAAAAATATTTTGGGTCATCCATAATATTTTACCACACCCTTATGACAGTCAATATTTTTCATACTAGGAATATGGATAATTTTTCCCATTTCCATTTTCGAAACAACATCCATCAGTCTATAATACCCTATTGTCATGAACTTCTGAAATATCTGTTACTTCTTTACATATTTTTTTAAATGTCCTTTTAAAATCTCTTTCCATTTCTCTCTGAAATTGTACATGTATTTTTTTAAATTAAATTATTATTGGCTGATTGTAATTGTTCTAAAGTGACTGACAAAGGTTTTTTTATCACAAACATATAGATTTATAGATAATTTTGTTCGATTTGTTGAACCAAGGTACATGGATTTGGAATTCTGAATTTTTAAAGACTGAATGGCCTATGGTAGGAACAATTTTTGGTATTCTAAAAAGGCATAAAAGTATGTGTTCCCCCTTTTAGGCAAATCGTTTCTATTCATAACTGCAAAATTGAATCTATTTCTATCTACCTTGATAGTATTTTATGATTTTTATTTGAAGGATTCTTGGACTTTTTTTTGGATTTTTAAATATGTTTTTAAGATCTGAAAAAATGATGGTCACTATTGATGTTGAATCTCTTTATATATCTATGGAGCATGACATACATACTGAATATGTGAGACATTAAGTACATTTACCAAAATTAATAATGTTCACATTAACATATCTTTGTTAATTGATCTTGTATTACACAGATTTTTTTGTGTTCTAAGACATTGTTTTTTAACAAATAAGGGGTGTAGCTATGGGGGCCAGGATGGTCACCTTACCATCTTGGTTTTGAGTTGGTGGGGACATTAATATTTGACAAAACATCCCTTATATTATCATGCATTTTTTTACGAGAGGTACATTGACAATTATTTTATGGAGCAGCAGTAAAGATAATCTTCTAGTTTTGTTGGAGGACTTGAATAAGTGCACTTGCTTTTTTTTATTTCACTTTGTGACATCGGTGCTACACTTAATTTTTTAGACTTGTCCATTACTTTAGATCTTGAATTATGAAGATTTCATAGTAAAATATTTCATAAAGAAATTCTAAATTATTTATATTACCAAAATCAACACCCTAACTTTAGGAAATTTAATGTTATACATAGTCAATTTAAGTTGTCTTATTAGTGATGACAATGTAGTTGATTCGGAATGTTATTCTTTGATATACATGTTCTCAGATGCAGACCATCAGTAAAGTCTTTTCCAAGCAGACTGTATTCAAGGACAATCAGTCTGAGGATTTTCCTCTACCTGTTTTAGTCAATCTAATATTAGACTGATTTGGAAAATAAATCTTGGCAAGCACCATCTTACCATAATTGTGGGGCCTGAACTTAATTTTGTTTTTAAGAAGTCTCAGAATATTATGAACATCTTAGAAAGGCCACTTTATATAACCACCCATTTTACATCTAAACCATGTGGTACCTATCCTTGTAAGTGGTGTAAACAATACATATTTATTAATGTGGGTTCTAGTGCTATTGTTTACTAAATATTTCCAAATTAATATGTTTATTATAGATTTACATATATCTCAGATAAAGTAGCTTATTTAGCATCCTGCTGTATAGGCGATGGTTTTTATACTGGTAAAACTATATGTAAACTTTCAAAGGATGGTTATGAAGACACATTGGTGGTTAAGAATAAAGATGATACTAATGAATTAGCTAGACACTCCAAAGGATTTTCTAATTTAAATTTTTTTTAATAATTCATCATGTTCAAGATTTAGGTGTAATAGGTGATATTAATGACTTGTTAGAAATTAAAGATGTTTGATGGCAGCTAAGTTTAGCAGCTGGCAAGAAACCAGGTTTTAATGAAATAATTAATGTTAAATGTTTATAAATAAAATAGATAAATTTACAACAATGTTTATTAAAAACTAGTATCCTAACACAAGCTTTTGCGTACAACTTGCTTTATCAAATATTAAACAAAATGCAGAACTTCCATTCTATTTCTATCATCCCAATAATAATTAAACAATTACAAATGTATCTCTCCATGACATAAGTACCTATTCTGAAGAATGGGCTTTAAAGTACACATCTCTTTTAAACCTAGTGGATATGTAGGTCTTAAACTTCTTATCCATTCATATTCCTTAACCTCAGTCTTATTCAAATGTCACCTTTCCTCTTTCCTGATTTTATAATGCGTAGTAGAAAAAAATAAAAAAAAATGTTTTTGCCCTTCTGAAATGCATGCTTTGCCAGAGCAGTAAGATTAATTATTCTATCTCTTAACCTGCAATTCATTTTTCCAAAATAACATGTGTACCTTCCACACAATGCTCTTTGTATATTAAATCTGAAATTCTACACTTAACATAAAAGTTACATCTATAAATCCTTTTGTAACAACATGCTGAAACTCAATTATTTTCATAATCCTGTGACAATAACAACAGTCAAGCTTTATTACATATTTTTACACCATTATAAGCTCTCTTATAATATAGCTGTCACATTAAATTCATTTTGTTCCTAAAAGCAAAGTTTTTGTCCTTCCTACAATTTTTAGAATTTCTCTAGCATTGGTGAGAATAGTCCAGTTCTTTCTATAAATATCCATAATTATTCTTGAATCATTTCTATATGTAATGATAATTGGTAAAGGACATTTTCTTTCACATTTTTATTATAATTAAAAATTGGTGTATAGGTGCCGTGTTATCCTGAAGGAACAGTATGCCAAGAGTGTTTTGTAGGTGAAAAGATTTATACTTTTATGTTACCTGTCTAACTTCAAATTTAATACACATAGAGTGTTTAGAATGTATATCTTTTAACCAGCAATTCATTTTTCCAATATAAAAAGATAGAATTATGCAATGTATGAAATTAAAATAATTACTCTTAATAATGATCTGGCGAAACATGTATTACAGCTGGGCAAAAACAAGTTTTTAAGTTTTTTGTATTGTGTATTATAAAATCAGGAATGAGGAAAGGTGCCATCTTGAATAAGACTGATGTTATCTTGCTTATCTATTCATATTTCTTAAGATCTACATGTCCAGGTTAAAATGAGTCTTGTTCTTTAAAGCCCATTTTTTGGAAAAGGCACGTATGTCATTGATGAGGCCCATAGACACACAGACCCATTAAACCAGCACCAACAAAAAACACACATAAATACTCCAAAACATACTCAGAGGCTCTAAATAAAAATCTGCAAAAGCAACAGATACCTCCAAAGCAGACTGGCAAGCAACCTCCACCCCCCCCCCAACATAAACCATGAAACAAATACTTCACAAAACCAGCGTGCCACACAATCACAGCCCTTAAGGCAAAATAACATACCCAACATACTAGTAATAGGTGATTCTATAGTCAGGCACACTGACGTCCCACTCACTAGGCTGAATAAGGAGAAGGTTGCTGTTAGCTGCCTGTCGGGTGCCAGGATCCGCCACATAACACAAGCACTCAGGTCACTCCAGAACAAGTACAAATAGGACTCCATGTTGGTGTGAATGACCTGAGCCGTACCACCCTGGACTACATGAAGAGAGACATGTAAGAGCTCTTTGATCACCTAGCACAGGCCAGTATGACCATGACCCTGAGTAGCATCCTGACCTCACCAAGAATGATACAATGGTATAAAGAAAAAATTATCAATTTCAACAATTGGCTAAGTTTCTGGTGTCATTCAAAGGGGATCCAGTGCCTGTCCACCTGGGATAACATGCTCGAAAAGCCACGCTGCTTCGCTAGAGATGGCTTGCACCTGTCACCTTTAGACTTTCGAATACTGGCCAAGGCTCTTGCCACCCCCATAGTGCCTTTTTTAGGCAAGGCTCAAAAGACAAACCCACCGCCATAAATAGCACAAGTAACAAAAATCTGAGGGTAATTCTACTCAATGCCAGAAGTCTAAACCTCAAAATGCACGCACTTGAGGCACTCCTCAGTATGGAGAAAATCGATATATGTGCAGCAACAGAAACCTGGTTTAAGGCTCCAGAGAGCACCCCAGCACTACCAGGCTACAACTCATACCATACATTTCGGCCACAGAATCCGGACCAAAATACAAAAAGCGGGGGAGTATCCATATTCATCAAGGATACCAACACCTCCAGGTTAGTGGCACAGCACGATGCTTCAGTGATCTTCCACGTGCAACTAACAATGGGCAAAACTGCAATTCAAATTGTAGTTTGCTACAAATCACCCACCATGTCCCAGGACCCCATTCCGCATTTCTGGAAACACTGGGAAATGTAAAGGTCCTACCAAACACCCTAATAGTGGGTGATTTCACTACCCAAACATTAACTGGGAGAACTACTCAAGTACAAACTCCCTTGCCCAACATTTCCTAGAATTTATAAACTCAAATGCCCTGAATCAACTGGTCAACACTCCCACCAGAGGTGACAACATATATTGGACCTGGTCTTCAACAACATGGGTGACCAGTGTTCCACACCGAAGGTCAACCCCTCACTGGTTATATCTGACCATAACCAAATCACTTTGGATATCCACTTTCCGCCCTCACCCCCGGACAAGGAAACCACCATGAAAAACTTATCAAAAGCAAACTTCACGTTACTTAAGACCGAGGTGGAAAGTTTCAAAGCCCCCATGCTAAAGGATAACGCTGTCCAAGCTGCAAAATCCTTTACTAATGCATTCTACAGGCACCTACAAGAATGCATGGATCATGCTATCCCAAGCAAAACCAAGACTCACTCCTCCAAGAAAAGGAAACCAGTCTGGTGGACCCCTGCCATAAACAAGCTATACAATAGAAGGAGGAAACTAGTACAAAAAGAGTAAAATCCAAAGAAGGGAAGCCATCCCTGATCAGTATCAGCAAGAAACTACGACCCCTCATAAAATTGTCCAAGGCAAGCTTCGAAAGAAAAATTGCCAAGTACTCCAAAGATAACCACAAGGCATTCTTTAGCTATATCAAGAATCTAAGTGGCAATGCTCAGATCTGCTCGGAGTTAATGCAGAATGGCACAAAATACACTGAATCAACCAATATTGCCAACATCTTGGCAGACAGGTTCAGTGCAAATTCACCCCCTCTCACCCCCAAAAGGGCCCATAACCATACCAGAAGAATGTAGAACCCCTGAAATCACAGACACTCAGGTTAAAACAGCACTCTCCAAAGCCAAAAACCTAGCATCAGTGGGACTGGACGATGTCCCAGGCTGCGTCCTACACAAGCTCAAAGAACTAACCCCTCACCTAAACACACTGTTCAAACTCAGCCTCTCCACAGGGTATGTACCCATAGAGTGGCGCACAGCAATGGTTATTCCGCTCCACAAAGGTGGAGCCACAGCAGACCCTGGGAACTATCACCCTATAAGCCTGATTAGCTTGATCTACAAGGCTATGGAGCGCATCATCATGGAACTCATTAACAGAAACATTGGGAACGTCCACACACTAGACCCTACCCAGTTTGGCTTTAAGGGCAGATAATGCCTCCTAAACCTGATGGACTTCTTTGAGACCGTTACCAAGGCTATAGACGAGGGAACGGTGGTACACACAGCATTCCTAAACCTCACAAAGGCCTTCGACACCATTCCCCATTCTGGTATTATAGAGAATCTCACCAGCCTGAACATAAACCCCTATGTCACAAGATGGGTTGCCAAATGGCTCAAGGACAGAACCCACATGGTGAGAGTTGTGGGAGCTAGGTCTGAATCTAAACCAGTTACAAGTGGCGTTCCCCAGGGCTCAGTCCTAGGATCCCTCCTGTTCAGCATATACTTCTCAAAGGTACAGGCAAGCACAGGAGGATTATGACTGACCATTGGTTCATAGGTAGATACTAGGCTATCTGCCCTAGGGCATTTATAAGCCTAGCCAGAGTGTGATTGGCTTTCGCCTCCCTTTTAGATTAATTAATTGTGCCTCTGTATAGTAGGTCACAGATGATAGCCCTTTAAGGTTAGTTTACTGTGCCTCTGTCTAGCAGGGACACAGATGAGATTCCAGGGATAAACTTACGATCTCCCATCCACTCATCAAGATTTCTCTTGAAGAGGTCATTGAGGGGCTCTGCCTAACATGAACTGGGATTCTGTTCCAGAGTGAGGGGAGCCTCTGGGATATGAATCTGTCCCTCCAGCATGTCCTATTTATTGCTGTGCTGAGGTTCAAGTCCCTGGAGTGTGTAGCTCTAAGGGATTTGGATTTCCTGAGGTGGAGCATATCCATTAATTCTGGGTTAGACATGGCTTTGTACATCAGGCATAGATTGCCTCTGAGTAGGCAGTAAGCAACTGAGTAGAGCTGGAATTTCTTTAGTCGAACTGCATAGGGCGTCTGTTTGAGGCCCGTAAATCCTCTTGGTGAGGTACTTTTGGGGTCTCTCCAGTTGCTGCAGGTGTCTGGTAAGGTACATCCCAAATGGGGCATTGTACTCTATTATGGGCCTGATGAGTAGAGGGGCACGATGACCTCTCTTGATCTAGATGTGAACCCTTTTGTGATAAGGTGGGCTATATAGAAGGTCTTTCTAACCACTTTGGCAATGTGATTGTCAAAGGAGAGATTACTATCTACTTGGGTCCCCAAATCCCTAATTACTTCTTCCATACTTAATGGATTACCACCTATGTGGTAATTTGTGGGCACTTTGTTTTTCCCAAAGGGGATGACTATGCACTTTTTGGCATTTAGCTTGAGGCCGTGGCTCTGGCACCAGGTATCCGTCTCTGTGAGACCCTTTTGGAGGATGCTTGTGTCAGCCGGAGAGTCGATTATGGCTTTCAGTTTGCAGTCATCTACGAACTTGGTCAGCCATAGTCCTCCCATGTTAACCTGTACCTCAGAGAAGTATATACCGAATAAGAGGGGTCCCAGGACTGAGCCTTGTGGGATGCCACTTGTAACTGGTTTAGAGTCTGACATGGCACCTGCAATTCTGACCATGTGGGTTCTATCCCTGAGCTAGTGTGCAACCCATCTTGTGACATAGGGGTTGATATTTAAGCTGGTAAGTTTATTTATGATGCCTGAGTGGGGTATTGTGTCGAAGGCTTTTGCTAGGTTCAGGTAGGCTGTGTGGACTACCTTCCTCTCATCTATGGCCTTTGTGACTGTTTCAAAGAAGTCAACTAGGTTTAAGAGGCAAGATCTGCCCTTAACAAAGCCGAATTGGATAGGGTCCAGTGTCTAGAGGTTCCCAATGTCTTTGAGTTCCATGACGATACACTCCATAGCTTTGCAGACCAGACTAGTCAGGCTTATAGGGCGATAGTTCCCGGGGTCCATTGTGGCACCACCTTTGTGGAGCGGGACCACTGTTGCTGTACACCATTCTTTGGGTATGTATCCTGTAGTAAGGCTTAGTGTGAACAGTGACTTTATGTGAGGGTTCAGTTCTTCTTGGAGTTCGTGTAAGACGCAGCCCGGGACACCGTCTGGTCCCATTGATGCTGTGTTTTTTGCATTGGAGAGGGCAGCTTTCACCTGTGCATCTGTGATGTCTGGGAGGCTACATTCTGTTGGGATAGACATTTGCTCTTTTGGGGGGGACGGGGGGAGGAGAAGTTTGCACTGAATCTGTCTGCCAGGATGTTGGCAATGTCTGTGGGTTCAGTGTATTTTTTGCCATTTTGCACTAACTCAGAGCATATCTGGGAATTGCCAGCCAGATTCCTGACATAACTAAAGAAGGCCTTGTGATTATCTTTAGCATCTTGGGAATTCTTCTTTCAAAGTTGGCCTTAGATGATTTTATGAGGGATCGTAATTTCTTGCTAGTACTGATCAGAGATGCCTTCCCTTTTTGGGATTTTGCTGTATCATGTGGTAGCTTCCTCCTTTTGTATAGCTTATTTATGGCCGGGGTCCACCAGACAGGTTTCCTGCTTTTGGAGGAGTGAGTCTTGGTTTTATTTGGGATAGCATGATCCATGCATTCCTGTAGGTGCTCATAGAATGCGTTTGTAAAGGATTCTGCATTTCAGGCAGTATTTTCCACTGGCCCGGGGGCTTTGAAGGATTCTACCTCGGTTTTGAGAAGTGTGAAGTTTGCTTTTGAGAAATTTTTCACAGTGGTTTCCTTGTCTGGGGTGGGGACGGGATATGGATATCCAGTGAGATCAGTTTTATGGTATGATCTTACCAATGAGGGGTTTACCTCTGGTGTGGAACATAGAGTCCCCATGTTGGTGATGACCAGGTCCAATATGTTGTCCCCTCTTGTGGGAGTGGTGACCAGTTGTTCCATAGCGTTTGAGTTTATAAATTCTAGGAACCATTGGGCAAGGGTGTTGGGGCTTGAGTAGTTTACCCAATCAATGTTTGGGTAGTTGAAATCACCCAATATTATGGTGGGGAGACCTTCATATTCTCCAGTGTTCTCAGGAAAGCCGTGTAGGTTTCCTGAGATTGGGAGGGTGATCTGTAGCAGGCTACAAACTGAAAGGCAGTTTTGCCCACTGTTAGTTGCACATGGATGGTCTCCGCTGATTCATGCAGTGCCACTAACCTGGAGGTGTGGGTATCCTTGATGAATATGGACGCTCCCCCTCCTTTTGTGTTTTGGTCCAAGTTTTGGGGCCGAAAAGCATGGTATGAGTTATAACTTGGTAGTGCTGAGGTGCTCTCGGGAGCCTTAAACCAGGTTACTGTTACTGCACAGATATCGACATTCTCCATACTGAGGAGAGCCTCGAGTGTGTGCATCTTGAGGTTTAGACTTCTGGTGTTGAGCAGCATTACCCTTAGTTTTTTACTCCTTGTGTCGTCTATGGAGGCGGGTTTGTCTTTTGAGCCTTGCCTAAAAAAGGCACTATGGGGATGGCAAGAGCCTTAGCCAGTATTCAAAAGTCCAGGGGTGACAGGTGCAAGACGTCCCTAGCGAAGCAACGTGGCTTGTCGAGCATGTCATCCCAGGCTGACAGACACTGTATCCCCTTAGAATGACACCAGTACTTTAGCCAATTGTTAAAATTGATAATTTTGTCTTTATACTGTGGCATCATTCTTGGTGAGGGCAAGATGCTACTCAAGGTCAGGGTCATAACGACCTGGGCTACATGATCAGAGAGTTCCTCTACGTCTCTTTTCATGTAGTCCAGGGAGGTATGTCTCAGGTCATTCACACCAGCATGGACAATGATGGAGTCATATTTGTACTTGCTTTGGAGTGACCTGAGTGCTTGTGTTATGTGGTGGATCCTAGCACCCGACAGGCAGCTTATAGTGACCTTCTCGTTGTTCAGTCCGGTGAGTGGGATGTCAGTGTGTCTGACAATGGAGTCACCTATTACAAGTGTATTTGGTGTGTTGTTTAGCCTTAAGGGCTGTGACTGTGTGGCACACTGACTTTGTGAAATATGTGATACGTGGGTATTGTTGTGAGGTAGCGGTTGCTTGGATGTCTGCTTTGGAGGTCTCTGCTGCTTTGGCAAGTTTTTATTTAGAGCCTCTTGAGTATGTTTTTGTGTGTTTATGAGGTTGGTTTGCTGATGCGATAGGTCTATGCGAGACTGGATTTGTGGTGTGAGTGGTTACCTTCTCCTCCTGACTGTGCCAGTCTTGGGTTGAGAGAGCTCAGCCTCCAGTTTGGCTGTATAGTTGCATCTCTCACATATATTTGAGCTTGTTGGGAGGAGGAGAGGGTGCTCTGTGTACATAAGGCAATTGTAACATTGCCTCAAGATTCCCAGATTCACTAGCTGGACTTGAGAGTAAACCTGAAACTGAGTTTTGGACATGCCAGAATAGTATAAGGAACTGCTTTTTGACTGATCAGAAAGGACCAATAGGGAGCCTAGTACTTATAAAGAGTATAAGAGGATGTAGTGCTTTAGTTTGTTAGTGTTTACTTATAAGATATGAGCAAGTGCAGGGCTTTAGAAGGAAAATAGAGTGCTTACTTTGAGAGTTAGAACAGTTCGAAGGGAAAAAGTGAAGAGCAGACTTTGTGGAGCCAGGAATACTTCGAACCCATTTAAGCGGCTCTGCACGGTGCACAAAACCATGCAAATGCAGGTTTTAAAGCAGGGAAACTGAAAGAGATAGGAATTGACCCCAAACAGCCAATAAGCTACTAGTTTCTGGGCTAAGACCACTCCTCCAGGGACAGATAGGCTGCTCAAAGCTCCCCACTCTCACTGGTGAACAGAGGAGCTTCCTCCTATCCAAGTAAGGATATGGGCAACACAGGAACCTATACCACAGTCCGGAATTCAGCAAAGCCTGAAATCTGGATTTATCTAGTTCAGTAAGGCTGGAAAAAAGAATATTTATTTTTTTTGTAGAGAATAACAGAAAATCGCACACAAAACACTGTAGATGCTATAAACAGGCTAGGGCACTTAAGTGTGTAGCCTACAACAGTTAAACAATACAAAAACGACTTTTTAGAAAGTGCAACTGTAAAAAGCAGGTAAGGCAATACAATTATAACTTTTTCAAACACAGATCAGTTAGAAACTCGCTTTTTAGGTGGGAAAATGCAGTCGCAGCAAAAAGCAGAGAAAAAAATACTTAAATATGTTGAAAGTCTCTCTTAGGTCTCTCTGTTGCATGTTCGCAGATGACTGCAAACTAGGGACTATAATTGACTCTCCAGCTAACACAGACATCCTCCAAAAGGGACTCACTGAGACAGATACCTGGTGTCAAAATCATGGCCTCAAGCTAAATGCCAAAAAGTGCATAGTCATCCCCTTTGGAAAAAGCAAAAGTACACACAAACTACCACATAGGTGGTAGCCCCCTAAATACAGAAAACGTAATAAGGGATCTGGGGACCCAAATAGATAGTAATCTCTCCTTTGATAATCACATTGCCAAAGTGGTTAGAAAATCCTTCTATGTCACCCACCTAATCGCAAAAGGGTTTGCATCCAGATCAAAAGAGGTCATTGTGCCCCTCTACTCATCACTCATCAGACCCATCATAGAGTACGAGGAAAATGAAAAACAGATGTCCTAAGCCAGGAAACCCACCATAAGCTCCACACAGCAGGAAAGTGCACTTGTAGGATTTTGTAAAATCTTTTATTCATAGAACACCATCATATAAAATCAAACGAACCAGGTTAAGCTCTTTCTTCCCCTGTACAACACTTAGGGGACATCCTCAGAACCTAATACACATTTCCATAGAATCAACCTATTTAAACCAAGACACTCAATCAATCAATCAATCAATTAGATGTTTAAATACATTAAGTTGAAGTATATATTTTTTACAGAATGTCCACAATTGGTTAAAAATAAACATGAATGAGTGAATTAAGGAATTAGTAAGTTAGAGAATTTATAAAATTTATAAAATCATAGAGTACAACGCTCCATTTGGGATGTACCTTACAAGACACCTACAACAGCTGGAAAGACAACAGAAGTACCTCACCAAGAGGATCACTGGCCTCAAACAGATGCCCTATGCAGCTCGACTAAAGAAACTCCAGCTGTACTTGGTTGCATACCACTTACTCAGAGGTGATCTCTGCCTGACATACAAGGCCATGTCCAACCCAGAATTGATGGACATGCTCCACCTAAAGAAAACCTTATCCCCTCGAGCCACACGCTCTAGGGATCTAAACCTCACCACAACAATAAATAGGACATGCTGGAGGGATAGATTCCTGTCCCAGAGACTTCCCATGCTTTGGAACAAGATTCCAATCTACATTAGGCAGAGCTCCTCGCTAACACTCTTCAGGAAAAATCTTGATGAGTGGATAGGAAACAAAGTTTACCCCGGGGATCACTTCAGTGGCTCTGCTGGACAGAGGCACAGGGAACTAATCTAAGGGGGTGGCGAAAGCCAACAAATTCTGGCTAGGCTTATAAATGCCTTTGGGCAGATAGCCTAGTTACCTACCTATAACCTATGAGATACATCTGCAATTGTTTATTATTAGGATGATATAACTAGATTGGAGTTTCTGCATTTTGTTTAATACTTGATAAAGTGTGTTGTATGCAAAAGCTGTGTTTTGATACAAGTTTTTAATACATATTGTTGTGGATTTATTTAGTTTAATTATTAACCTCTATATTGAACAGTAAAATCATTATCTCAAAAGCACTTTTTGTTTTATTTTTTAATATTAAATGTTTATTGAAACATTTTATGACAGGGTGCCTAGAGAGGCATTGTGGTATTATATGAAGAACTCAGGAGTGGCAGAGAAGTACATAAGAGTGGTACAGGATATGTACAAGGGTAGTGTGACAGTGGTGAGATCTGCAGTGGGAGTGACAGATGCATTTAAGATAGAGGTGGGATTACATCAAGGATCAGCTCTGAGCTCTTTCTTATTTGCAGTGGTGATGGACAGGTTGACAGAAGAGATCAGACAGGAGTCCCCATGAACTATGATGTTTGCAGATGATATTGTGATATGTAGTGAGAGTAGGGAACAGGTTGAGGAGACCCTGGAGAGGTCAAGATATGCTCTAGAGAGGAAAATAAATTAAGGCCAGCAGGACTAAGACAGAATATGTGTGTGTGAATGAGAGGGAGGATAGAGGAATGGTGAGGATGCAGGGAGTAGAGCTGGCAGAAGTGGATGAGTTTAAATACTTTGGATTAACAGTTTAGAGTAATGGTGAGTGTGGAAGAGAGGTGAAGAAGAGAGTACAGGCAGGGTGAAGTGGGTGGGAAGAGTGTCAGGAGTGATTTGTGACAGACGAGAACCAGTAAGAGTGAAAGGGAAGGTCTACAAGAGGGTAGTGAGACCAGCTATGTTATATGGGTTGGAGACAGTGGCTTTGACAAAAAGGCGGGAGTCAGAGCTTGACATGGCAGAGTTGAAGATGTTAAGATTTGCCCTGGGTGTGATGAGAATGGACAGGATTAGGAATAAGTATATTAGAGGCTCAGCCCAGGTTGGAAGGTTTGGAGACAAAGCCAGAGAGGCAAGATTACGTTGGTTTGGAGATGTGCTGAGGAGGGATGCAGAGTATATTGGGAAAAGGGTGCTAATGATGAAGCTGCTAGGTAACAGGAAAAGAGGACAGCCTAAGATAAGGTTTATGGATGTGGTGAGAGAGGACATGCAGGTGGTTGGTGTGACAGAGCAAGATGCAGAGGAAAGGAAGAAATGGAAACACATGATTCGCTGTGGTGAACCCTAATGGGAGCAGCCGAAAGAAGATGATTCTTTCTTGTTTGTGACACTTCCCTGTGGTGGTTGAGTTGTGCTGTTTCCTGATATTCTATTTTACTCAACACCCCTATGGCCATTTGTGGTGCATTACTTTCTGTTATTAGTGTTCACCATTAACAAAGGTTGGATGGATAGATTAGTAAATAAGTAAAAAAAAAAAATAGATTAAGCCAAATTAATGTGCCAGGTGGTAGGGATTTTATTCAGCCAATCAGTTCCATAAATCAATTCGCTGCTTAAATCCCATACTGCAGGCATTTCTGGGGGAAGAGCACATGGCTGATTAGCATATGCCTTTCCCCTGGAATGCCTCATTGTCATTTTTGGTAGTCCTGATTGCACTTAATCCGTTTATGGTAAACACTGTGGTTGGGCTGTCGAAACATCAGAAATGGCTTCCACCACAGGTAAAAAGTGTTTTTCACTATCGCTAAAGTTTCTGAATCTTAACATATGTCTGTCTGTTACTTTTTATACCACTACTTCTATAATTCTCTATATTTCATATCATGTATAGTTAAACAGCTCCACTATTTGTATGCGAGTTACATGAGTATGCACTATGAGCAATGTCAGAAAAAGGTCTATGAGGCAGTATAGCTCTACCATGCTTAACAAATTCAAATAAGTAAATTAAGTAAAAACAAAAATGAGACTGTATGTACAAAAATTCATTATATAGATATCTGCATTCTGAACAGCTTTAATACTGTCACTACATTATTATGTTGTTGTGTTTTAAAGTTTTCATTTGTTTATAGAAGAAACAAATAACATGCCTTTGTCTCCAATTTGGAAAGAACTAAGTGGAACCTATGTTTAAGAAATTAATTTATTGAAATGTTGTGTAATGAGTCTGTTAAAACTGGCTATTTTCGGTTTATGTTGTATGACTTTAGAAACGGCGAATACTGCTGCTGCTGTAAATGACACTATTTAGATGTGTTCCTAAAATGATGAACAAAGGAATCCTGATTAACCACCAGTGTAGAGAAGATCATCATCAGAAATGGATTTACTGAGGGATATTGACGTATAGAAGACGTGCATGAATTATAATGAGGCCTTTAATAAGCCGAAATCCATTTGCTGTAGGAAAGGCCCCAAAGCTCACCTTGCTCCCTGTTGTCTGAGGAATACTCACTTCCTCACATTCTGTGTAGCACAGTATACCCCCTGTTAAACTAATATTTTTATAAGAGGCAAATAAAGAATTGGAATTCTTTTGTAATACGAGTCCATGTCTGATTTTAAAATTATAGATTCACAGATTCATAGACTGTTACTAGGTTAATGACCCAGGAGGGCCTTTCTCTGCCTAGCTAAGTTTTCCCAAAAGAATAATGATGTCCTGTGTTCAAACAGAATATTAAGGGGCAGGCATTTATAAGCTACCCTGTCCATAAGGGACATGGGTGCCAGGCCCAGTGTAAATTTCCTATTTCCCATCCACTTTTCTAGGTTGGGCTTAAACTGGGTAATAGATGAACTCAGCTTCACATGGATGGGAAAGCCTGTTCCATATGAGGCGCAGTCTCTGAAATGCATGTCTGTCAAGCATCATCTGTCTAAGTCATAGACAAAATTCAGGACCCTAGACCTTGTGTTTCTGGTACTCTTTGATTTCCAAATATCTAGGTGATTCATAAGTGTGGGGTTTGCAGATGCCTTGTAAGCCAGTCATAGATCACCCCTCAGCAAATCAATAGGAGACTGAGTTGAGGGGAAAGGGATTCAAGGTGCTCTGCATAAGGAAGGTTTGTTATGGCTTGTATTCTTTTTGTACGGAGCCTTTGAGGTTGCTGCAAATGCCTGGGCAGGTACATACCACAGGGAGCATAGTACTTTGGTCTGCTAAGGACCGAGTACAGTGGGATAATGACCTCTTTGGACCTAGATGCCATGCCCTTTCTTAGATGTTGCGTAACATAAAAGGATTTCCTCACCACTGAAGCCACAAGGTAATTGAAGGTAGGGTTACTGCCTACCTGTGTACCAAGATCCCTGACCACTGGGTCAACTCTTCAGGGTGTATTATCAACATGGCTATTAGCCAGGATGCTTGACTTCCCAAAGGGTACAATTATGCATTTCTTAGCATTGAGTTTAAGACCATGGCTTTGGCACCATTTGTTAGAGATGGACCCTCTTGAAGAATGCTAGTGACTGCATTGGAGTCTGATGATAACCCCAGCTTGCAATCAACTGCAGACTTAGTCAGCCATAAACCCTCAGCATTTGCTTCCATTTCAAAGAAATAGATGTCAAAAAGGAGCAGGTCCAGTACCAAGCCCTGGGGGACTCTGCTAATGACTGGCCTCTTGGTCAAGGTGGCGTCAACTATTTTGACCTCATGGGTTATATCAGTGGGCCAGCTTGCTATCCAGTGGGTGATAAAAGGATTTATACCTAAATTAGATAGCTTGTCTATAATGCCTGAGTGGAGTATTGTATCAAAAGTCTTTCCTTCATCCAGTGCTTTAGATACTCTCTCAAAAAAGTCCACCAGATTTAATAGGCATAACCTTCCTTTAACAAAGCCGAACAGTGATGGGTCCATGAAGATTCTTTCCATGGCCTTACATATGAGGCTGGTAAGACTTGTGGGCCTGTAGGTTACCAGATCAGTGTTTCAACCTCCTTTGTGCAGGGGAATGACTGTAGTCATCTCCCATTCTTTGGGTACAATGCCTGACTGAATGCTCCAGTTGAAAAGATTATTCAAGTGGACCCAGAGGGTCATGTTTCATGCTATTTATTCAACATCCTGTGGTGTTATTGGGGCCCATCGATGTAGTGTTTTTGGCCACAGAAAGTGCAATTGATGGCATGTTCCATTGTAATGGTGATGGGTGGGGAATTGTGTTATGTGATATTTCCTTTGGACTATTGGAGGGGCAGGGTGGAGAAATTTGAGCTGAACCTGTCAGCCAAAAGGTTGGCAATGGCCTCCGGTTCAGTATGGGTGATGCCATTTGCAATAAGTTCTGTGCATTGTTGTCTATTTGCTCTGAGGTTATGGACATAGCTGCAGAAAGTTTTTTTGTTTGCCCTTTGCCATAGAAGCTATTTTTTTCTTCACATTTAGCCTTTGAAGTATTAATACAACGTATATTACATAATAAAGTGATATACTCAAAGCTGCTGTTGCTATATTCACTCATAATCATTGCCAGCATATATATTTACAGTACACCGGTAAAAATTACCCAAGAGCTCCACGGTTAACATTTTCTACAAGTCAGTGATCATTGCAATAAAAAGTTTGAGATGCCCATGTCTATTTTAGGAGTTTTTATGTGGTCTCTGAAGATATTAATTTTATCAGGGGCAGGGGGACAAGACTCCCAGTTGAAGAGATCCAGGGAGGTGTATATAATTAGCTAGGGTGTGCATAAAGAAAAAAAAATCCATTCCCAGCAAGCAGAAGCAGAAAGTACCTGTACACCACCAGGAACAAATTGTGCTTTATGGCCTTTCTACAAAAAATGGTCTTTCGGTTTATTGAAGGTCTAACTGAACTCTCTCCACTGGGGCCACAGTCAGAGCTTTAATGCCTCTACTCCATGGTGCTGACAAATATAATTAATTAATTGTGGATTACCACTAAAGGTAACTAGTATCCTCTCCTGTTCAGGATTAATAAAGTTTAGATGAAATTTCCAAATTTTATGAAAAATGGTATTTCCTACTATAATCTGTCCTGACCAATTTGCTATAGTAATAATCTTGTTAAGCCCTAAGCTGTAAGAGTCCAATAACACATTACTTGGTAACAGCCATGATTTTATGGTCTTCAGAAGCAGAGAAGTTAGTGCTTGTATTTCCCTAATTTTTGCCAGGTGACTTAGAGGATACAGTCTTTGAGCCTGAGAGGTTTGTTTTGATAATTTTATAAAAGATACCAAAAGTTTATAATTTTATAAATGATCTCCCCCACCCCCACCATGGGTTAGCTACAAATATAATGCCAAAAATATATTACATTGCATTTTTTACTAAAATGTTGGAGTTTTTAAACCTTTGCCGCAGTGTAGCACTGCTAAACTGGTAATGTTACCTTAATGATAGAGGAATCTCATTGAATCTGATATAAAAGGCAACAGATCAGTTTTAATTTTAATATGTGAGAATGCTTGAGGATTTTGTGACTTAGAGTATTGCATAAATCAGTAGTAAACCCTGACTTGATGGTTCTTAAGTCTGCAATAATGGGCTTATATGGTAGTCCTAGACAGAAGAAAAGAAAGGACACAATATTTTAAAGTAGTCAAAACTTTGTGTGCATGTATGAATTAACTTAAAACCGAAACTGAATCATCCAGAAGCAATACACCATTATATAATGTTGGTGTCATAGTATCAGGAGAAGTAATCATTAGCCTAGCATTGACTTCCATTGTTCTCTGTTTAAATCTCTTCACTATATGTCAAAAACACAGCAAACATTTATACAAACCATGCTCAAAATCCAACATAAATGCACGCAAATGGAAGGACAGGAAGCATACAGAAAAGTTAGGTGATAATTTAATGCAGAGTTGCAGCAAAATAAATATACAGTTGAGCTTCACAGCTTTTATCTTATACAATATAAGGACTTCTTTAGAACTAAGAACACTTTAAACATTCTGAATTAAATACGTTTAAAAATATGTTTTTAAATTTTTATTAAATGGATAATGGATTAGTTTAAAATATTTGGTGAAGTGTTTATAAATGGCTTTTAATGCATCTTCATCTGTAAGGTCACTTTAGGTTTGTATGCTGTTCATGTGATTTTTTTAAGCTATTTAATTCAGAATTCTTGGTGCTGAAGAAGTCCTTATATTGTATTGGACGAAAGCTGTTAAGCGCAACTGTATATTTTCTGCAAGTCTGCATTAAATTTTCTTCACCGGATTGTAGTTTTGACCTAGAGACCTATGTTTTTTTCTTAATTGTAGTCAGTTGTGATGCAATTCTATTTATTCCAAAAGAAATCAATGTATCCTGTTATGAGAAGCGCACCAAAAAAGTGGGCACCATCATAACTACGGGACTATCACTGTTAGTTACTTTATTACTATTGTTACAATGTGCTGTCAGTGCTATTTGCTCACCAAAGACTTGGAAATTCAGTGTTGGTAATCAAAGACTGAGGTAGGAACTCCACATCAGTTGCAAAAACTGCATTTACTGCAGAACAGAAAAAAAGCTCTCTATGCTTATAATGGTGACCCCCCCCCCCAGTCATGAGCAGTTGATGTTCTATATGGACAGGCTATTTATGCCACAGTATTATTTGTAGAACGTGCAACAAATTTAAGATGGCACAGCTATTTTACTTTATCAGCATTAGGGATATTTTTATTTATTCTGGTCTAGGAGCATATGGCACTTGGTTCCTAGAATCAGAAGGCAGAAGGACAAGTGTGTTAACATTAAAACCGATCTAATGCTGGTGTTACAAATATCTACATTTTGGATCATGACAAAGGCAAAATGGAGAAAGTTTTAACAAGAGTGTCAGGGGTGTCAGCACTAAAGACCAGTGCTGGATTATCGTGTTTACCTCTTGAAGTCAGGCCCATCTTGGATCACAATTATGCATCTTTGTAATTTAAAAATAACCTCTCTTTGATTCTTCTGAGATTAAGAACCACAATGGTCTGAAAGCACAAGACAGTTGTACTTCACAGAGATGTAAAAAATAACAGGACACAATATGATGGCGGGAGATGGGTCTAGAACATGAAAAAAAATGTATCTTCTGAAATCAGTAGATGAATGGAGCTGTTCCCACTTCCATCCCCAAAGAAAGTCATGCCTCAACACCACTGTGAAAAATTTATGAACCTGTGGTACAGATGTAAGGCAGTTTAACAGTGCATGGAATACAGTGTAATACTGGTTAGCTAGGAGTTAGTGCCTTTTAATCTAAATATGGAAAGCAACAGCTTTAATCGGCCAGTAGCCTTTGGCTGTTGTCATCCTATACAATTCTACATGTCTGATGTGCTTCATTAAGGAAAGTCTTGCATTTTGAGTTCATGATGTAATTTACTTTTTCACATAATAATGGTGGTATTATTTCAACATAAAGTGCTGTCAAGCACAGCATTTGTAAGACCAGAAAATAACTGTGTTGGAAAGAATCGTGAAAACAAAACTTGATTTTCATTATCACTAGAACAATACGAAAACAGTCGTGCTTAACTATCATATTCTATTCTTTACTTTGAGATAGTGCAAATCAAAATTTCTAAACATCATTTGACTAAAAATATCCCTTGGCAGTCTAGGGTAGTCAAATGCAGCTTAAGGGAATTAAATATTCTGCTAACTTCAAATGTGATAATTGAAACATAGCATGAATTGCTTTGCATGGATTTTTATACTACACATATTTAGTTGGACAAGTGTATTTTAATTAGGTGTTAAAGTCTTCAAGTACTATTATGTTGCAGCTACACAATGAATTTGAGAATACACATTCAGAAACATAATACACTTCAGAATGATTAATGGCACTAATTTGTTTCAGTCTTGTGGTAATTTTTTATATTCCTAACTAATTTCCACAGCATGGGGTAGTATAGCTGACAATATTAGGACTTCATTTTACAAGTACTTCATATAAGCTAATTTCTTTCATGGAAATCTTTAGCTTTGGACTTGTGCAATGCTAAACACAAAACAAAACATGTCAAAAAATGTTCAGGACATATAGTCAATATAAGAGGCTGCATGTTTCAGTTTAAGAGCTGCTGTTTACACTATCCAGTTTGTCAGTATTCCTCCAAATACAAAAAATAAGAAAAGTCACAGTTTATGCATACGTTAGGCTACAGGTCTTAGAAACCAAAAGACAAGACATATGAAACTGAAGGGAAGATACAGAGGTTTCAGCTGAAAAAGTAGACCGAGACTCTAATCTACAGGGAAACATTTAAATACTGACAGTACAGAAAGCAATAGATATGACGGTCATTGCTAGCAAAACTAAGTATAGCATGTGTGGCATTTAGTGGAGAGGACTATTCCAAGGTTACAGGGTTTGAATCTTTCCACATTCATTTGCCCACTGTGTGACCCTGAGCAAGTCACTTAACCAGACCTTCGACTAGGCCCATTTAATGGTCTCCTGGACTGTATACTTAGTAAATACCAATGAGCCTCTTATTCAAGACAGTAAATGATAGCTGGAGATTTTAGATGTGGGCTAAAGAATCCCAACAACATTTAGCAACACATTTGTTATGGAATCCTTTCACGTCACTCATCTTAAGCAAGTGTTTGTGGATGCAGTCCAGTAAAAACATAGCCGTGATCTTCATGGTCACAGATAGAGATGCTGCAGAATAATCATTACTTGTGGGCGCAATGAAGACATTTCACAGTGGGGACTGGTCATTGTACTTGGAAATACTGCACTGACAAGACTCATATGTGCAGCAATGCAAATTCAAAGTTTCTAATGACAGATTTTTTTAGAGGGCATTTGTCATGCTTAAAAGAAACAAAGTAAAGTGCGACAGAAGATAAGGTAAAGAATAATTTGGGAAGTATCTGAACTGCAGATTGCATAAGCAGTTGACTTTTCTCAGAGTAAGCAAAACTGGAAGCAGGAAACCTGCATTAAGGTTCCCAGGGAAGTAGTAGAGAAATATCAGTAGTACTGCACCATGCAATACAAAATATAGAAAGGCAGAAAGGAGACACTAAGCTTTCTCAGTGAATCTAAGTAAACAGAAGAGCATATCCCATATTCAGTGCACAAAAGGAGCACAACTAATTGCAGAGATATTAATTATGAAAGAAAGACTACATGGAAATGGATAGTAGGACTCAAAACTGAGTTGAGTAAGAAAATGATGTAAAATACTGAAGAACTATTTATGTACAAGATGCACAGAAGAATGACTAGGTACAAGCAATTGGAAGTGATGATGAATGCACAAGCCACTTTACATTGTAAGAGTCCCCATGGAAACAGCAACAGAAAAGCTAGTGGTGGTAACAGATGTCCCGCACCCTAAGGTCAAGAGCATATAGGAGTTGTGGTAAAACCTCTGGAAATCATAATTACCATCTTTGCAAGTAATAATGTAGTAGTTGTAAATCATATAAAATTAGATGGGTTATGAGGCCAATGATTTGGGGGGGATCTTAAGCCTAGCCTTACCTTGCCATGATATATTATAGCCCTTATATTTTGCATAGAGAGTAGCATTCTGTGGCACAAATGCACAGCACACTTGTGCCACGGAGTGTAAAATAAAAATAAAAAAGTGCTCACAGTGGACAGCATCTCCACTTCACAGACTCCTATGCAATGCTGCAGGTACTTAGAGACATGCTTTTATGTGCTGAGATATTTCTAGTTGATAACATTCAAGCACCCACCATTGTAAAGTGGTACTGTTACTCTAGGGTCCTCCCCTTCCATTTCTCAATATAATATAATTACAGTATAATATAATATATAATCCTTCAAATTGTGTTATGTAGTACTCATTATCTAGGTCTAACCCCATTTCTTGGAAAAATTATGTGTTCATGTAGTACTTATCATTCAGGTTCCTTTTTTTCTGTTTAATGAAGTGTTTGTTGGTTGCCCAGGGTCACCTCCCTCCTGTATAATGAAGAACATGCTTGGTGGTATAATATGATGAATATATTTACTATTCAGGAATACTCTGTCCTTATCCTGTATAGTAAATAATAGATATGGTATGCTTTATGTAAGAGTGTGCAAAAGTGATTAATATAATAGCTACTTATGTGACAAATTTAAATTCCATTTTATATGTCACAAGGCTGGCTTGGCACATATGCATATTATAAATGTCAAGCATGCATGCATGGACTTTGCAGAGACAAAACAACTCAAAAGCTTTATGAAGAAGGTGAGAGCAGAAAAGCTTATACACGTCTCCCCTCAATGTCACTATTGTAACTATTATGTGTGCTATGCCCTTTAACGAAGACAGGTAGTAATCATTTGGTTACTACAAATCTGCATGCTGTATTGTAGTGTCTGGCCTAGATAAACATTCTGTGACCCTTGCGTGAAGATTCTGGTGCACAGAAGAATGCTACTTGCAATCTGCTGTGCTATAAGTACTTATACAATTTTGTAAAGGTGCTAATCTATTCTGAGTAGTGTACCCCTGCCAGCAGTGTGACTTTCAAGAACAACTTTGTGACACAGTTGAATTCCATGAAAAAGAAAAGAAACCAGGACATTAGAGAACTCTTTTGGCTTTGTTTTGGAAATTATAAAAAGAATGAAGAGGAACATTGTGCCAGTCTCGAAAGACTTTTTGGCTGAGCCACTGGGGACTGTTTAATAAAATTTGGGTCTTTTTACTGGCCTTGTTTTTTTTTTTTCCTGTTTGTAGTTTGTTAGTACTGTGACAAGTGTCTAAAAGTAGCCCTTTAATTTTTTTTCCTGTATAGTACAGATGGAGAGAGAGAGAGAGATCCAGGCATGGACATAACTTTAGCCATGAAGAAAATGACGTATTCATGGCAGCACTTGACGAATGGAAAACTGCTGTTTGGTAAAAGGGATCCGGACAGGTCGAGAGGAGCAAAGCATGGAGTCAAGTAGTTGTTGAAATCATTGCAGCTGGAGGCATAAACAGATCTCTGGAACAGTATAAAAAAGGCAAACGATATGGTAGGACATGCTAGATGCAAGGCCATGCTGAATGCAATTTCCAAGCCCACCACTGGGGGGAGAGCTCCAAATCTTACTAAGTTAACAACAGATGATGAATATCATTGACCATCTGTGGGGATGACTATGATACACAAGATGGTGCAAATGGAATAATTGGTGGTGGTGTGGACACTGTTCCATCAAACCAAAGTCTGCAGCAGCAACTGCATTCATCAACTCCTGAAGGTTGGTTTCAAGTATGCACCTTTTAAATGGTTAACATTGAATGGTGACAAACAGTGCTATAATTAAAAATATCACAGTTTATTAGGTCAGCCTTATACATCAGCAGGTAATGAAAAATGAAGGCAAGCTTCATGGTAAGTGTGCTGTACCATATACTGTTGCAGTATTAATGTGCTGCAATGATTCTTTTATAGACTGAACATCAGAAACAAACATTTCAGCTTTACAAATAAAGATGGATGAAATCAGCAGGATAATGAGTGTTGGTGCTGATGTAGCTGTATTTAATAAGCAACCTGAGGGAAGTGGCAGGCAGTCTCCCAGTCTAATGGCAGACTTTCCCTCTCACCTCACAACATGTTAGTGAAACTACATCACAAAGTCAAACACAGGCTAACATTCCATTCATGCTTTTACACCAGGAACAAACCTGCACATCTACACCAGTATTTCCACACGCAGAATAACAGTTTGAGGATTAAGGCAGGCAGTCTGAAGCCATGTTGCCCACAGTGACATTACAGTGAGGTGCTAGGTGCAGGAATTATTTTGAACCATCTCAGGAAATGCATAAAGCATTGGCTGCACAACAGAAAATGTGCTGTGACATAGTTAGGGGCAAGCCAGTACAACAGAGAGTCGGCTAGAAATCGTTAGAGTCCTACAAGGTATACATGAATGTTTAAAACAGTGCTTTGAATTGACAGAAGGAAGGGATAATGCCATGGTATTATTGCTGCATAGCATGGTGGCACACCTGACATCAGGTGCAGTCTCCATTCGTATACTGGTTAGGACATACCAGTGTTAGGCTGGACTCAGTTTTACCAGGGGAAAGGGACAGGGGACTGTGCAGATGTGGGGAACATCACATGATATCAACACTCTGAGCCGGATCATGGTCAAATGGGGCCCCAGGCAGGGTAATGGATCAGCCACCCACCCCTGCAGCCATTCCAGTGTACTATTACTAAACACTGTTCAAACCTCTGTGTGCAGACTTACTTTCCTTCTTACTTCTACAGTGATTACAGATATTTGGATTTCAATTCAAAACTTGTATTTCAAATTTTATAGCACAAACACCGACAGACATTTGCTAAACAAAACAATACAGTCTCACAATGAAAACAGACTTGGCATTAGCAGTAAACTTCTCTGCCCTTGAAACTCGTATTCAAATGAAATGCATCTGACCACTGTCAGATAAAGTTTACCTTTAGGCAGTTTTCAAACCTGTTTAAACCTGTTGCACACATCTTTAGGACCATGCATATATGCATGCAATTCACCTTCCTGATTGCATTAAATTATATTCCTTTTATAATACAGCACCACTTGTTAGAGTGCATTTTAAATTTGTAGTTTTCATAATTGTTTCCTGGTAAGCAATGAAACAAAACCTATAACCCAAATATGACAAACCTGTCCATTTCAGAACATTTCAACCATATAAGGCCACTCAAACTTCTATTAGAATCCACCAATATCAATCAATATACACAATCCCTGCAGAAGTACAAGTCACTTGAATAATTCCACATTCAAGAAATCTGTAACTAATGAAGTTGCTGCTATCAAACAACTTTATATTTCAGTGATTCATCAACAAATGCAGTGCATGCAACCCTTGAAGAATAAGTTGCCTATGTTGCATTAAAAAAATGGTAATCTTGGCAATACTGCAATAGGGAATGAATGGCAAACCAATAACAGATTCATGGTTACTAGGCATCTCATCCAAAGGAGGAGACACTCAGGACTGCAGCACCCCCACCCCTCTTAAAGCACAACACAATATAATCAATCCATTTACATACTGTGGGAGTAGAACTCACAGCCTTCTGCATCAAAATCAGATTGCTTTCAAGTTCTATAGCACAATAGTGATGACCATTGCTTAAACAAAACAGTTGCACATTGAAAACAGCATGAGCAGCAATAAACTCATCTTCCTTTGAAGCTCACAAATTCTTGAAAATGCACTGAAACACTTTTTTTTAAGTAGTTTGGCAACTGGTGTAGATGATTCAGGCTGTTGTTTTCCTGTAACTAAGGTACAGGGTTTGACCCTGAGCAAACTTGCCATTTCTAAACAAGGGCATTACATACATGCAAACACATACACCCATGCCCTACCACTTAATGGTGGATTGAATGTTTGTGGTTGTCAGTGCTTAATTTCATGGCAGCAAGAGTCTTTCTTGTTGAAGCAGCAAAGTCTTAAATCCCATGCATGGAATGAAAAAAAAGAAGCAAGGAACAGGTGTGTGTGTGTTGACACAGAATCAAGCAACAGGTGCATGTGTTGACATAGAGAGAGATCTTAAAGAATACATGTATTTTTTTTTTTATCTTTTTAATTAAAAAAGTAAATGTTACGGCAGTGCACATGGCCAGCTGGTCACTTCCCATTTAGATGGGGGCCCCTCTCAGTCAGCAGACCCTAGGCAACTGCCTAGGTTGCCTAGTGGTGGACCGAGCTCTGGTAACACTGGCTCTCAAGACAGTAATATCAGCTCTCACAGTGAGCAATCCTATCACATTTCTCACAGACCATATCAATGGTCATCTACACCTAGGAGACGCTCATGTTCCAGGTCAAGGTCATGACCATGACATACTGTCATTTCACTGACAGGAGGATCACCTTCCTCTATATCCACACTATTGCACTAACTTACAGTTCATGGTAGCCCATTGTCAAGATCAGTTGCACCATCACTGGGTCTATCGATAGGAGATGTGTGTGACTCATTTGATTTGGAGCTAATGTGTGTAAGGAAATTAAGGTTTATCAATAAATGTTAAGTCAGACATACTTATTTGGGGGGTGGGGGTTAGGGTGACTGTATATGCCAAGTTATTCCCTTTACAGCTATTACTTTCATCATATGCTGAAACTGCAAACTTGCAAATTTGTGTTAAAATGGAAATGTGCTGTGGGGAGGAGGGACATCTATGTACATATGTTTAAGTACATACTTAACATTGGTCCAAAAAGCAATGATACACACATTACCACTCCATATGCTTACTTATATAAGATTAGACTAGCAATGAGGCAACATTTTTAGTCCACTACATCACACAGAAATGACACATTGAAATAATCATCCTGCTACATACACTTAACTGCTGTCAGTACAACCTTATCACTGCATAAATGAAGAAAGACTGAGTTCATAAATACTTTTAATTACAGTAAGAAAGTAATCTGATGTGCAGTGCAGCCTAATTCTTTACAAAGAAATTGCAAATAGAAGTTTCATTTTTCAATGCTGATAGTACCGCTTTCTATTGAATACTAAATAATTAATTAAAACACTTATTAAATACAACATGTGCAACTGTTGACATTTATTCATTTGTTGCCTTTCAGTATCACGACAGAGAAATCAATGAGCACTCAGGCAAACAGCTAGAAATAAAAAAATATTTTAAGATGAGAGAGAAGGTCAGAGAAACAGTGACAGCAGACCATGCAACACTTGGCATAGCCCACAGGTATCACTGCATGCATCAGTTGTGCTCTTTGTTCCTTTGTTTTTAGAAAGGAAACATGAACCTGAATGTCCTGGTTTATAGTTCTGGGACAGATGCCGCCTCTTAACCTGTGCAGCTGCATGCCATGCATGAGCCTGCAGCATGGGGTCCCTTACTACTGCTGCCGGCTAGTCATCATCAGTCATAGTGGAACTAAAACTGAGAGATGCAGTGACAGCATGGGTCACTTAAACACCAGACCAGCACATAATCATACTATGTAGAATGCTACAGGCAGTAAACATTCTACATGAGCCATGGTACCAGTGGATAACCAGCATCCCCCTTACACAAAAAAAAATGGTCCTGAGGTGACCCTGGGAAATCAATGCAGTGGTCAAACATGTACTAGTAATACATCCAGAAACTCTAAGTATCCTCAAAACAGAAGCCTGCAAGATCCCTAGCGTGTCCCCAGACTGTCTTTAGAAGGTTCTCATAACAAATATCATGAGGGCTATACATACTTTGGTGTTCACAGGAATAGGAAGTCCACCCATTCCACCACTGCTTTTATGAGGGTCAAATATGCTCATTAGGACCCTTATAATGTCCTTGTTCACTCTAAACCTATCAAGGATTTCTTGTTTTTCAAAGTTATAGTGAGTAATCCTTTGCCTATATTTTTGCCTTCTTAGTAGGAGAGTGCCGCTGGGCGCAAGTGGTTTTGGCCTGGCCAAAACAAGCAACTCTGACCTAGGAATAGCAAAGCTCACTGCAGTAGATGGCATTTCTGTCAAATGCAACTCTAATGCATTTGGTGAGTCTTCCCTTTTTATACTGCATCTGTGACAAAAACTGACTGAATTGCAAATGGTGTAGAATATTTACATTACTTCTCATTACCATCTCATTATCATTTGCAAACCCACATTTGAGGACACCATAAACTGGTGTAAATGGCCTCTGAGTCACGGCTTGGCTGTATCTGCACTCTGAATATCCTAAAGCATTTGTGTTAATGACTGAATACTGCCCAGTGTCATTGCTTACTTGATACAAGACTACTATCAGAAGATAAAAGGAACAAAGTAAACATTTGTGGGCATTTGATTATAAGGAGTTCTTGAAGAAAACAATGCTCCAAAATAGCAGTTTTATGGAATGTACAGATTTGTAAAGGAACAAACATTTATCCCAGAAGGGCAGTGCTAAAAGACTGTAGAATATATAGTAAGGTAATTAGTTAAATAGCAGTTTATCCCTGTAAAAAGGGAAAAGAAAGAGAGGAGTTATTTACAAAACTGATGGAATATTTTTGCAGTAAACATTAGACATAATGTTGGGTGATTTAAGGTGCAATTTAAGAAAAACTGGTCAGAAGGAAAGAAAGGAAGTTAAAGTACATAGAGAAATATGTAGGATTTTTTATGGTTTTGAATGATAAGATGGAGTACACATATAAGATGGTGAAGATGCATCAGATTAATTATATACAATCAGATTAATTATATATATTGTACTGCAGAACTTTACAAGGAATTGAACAGAAAAGTTATGAGCTAGAAAATTTTTAAATCTTAAAAAGGATTAAATAAACTGATTTGAGTCAGTGAAAAAAATTGGTAGGTATGAAAAGAAAGAGAGGTCCTTTTCAAAGTATATTTGTCTGAGAGATTTTTATATTAAGAATCATAGTGGATGGCTTATAAAGAAAATATAAATATAAAATTTATTTGGCAATAAAAGTTAGGATATGGCAGTGTGAACACTGATTCTAGATGACAGTCACTGTTGATGAGACACCTAAACCCCATGTACAAAATGGGGAAAAAGGGGATTAATGCTAATGAGGAAAGAAAGGAAGGAGGTTTATAAAGACATGCTTAAACATTTTGAAAAAGTATTTTTGAAGATAAGGCAGTGGAACATATTATAAAGCAGGAATTGTTCATTATTAAATTCAAGACTAAGGATTCCTTATTTAGACAGAAGTATTTAGTAAGAGGAAAGAAACCAGAAATAGGATGGTGTCTTTGAATTTTTATCCCCGAGATAATAATTTGTCCTTTATAATGGCTTAATTGCAAAGTGGTCTGCCACTGTTTCATGGTCACTGTAATGTAGTCGATTAGTGCAAGATGTATCTTACACATTTTTAAGCTCTCTTTTATCCATGAATGTGGGATACTATCAAATGCTTTTTTTTTGTAGTCAATCCATGCCATACTTAGATTATTTCCCATTTTACAGTTCTCCCCTATGACTTTATTTAACAACAAATGATCCTTTGCCCCATATGACTTTGTTTTATTGCCCTTTTGTTCTATTACCATAACTGAGTTTTCTTCTAAATGACCATAAACTTCATCAGGATCAATTCCCGTGTATAGTTTATACGTCGTCAGAAGGCACATTGTTCTATAATTTTTAGGGTAGCTTGCAGGTTCACTCTTAAGTAGGAGCATTGTTTTTCCTGTTGTTAACCAGGTTAGTGTCCGTTCGTGGTGTGCATATAAATAGTTCATTCTCATGGCTAAATCTTCGTAGAAAGATGTTAATACTTTCAACCAAAAGTTAGGTACTGCATCTGGGCCTGGGGTTTTCCAATTAGAGGCTTTCCTTAACTTTGTTTCAATCTCTCTGGCTGTTACTTTATCCCATTTCATAACCCATACTTTTAAACCTCTTACTCTTTCTTTAACTTCTTCTGTCCATTTAACATCTTTATGTTCCACAGGATCTTCAAAGATACTTCTCCAAAATGTATCTATTTCTTCTTTTTTGGCACTCTTTCAAATTCCTTTTACCTTATTTTCTACTTCTCTATACCATTTTTTTTGGCATCAATAAATTGCTTATGTTATACTTTTTCTTTATATTTATCTTTGTATCTTCTAAGTTTTTCCACCTCTGCTGAACTTTTTAGTTTATTTGCGATAGTGCATAACAGATCCTGATCTGTTCTAATACTGCACATTGCTTTTATCACATCTATCTATCTTAGTATTTTTGTTGATCTCTTCTCTCTTCTTTAGTGTAACAGTGACACATCTTGTCCTAACTGCTTTATAGTTTTCTCTATTTGATATTTCCATGATGGTATTTGATTTCTCCCCTTCCTTTCCCTCTCTACCCTGTGTTCTTGTGGTAGAACTTTATCGGTTATTAATTTAGCTGCACAGTAATATATCAGTTTACTACTGTTATATTGCATAGATCTCTACGAACATTCCTGATTACTGTGTTCATTTGTTTTTTCAGGCTTCTGATTTTTTGGGTTTTATTAACCTTCTGCAGTCTATTTCTTTCATTGATCTTGATGTATCTGTCTATTAAATCAAGCAACTCTTCTCTTAGCTCATTTTCTTCCAAACTGAGGGCACATCCCTTGTTTTCCAGTTCCTGTGGCCATTTTGTAGAAGATTCTATAACATCTTCCTGTGGCACATTCTCTTCAATTTCATCCGGTGCAATCTGTTGATCTATCATATGGGAACTCAACAGCCTATTACTCCTCAACATTGACTGCATCAGTTTCCAGAGTTTCCTGTTCCTTTTCTTGCTGTCTAGTTTCAAGTGAATGTTTATACTGGTTTCCTGTGGAAGGCTCCAAATTATCTTCAGATGGCACCTGACCAATTGCTTCTTGTTCCACTGGTTTCCCCTTAATTTGGATATCTATTGCTCTATCCTGTTGTGGTGCTTTCTGACTTAGATCTTCTATACTAAATCCTTCACTTTGCAGGTACTACATAAAAAGAAGTTATGTACCTACCATAACGTTCCATGTTAGTTGTCTTAATCTCGCCTTCTTTCTTGCTGGTTGGGATCGAAGCCGATCCTCGGCTCCGACTCGGCCATCTTCTATAGCTCGATAGCTGTTTACTGGCTCAAGGCTACCCCTTATCCCATGATACCTAGCACTAGCTACCCAAATCTCATTTGTAATAGCTAACCCCAGACATAGCCAGAGAATCAACCTGTCCAAACAAACAGGATGAGTAAACCTGTCATACTCTGTCAGTAGAGGAAAGAAACCAGAGAACACTCAGCCAGTGAAACCAAAACTCCTCTCAATCCAATAGGACAGGGGGATGGAGGGTGAGACGCAAGAAAGAAGGTGAGATGAAGGCAACTAACATGGAACGTTATGGTAGGTACATAACTTCGTTAAGTTGTCTATCTCGTCTTCATTCTTGCTGGTTGGGACAGTGTCTCTAGCACCTACAATCCTGGGTGGCTCATTGGAACAGACTCTTCAGAACAGTGGAACCAAAGTCAGCTCTGCTCCTGGAGACCATATCTAGCTTGTAATGAGAAATAAAGGTTTAAGGATTTGCCCACGTAGCAGCTGCACAGATAGAATCCATGGGCAACCTAGATTGGAAGGCTACAGAGGTGGCCAAAGCCCTAGTAGAATGACCTTTTGGTTTGATAGGCAGCTGTTTGTTTCTCAATTGATAAATGAAAGTAATAATGTGAGACAACCACCTGGATAAGATCACTTTGGAAACTGGGAGACCTTGTTTGCCTAGGGCGTAGGAAAGGAATAGTTGGTCCGGCTTCCTTATATCCTTAGTCCTATGCAAGTAAAAATGCAATTGTCTGAACATCCAGTTAGTATTCTCCCTTGTTGGAGTGGTTAGGGAAAAAGACAGGAAGGGTCTATAGATTGGTTTAAATTGTTTTCTGAGCAGACTTTTGGAAGGGACCCTGTCCTTATAAAAAAACAAGTATGGAGGACGAACACATAGTGCCTGAAGTTCAGAGAAGCATCTGGCTAAAGTAATAGCTACCAGAAAAAGTGTTTTCCAAGATAGAAACTTAATGGATCAGGATGCTGAAGGTTCAAAGGGGGCATAATTAAGGAGGTTAGTACCAAATTAAGGTCCCAAGGAGGAGGGGGATCTCTCACTGGAGGTCTAAGGAGAGTAGTCCCTCTTAAAAAGGCTTTACAGAGCTTATGAGACATAATGTTTGAATTGGACAACCCAACATGAAAGTTAGAAATGGCCGCCAATTGAACCCTGATTGTAGCAGAAGCGGACCCAGAATGAAAAAGTTGTGCTAGGAACTCAAAAATTTCGTGGACTGGGGCTGAAAAAGGATCTACGTTCCTAGCCTCTGCCCAACAAGAAAAACGTTTCCATTTGCTAGCATAAGTCTTTCTAGTTGTGGACTTGTGAGAGGAGACAATAATCTCACGCACAGCTGGGGAAATGCTGGGAAGCCTGGCTAAGGTTGGAAGTGGAGCAACCAAGCTGTGAGCTGGAGTGTTTGGAGGGATTGGTGCAGCCCGCCTGACTGATGAATCAGTAGGTCTGGAATCGGATCCAGAGTCCAGGGCTGATCAAGAAGGTAATGGTGCAGGAATGGAAACCATATCTGTCGAGGCCAGTAGGTGGCAATGAGGATCATTTTGCAACCCAATGATATTGCTTTCTGTATGAGTTTCATTATCAGGGGAAATGGAGGGAAGGCATAAAGAAGTCCCTGAGGCCAATCGTGGACTATAGCATCTCTGGGTGTGTGACCTGGAAGCAGAAGAAGGGAGAAGTAGTTGCTGCATTTGCTGTTGAAGCGGGTGGCAAAAAGATTTCAGAAAGGCTGTCCCCATTTGCAGAAGATCAGATCCGCAACTACCTGATTCAGAGACCACTCATGAGACATGAGAATAGCTCTCCTGAGCCTGTCCGCTATGACGTTGGACCTCCCAGGGATGTGCTTTGCAATCAGAAATTGTTGGGAAGAAATCACTCACTGCCAGAGTCTGAGTGCTTCTCGACATAGGGGTTAGGACTTGGTTCCGCCCTGCTTGTTGATGTACCACACCACTGACATGTTGTCCATTTGAATTGCAATGGTCCCAGAAGGGAGAGAGTCTTGAAGAATTTGCTACGCTAGGAGCACGGCTCTCATTTCTAGGACGTTTATATGCAGGTGGTACTCGTGAGGCTGCCAAGTGCCTTGGACTGTCCTGCCCTGATAATGCCCCCCCACCCTATCGGGGAGGTGTCTGTGGTCACTGTGGCTACTGGAGGGGGCTGAATGAAGGTTCTGCCCTAAGTCACTAGTGGGGAGACGATCCACCAGGAAAGGTGCCTTTTGCATGCTTCTGTAATCATAATCGTGTGAGACATGGGCAGCTGTTGGAAAGACCACTGTGTGAACAGAAGCCACTGAAGGATCCTCATGTGAAAGCAGGCCAGTGGGATTAGAAGAATGGCTGCTGCCATGGAACCCAGAGTTTGAAGGACGAACCTGACTTGGATTCTTTTGCTCTGCATCAGGATTTGTACTTGCTGACGAATTGTAGACACCCTTTCTGGCAGTAGCCTTGTGGACATGTTCCTTGTGTCTAAGTCTACACCTATGTAGGTGATAGACTGACAAGGCAACAAGGCAGATTTTTCGAAGTTTATTGTAATGCCTAACTGGGAGCAGATTGTGATTGTGTAGTCCCTGGCTTGAAGAAGTTGATGCCTGGTAGTAGCAGTGAGGAGCCAGTCATCTAGATATGGAAACACATGGAATCCTCAATGTCTCAGGTGAGCCGTGACCACTGCCATACATTTGGTGAACACCCTGGGGGCTGTGTTGAGACCAAAGGGCAGAGCTCTGAACTGGTAATGACTGGCTCCCAGCCGGAAGAGAAGGTATCTCCTGGAGTGCCTGTCCATTTTGATGTGGTAGTACGCATCCTGAAGATCTATGGAGCACATCCAATTGTCCTGACTCAGAAAAGGTAGAATGGACTGTCACGTGACCATCTGAAACTTTGTTCTTTGAACAGACTTGTTTAGTCTGCTGAGATCCAGAATCTGTCTCCAGTCCCCTGTCTTTTTTGGTACCAAAAAGAACCTTGAGTAAGTTCTGGATCCATGTTGGTCTGCTGGGACTTCCTGGATGACTTCTTTTTTTCTAGCAGTCTTGAAACTTTTATGACTGCTTGGTCCCTCAGATTGGGTGGAACATCTGGAAGGGATTTGCTCGATGGTACGAGGGATTGAGAGAAGGGAGTTTTGTAACCTCCGGATATAATTGACCATACCCATCTGTCTTGTTTTAAATTTAGCCAGGCTTTTGGGTACAGTGAAAGTCTTCCCCCCGACTGCCTCCAGAGGCGGGCAGCCGGACAACCCTTCAGGGATGCTGAAAGGGCTTCTCAGAGAAGGATTCTCTGTTGCCCTGGTTCTGTGGACCCCCTCTGCCCTGAGGATGGCATCTATTGTTATTCCCCCCTCTGCCCCTGGAGGAAATATCACTACACGTGTCAGGCGAGGCTCCCTGGGATTTTCGGAACCACATTTTACCACTCTTCTGACCCTTGGGGAATGGTCTGAAAGGAGTGGAAAAATGGACTCCCATGGCAGAGAGAGTCTTGCCTTCTTGCTTACACCTAGTCAAAGTGTCTTTCACCTGTGGTCGAAAAAGAAAGGAACCATCAAAGGGGGTGTTGGTGAATGACACTGTTAAGGGTTCCGCAAAGTTACACAGCCACATCCATGCATGTCTCCTAAGGGCCACGCCCGTGCCTACTTGCCCCATTGGCTGCATAAGAGATGAGCCTCATGGAGGAGTTGAATACAGAATTAAGGGTTGCCAGCTGGGAAGCCATTTTAGCTTGAGCACCCTCAGCTGATGGATCTTGAAGGGCATCTCCGTGCTCTTTAAGGAGACCCCTCTGAAGCCAGGTAAAATGGCATAAGTAGTTCAATGACCTCATAGAAAAGGTCACTAAAGCAAACATTCACTTCCCATATCTGTCCATGGTCCTAGACTCCTTGTTAGGAGGATGGACAGATGAAGAGGTTTCTGCTAACTCTTTTTTGGTGGCTGCTGCTACCATCATGGCATCAACAGGAACACCTCTGGTAAGGAACTGCTCATCATGGGGTGCTGTGATGAACTTGCCAGGTCTTCTTGGGTTGGTTCCACTGTATCCGGGGCGGACTAAGCCTTTCGAGCCACCACAGACATAAGTGGATCGAAAGGTGGAGAAACCCAGGAGGTGGAAGGTCGGGAACCGAACGCATCCAGGAATACAGACTCATCCTCGGTAGGGGCTAGGGGATTCCAGTTCCCCCTCTGCTTAAGCATTTCGAGGATGTCCGAAAAGGAAACCTCTTCAGAGGGGGATCTCTGGGACCCTTCCGAATCATCTAAGTCTGTATCCGAAGTGACAGACTCAGGGGAGTCAATGTGCTTCTCTTGCACTTCTTCTTATGAGGTGGCTCCTCTGAATGTTCAGGGGAGGCCTTGGAAGAAGAGGAAACACCCAATGGGGTGCCCTGGAGTGCTGGTTCCCCACGTTGGGGTCTGGAGGAGGAAGAGCAGAGGTTGACACAGGCACTACAGGGGACGGAGCCGGTGGGGCCGATAGTGGAGCTGACTCAGCAGCCAGCACACTCCTCATGACATTGAAGGTGTCCCTGCCACAATGCAGACAAGGCTCCAGTTCCGAGGAAATCGGAATCCTACTCCGCACTGAGGGAGACTGCTCTGAGACCGATGTAGGAGCCGAGCTCACCTGCGCTGAAGCTCCGAGAGGGAGAACGAGGTCGGACAAGGGCCCCGATGCCACTTGCCCCCTCGGAGCTGATGAGAGAGCCCCAGCTCCCAGATCCCTCAATGGACGGCACCATCGAGGGAATCTGAGCCGACAATGGAACCAAAGGAGATAAAGTTATCGGTGCCAATAGTTCCACTACTCGAACCCCAATGAACTCCGGCTCCGAGCTCAATGGAGTCTGAGGAGGAACATCGATAGAAGTGGACTGAGCCGACACCTGTTGAGGAGGGCTGGACAACATTTTGGCAAGTGCCTGCGACTTTAGCAACCTACTGACCACTCTCTCCATGTCGTGATCTGAGAGCCTAGAGGATCAAGAGGAGTGAGAAGGTCTGTGACTGTGCTCACTTTGCAGTAGGGGAGACTGAGGAGCCGAATGCATCGATTCCAGAGAAGGGGACCTCAGCCTCTTGTGGCTCCGTGAAGGCTCCAAAGTTTCTGATGGAGCCGACGGGGAGATAGTCTTATCGGTTACAGCCAGAACTGAAGTAGCAGGTAAAAACTGAACCAAAGATGACTCCGAACTTGGAGCCCGTGATTTGGTAGATTTAGAGGACTTCACAGGCTGAGTCTTGGCTGGTGAATCTTTGGGCTTTAAAAGGCCCCTAAGAATAAGCTTATTCTTATGCTCCTGCAGAACTCTTGGACTAAATGCATGGCAGATAGAACAAGAGTCCTGTAGGTAGAACAAGAGTCCTGCAGGTGTACAGCACCTAAACAATAGTGGCAAGAAGTGTGCCCATCTGTCAGTGACATTTTCTGACAGCATGAGTCACACTTCTTGAACCCAGACACCTTGGATTCTTTGGACATCCTGTAACAGAAAAATACAACAATAGCTACCAAACAAAATTAAATTAAAGAGAAAAACACAGTACAGTACAGACTAAAGCTAAAGTTTTTTTTTTTTTTTTTAAAATAGGAAAGCCTCTAACTCAAACGGCTAGCCTATAAAGAAGATAGAAAGAAAGCCTCTAACTTAAACGGCTAACCTGACAGGAATAAGGAGAAAGGGGGGAGGGGAAAACTCTCTAAATTAAACGAGTTCTAAGGGGACGGGAAGGAATCTACAAATACACTCTTACCAACAATACAAATATATGACTAACAAAAATCCCTAGGAAAAGGACTATTTCTAGTAAAGAAGTTCTACAAAGAAACTTTATACAAGCCTGAGCCAGAAAAACGACACCGCGCAGCTGAAGCGGCAAACAAGATCTGGGTAGCTAGCGCTAGGTATCATGGGATAAGGGATAGCCTCGAGCCAGTAAACAGCTCTCGAGCTATAGAAGATGGCCGAGTCAGAGCCGAGGATCGGCTCCGATCCCAACCAGCAAGAACGAAGGTGAGATAGACAACTTAACATCCTCCGTTTCTATTTCTTTAACTTCTCCATTACTAATCTCCTTTTCTACTTTTCCTCTTTGCCTTATTTTTTGTATTGTAAAGTTTTCCATGTCTGGATTCCTTTGCCTGAATTTCTCTTCAAATGTCTTTGGTGCTGCTCTTTTTGTATTGGTTAGTTTTGCTTTCTCCTTTGCATAAATATTATACCATATTAAATCTCTCTTTCTTTCATGTCCATATTTTTTCTTCAGATGTTTCTTGATCTTCCTGTTTCTCCCTACTTTGGGGACTCACTTCACCCTGTTGTGATGTTACCTGTTTTAGCCCTTCTACACCAAATCCTTCACTTCACAGGCACTCCATAACTTCAGCTTCTATTTTTTAACTTTTACTTTACTAATCTTCTTTTCTATGTTCCATCTTTGTGATATTTGCTTTTATTGTGAAAGTCTGCATATCCAGATGCATTTGCCTGTACTTATCTTCGAATATATTTGGGGCTGCCTTCTTTACATTGATTAATTTGACTTTCTCCTTTGCATAAATATTGCACCATATCAGATCTCTTTCTTTCCCATGTCCATATTTCTGTTTTATACTTTTTATACTTTTCAAATATCTTTGGGTTTTGTTGTTTATATCTTCGCACTTCCTCAGATGCTTCTTTTTCCAAACAGATCAAGGTTTCTTGATCTATATACTGTTTTTCACAAATATGTTGTATTAATAAACACAATTTTTCATTTGAAGCTTCTGACAGTTTTTCTTGCGAAAATATTTTTCTTTCCTCTAATTTCTCTCTCAATCATTTTGTATATCTTGTGTCTGGAAATTCTGGGATTTTTGCACAACAGTAACAATACATAATTTCTTTCTTATCTTCAACAGTACACTTTATCGTCTTTGACTCTTCTTTGGCCCATCAGTTTTTGTAATTTTTGTGGACTGCCACTTTCTTCTATAACAGGGGGGGCATCTCCCCCCTGGGCTTGGTCTGCCCCCATTGTACTAATGTTTCTGTATTTTGGGGATTCTACACTGTCATCTTTTCCAGTCCTGGCACCAGTGTGCCTACCAGGATTGGGCACTTTTATATTCTGGGTCTTGTGCACCCAGCTATCTTTTTTAGTTTTTGACCTAGTTCTGTCTATGATATATGCTATTTAAATACAGTCTATATATCAGTGTCACCTTGGTGAGATTTTGTGAAAACAGGGAGACCTCTTGAAGGTACTCGCCAAGATTTGAGTATGAATTCAATTTCAGCATTACTCCTCTCCTTTCTCTTCTGACTTTTCATCTGTTTATTTGGACACTCTCAGTGTAAGTGACTTACTTTAGTGTAAGGCCTACCTATAAACAGGCTTACATGGGGGGCACATTCTAACAGACCTGCTCATAGTGTAAGTGGTCACTTAAACTGTGAGCAGGTCTTTTGGAATCAAGTCCAGTATCACAAAAAGGTGATGCAACTATTTGGTGAGTATTTAGGAAGAGTATAATGAAGTGGTTGAAACACTGAATTTGGTATTATATGTTAAGATGTGGTAGGAAATACTGATGATTAGCCCAACGAATGGGATGAGAGTAGCATGAAAAAACATTTGATGGAAACAAGACAAAATAAATTTTGTGATATCAATTTTTATTTTACATTAAGGGATATCCAGCAAATGATCAAACAGCTTACAGAAAGCAAAGCAGATGAACATGATCAAATAGAACTTTACAAATGATTTGCAGATACCTTATCTCCTATTTTGTTGTAGTTGATCGAACTCTTTATTAACTCAAACTGGGAAATATGACAATGCAGAAAACAAATATAATTTATTAAAATAGATTCTAAAATTATAATGAAGACTGTTGGTGGTAATATCCTTACATACCAGTATGGGTTCTGTCCCTTTTGTCAAATAGTTTATGCTTCTTAAATCTACATTATTACATTATTAAAATAATGTATGCACAAAGTGTACTTTAAGTGTTATATTTCTTTAATGTTTATATTACTGGTAACCATAAGATTATATGGAAAATTGTACAATATTTTAAGTAGGAATAGTAGTAGGTTTATTGGTTCAATCAAAGGTTATGATAAATATAAACATATGTAACACAAAAATAAGTAAAAGCATGAGATTAAAAATGAAATTTCTTAAATCTCTTATTTTGGTAACTTTTAATACTAGCAATCACCTAATCTTATTAACCCATTTTTCAGAACTTAACAAGATGATGTCAAAAACATAACTGCACATACATTATTTCAAATTTCCTGATATTCAGCACCTAAGGTTTTATTTAAAACTCTTTTTTTAAGTTTTTTATTAATATGCCACAGAGTGCATGCACTGTTTTTTCACTAGCATGCCACATTTGCAAGGTTTTAATTGGTCATCTTCATTACATGTTTTATTTAAAACATTACTTTCAAATAGTTTGAATTTCTAAACAGATTTTTCAAATGTTTGCTTTAATTGCATTTAAATGTTTAGCATTAGCCTCAAATTTGTTTTGCAAAAAAGTAAAAATATTTGTTTTATTTTCTCTTCATATTTTAGTCTCTGTTCATTTTGACTCCCTTTCTTAAATAAAAATATATTTACTTATTTGAATATCATTTTAAAACATTTTTCTATGCATGTTGGTCCATATTTTGTCATTATTTAACTAGCCTGTTGCTCTCTGATTTGCCGTAAATTCCATTTTTATTTTACTAGTCTATTTTTTCTCCGAGTCTATGACTGAATTTTTCATAATCATTATCCAGTTAGTAAAAACTGTCATTTCCTTGATTTCTTTCTCTACCTTTAATATTATAATCCTCCAGAATAGTTTGTACCATACATTGAATATATGGCCATTAAAGTTAATAATACCATCATGGTAACTATTAAATGACATATGAGAAGTTTGTTACTTAGAAGCTTCCTTATTTCTGTTGGGAGTGGAGCCAAGACTCAGGCTAATTCTATTTGACCTGTGGTTTACATAGACTTCAATGACTATACCAAAAATAGCTGAATACCATGAAAATGTTTAAATTGCCAGATTTTAGACTTTATTATATGAAGCTGTTAGCACCACCTTCTGAGTTTTGAATCAATTCTCTTTGAAGTATCTTTTACAAGTGTTTGTGATATGAAGAGGACTCTAGGATTGTTTAGGATGTTTTGACAAATGACTGACATCAAAGATGCCTGGTAGTGCCTTTAGCGGAGACTTGTCCTTCCACTCATATATTCCTGAATTTACCTAAAATTGGTTCTGAGGAACAGCTACATGCACAATTTGTTAAATGGATTATTTTGAAGGGTCTGCTTGCAATAGCTTTTCAAGATGAATGCTTATTTTTGACATATTCCTAATGTGGAACATTGGCTCCTGAAGGTGTTTCATGTGACTTACAACCTGCTTATTTCTTGCATTTAAAATGCAGCCCTAGCTTGATATTTGTTTTTTTCCAGTTTTTCATATGTACATATTGGTAACAGACTGTTTAAAGGATGGTAAGATTCCCATTATACAGAACATTTGTATCTACATTCCTATAACTTAGTTTATATACACTCTTGGTGCATCACCTAACCTATTACAATTCTTATAAACCAGAAGTATGTGCTGCTCATTAAAAATGGAGGCAATTTTTTTCACATTATATATACACCAACAAACAAACACACACTCACACAGTGCAGATACAATCGCAAAGCTCCCCAACCCAGCTAAAGTAACCCCTCGAAGCTTAAAAAATATACTTTTTTTGTTAAAAAAAAATACAATAAAGGAGACCATATTTCCCATTTACTTCAATGTGAAAAGACAGTGTAATAAACTGCACATACAAAATACACAAAAGGCCTCAAAAGCAATACTACCGACCTTTATCAACTCCTAGAAATAAAATCCAGTATCATTAGTGTGAGCAAAATTAAATATTAAAAAATAGTCTAACAAAACATTGCCTGTAGCATGATCATTTGAAAATGTCACTATCAGCAAAACAGATTTTGTTCTAAATTAAATTAAAATGAACAAAACTTCAATACAAAAATAAATAAAAATAAAGTAAAAATTAAAAAAAAGAAAATAAAAATTGCTCATGAACTATTGTATACAGTCATTCACTAAGCATTTCAGTTCTAAATATCTATATAGGTGAAACTCATCCCACTTGTATAACTGTGATTGAACACAATCTTCTTCACATCACAACCAGTTAAATAATTCCATAGATTATACAGAAGTAAAAAAAATACAACTGTGACCCTCACCATCACTATTATATAGTAACTTTGAGACTAAAGAATGGTGGAGAAAAGGAAAGTCTCTTACCCAGTTTTCTGCTAATCTCACAGCATTCCCCCCTTCCCCATACTCACCCCCCCCCATCACGGTCGAACATAAACATAAGTAGCTTCTCAGGAAAATTAACTAAATAACGTCACTTTCTCTCTCTCTCTGCATTTCATTTATTTATTTATTTATTTGGAATGAAAACACAGTTTCTGAGTTGCACTTGTTTCCTGAACAGTCTTCAATTTTTACATTGCTCACCAGCTTTTAATGACAGAGGCTCTTAAGCATGCTGCTCAACTTTAGAAATGATAAACAAACAAAAATAATCTGTCATGCTTCAGGTTTGTGTTCTAGCTCTTGGCAACAGCCTTCTGCTGGCTGTTCTTACTGTTTTCTCTGTTAATTGAAATTCTTGGTCACTGACAATATCAGCATGATTTTTAAGCTCCTTACCTTTATTTCCTCTTAGTTTTTGTTAGCGAAGTCTCTAGCAATCTGCTAACTTCATAGTGAAGTCCATTGCTCACTGACCTTTTCTATCTATAGGTACAATGAATTGCCTGTCTTGTAGCCCTGATGACCTTATCCTCCTTTGCTCTGAGAGGCAACTGATTCCTCCTTTGGAGACTTCAAATTCATCCTGTTCTTTGCTCTGAAAGGCATGTAAGTCTGTCTGTGCCTGATGAGAGGAAACTAACTTTCTGTGCACTACAAAAATTTCTTTTTGTAAAAAGAATTCCCATCCTTTCAAGTAAGCTTCTTTGAAAATCCTCGTATTGAATTTCAGGCTGGGTCATTACTCTAAAGAGTGTATAAATATGTGATTTGATCTAAAAGACAAAATATCTAAGCACGACTGATATAAACTCCATCTAACCCAACATAGCTAAAAGAAAAACAAAAAAAAAATGTTTTGCAGGGGACAAGCCCACCCCAACCCCTCCATGTGATGGCTTGCTCCCTGCATAAAATTATGTTTTGTTTTTCATTTTGTTTTTAAGTTTTTGAAGGCACCATGATTGATGCTCGGCACATGCATAGCAGTATGTCGACATGTATAATGTCGATCATTTGGTGTTGCTGTTACTGCTGGTTGAGAAAGTATGTAAATCTATATAAATATACACACAGACACACACTCCCTCATATATATATATATATATATATATATATATATATATATATATATATATATATATAATATATTTATTTATGTGTGTGTGTGTGTGTGTGTCCATCCAACCTGGCCAAATGTTAGTATTCATAAAGTGAAAAATCATAAAATTCATATTGTATTTATTTCTGAGGACACTGTTGAGTGCTGCAGTTGTCAGATAGGAGATGATGGATTGTAGTAGGTAAGTGTAGGTTTCTGTTGTTAATGCCAGATCTTTTGAAGAGACCAAAGTTTCACAATTTGGGGTTGGGAGAGTGTGTGTGTGGGTGTTTATGGGTTAGTATTAGAGCAAATTTAAAAAATACACATACAAAGATTGAATTCCAGCTGACGAACGTCCAAGTCAGTTTATGAGAATAAACCCAATCCTTGATCTATGATCTCATATTTTCCTTATTCAAAAGTAGAATAAAACTACTAAAGTCTTCCTTTTGGTTTTCAAAAGCTTTATTTTTGAAGAACGTCCAACACAGGTAGATGAGCGCTGTGGCAAAAATCTCTCATCATTTTATTTCAGTTGTCTTGTAACAACTACTCCACAGATAGTTGGGTATTTATACATTGTACAGTATCAGCACATTAGGAATATGTAAATGTGGGTATACAAAAACAATTTTCATTGGTTGACAGAGTTACATTCATTTATGCAGATACAAAATCTATATTCTCATTGGTTACAGTGTTACATTCATTATGCAGATATGGATACAAAATCTGTATTCTAATTGGTTGTGTTACATTAATTTTTTATAGAGATGTACCTATGGGAATCAACTTAATGCAAAGACTTCAATCAAAGGTGAGAGACTGGCCATGTTATAGCCAGCACCTATCGCAAGTAAGCTTCGTCGGACCTACCTATTAAACAAGTGGGCAGGTGAACTAACACTCATTTTGAAAATCTTCTGGTCATCTACCGGACAAAGCATTAAAAAGCATGACAAGGCATGACACCTGTTTAATAATTTTGTAAGAACTTTTAAAATGTTTAAGATTCTGACACCAAATAGTCTGGTCCTGTTATTCAACTCTGGATAACATTCCCTGGGTTAATGTTAATATAGGTTTTGGTAATAATTTGGAAACCTCAATTTAATTACTTTTCAAATGAGTGTTAGTTTACCTGCACACTTGATTAATAGGTAGGACAGATGAAGTGTACTTGCGAAAGCGCTGGTTAAAACGTGGCCAGTCTTTCCCCTTTGAGTGAAGTCTTTGTGTTAAGTAGTTTCCCATAGGTCCATCTTTATACAAAATGAATGTAACACTGTTAACCAAGAGAATAGAGATTTTGTATCCGTATCTGCATAAATGAATGGAACTGTCAACCAATGAAAATAGAGTTTTTATATCTGTATTGGCATATTCCTAAAGTGCTGATGCTGTACAATGTATAAATACCATGAATGTCTGTGGAGTAGTTGTTACAAGACAACTGAAATAAAATGAGGAGAGATTTTTTCCACAGCGTTCACCTACCTATGTTGGATGTTATTCAAAAATAAAGCTTTTGAAAACCAAAAGGAAGGCTTTATTAGTTTTATTCTACTTTTGAATTGGGGAAAATATGAGATGGTAGATCGAGGACTGGGTTTATTCTCTTTAATTGACTTGGAAGCTTGCCTAGCTAGATTGAGTTAATCAGCTGGAATTCAGTTTTTGTATGTGTATTTTTTAAGTTAGCATTACTTTTTTCAAGCTCAGAGAAGCCATGGGGTACCATCTCTCAACTTGGGAATACTCAGTGCTTATTTTCTGACTGATTAATTAGTATTAGAGAAAGGGATAGGTAAGGGAATATATTTAGTGTTGTGAGAGTGTTTGTGGGTTAGGGTTTGAGTAAAGGCAAGGTAGGGGGATAGATTTAATGATGTGTAGGTATATTGAAATATGTAGTGTATATCTGAATATATTTTGTAGTAATAGTGCTATGGAAAAGGTTTTCGTAATGTGTAGAGTTAGGGTTAGCATGCATTACTAAGGTTGTAGGGGATTTGAAGCCCTCCCTGCCCACCTTAGTAGTGTATGCTAACCCTAATCCTGTCCCTGTATGGTAACAGATTACATTTTGTTAAACTAAAGGTACAATTTTTTACAAGACAACAGGTCAAGGATGTTAACCAAAATGCACATTTCCTTTATGATAAGGACTATAAGGGCACACGTTGTCTATTTAAAGTAATTTTCTGTTTTTACAGTAGTAAAATCATGCAGTGCACAGTTGCCAAAAAATAAATGGTAAGGCAGTTGTGAGGTACAAGGAAAGACTTGGAGAGCTGGGTAAGTTTACCTAGGGAGAAAAAAGAGAACAGAGGTACAGTTTGGACACACTGTATTACCTAGAGCAAAGTGTGGGTGACAGGGATGAAGATGAAGGGTAAAGGGAAAAAAGAAATGGATAGAAGATAAAAATGGTAATTTTTACATGAACTTGAAAATATCCTGCATCAAACAGGGGGTGTCATGGATAAGGGAATGTTTGCCCATGTCAGTGGGATTCTTTTTGCTTGGAACACAGAAAATAAGAAAGTGACAAGACTGTCTAGGATCCAAAGAGATTCCCTCCTTCCAAGCAAATTGGCCAACACATGTTGGTCAGTTAACATGACTGGGAGAATGATACAGAACCTCCTCATTAGTAGTTCATTATCATGTCTCTGAAAAGATCACTAGCTACACTGTCAAACCTGACCACAATCATGTTCCCCCTACCAGCCCAAAGAGCAAATTAGCACAGGCACCCCACTATACACATACAACCAGACATTCTGCACGCATACATCCAATCATCCACAAAAAAAAAAAAAACACTATTGGAAATGCACACACACACACACACACACACACACACACACACACACACACACACACACACACACACACACACACACACACACACACACACACACACAGGTGAATTCATGCCTCTACAGGCATTCGCTCACTTAATTTGTCTCTCTCTGTGTCTCTCTCACACACACACACACACACACACACACACACACACACACACACACACACACACATACATCCACAAGGCTTAGCTGTATTTATCTGTACCATAATTATTCCCATACTAGTGAATGAAGGAATACAGTCAAAAGATGGCATTCATTTTTTTCCTCCAAGACAAAAAAAATTACTTGTCAGCACTAGGTCAAGTTAATCTTAAGTTACCACCATTTCTGAGGGAGAGCAGATAGTTAATTAGCATTAGCCACTCACTGGGACTGCCACATTAGCATGTAGTTTCAGCAATAAGACCACTGTCTGTGCTATGGTCCCGGTCATGGGAAATTAATAGTGTTAGTGCAGTTTCTGAATCAGAAAGGCTTACTGCAATGTAGAAACCTTCTGAATTAAGGCATATGTTGCATTAAGCCTTTCAGAATCCTAGGGTATCTGTTGCATATACATGGTTTCACAGTACTGAACTCAAAAGTAAAAGAAAATTTAAAATATATTGGACTTAATGTAGGATGTTGTTTGCGTGCTATTTTTATAGTCAAACCTTTTAATGAACATAATAAAATAAGATATTTTTTCATTAAATAAATACATATTAAAAGCTAAATGGAAAACTAATAAATTGCTGTGTGTGACCTTATACCCAGTATGTGTCCCTTTCCATATGATGTGTATCCTGTTCATTTGTTACTTATTAGATGGTATAGGGGATGCGGTAGTCTCATTACACTAAGGGCTAACTTATTTTTGAAAATTAAAAAAAAAAAAGACATTGTTTTGATACTTACTGGGTGCAATCAGATTGCATTTGGAAAGCCATGTCAAATATTCTTCTTCTTTTGCCTTTTCCCGGTTAGGGGTCGCCACAGCGGATCACCTGTCCGCTCATGATTGGCAGGGGAGTTTTACAGTGTCAAGTTGCCAGCCTGGCGCCCAACCTTCCACAGAAGACACATACACGCACACACACACACCTAGGGGCAATTTAGAGTGTCCAATCCACCTACAGCATGTCTTTGGGATGTGAGAGGAAACCAGAGCACCCGGAGGAAACCAACGCGACCACAGGGAGGACATGTAGACTCGGCACAGAAGGCACCCTAGCCGAGGATCAAACCAGAGAACCTCTTGCTGTGAGGTGTCAGCACTAACCGCTGCACCACCGTGGCCACCCTTCTAAGCCAGGTAAAATAAATAAGGTAGTCATTTGCCTATATGATGTATATATGTATGTGTGTGTGTGTGTGTGTGTGTGTGTGTGTGTGTGTGTGTGTGTGTGTTTGTGTGTGTGTGTGTGTGTATATATATATATATATACATATATATATATATATATATATATATATATATTTTCTATTTCTGGATGTGAAAATAAATGTTTTTCAAATATGGATTACAATCAAATTATGCAATATGTTGCAGAACAAAATCATACACTAGCCACCCAAAAAGTGCATAAATGATTCTTAGCACTCACTTTATTAGTGGAAACAAACACTTTCATGTTTATCATAAAATGAATGCTATTTGCTACAAAGAACAATAAAAGGAATATGAGGTACAGAAGAACAAAATGTATCCACCCTCACAGTTCATTGAGTTAAAGATTATTTGAATTAATGTTTCCTCTAATTCACAGAGTATCTGGAATGCTCTGCGTGTAGTGTAAAATGTTAAGTCAGATTAAACTTTGGTTCAGTAGACTGTATTGCCAGATGGGCTCTGTTCTGCAGATTTGTTCCTCATGAGCTGTCAGATGCTATGGTATTAGAGTACTCAAAAAATAGACTTTTCCCTCTTTTCTTTCTTCTCTATTATATTTAGACCATGCATGGATCTGGCTCAATCCAAATCCGATAATCTAAACATTTTTATAGGAGAGGGTGATGTCTTTTGCTTGTTGTACTGTAAACACTAATGCCAAAACTGGATGTTTTTAAAATGTCACATAATAAATGGTATATGATTTATGAAGCTGTTCACTGAAAACCCTGCTGCACATCAAGTCTATCAAAGAAATGTAGGTGCTTATATACTTACTTTGCTATATTCTTATACCACTCTTTTCCCATACCCTATCTATAGCAGCTCTGAGCCTTTCTGTTTACAGCACCATAGGCAATATGTTGTCCTGGTTTGCTGCCCTATCTGTGAAGTATTGTTTTTTCATGTCTAATTTCAACTCTCTTCCACCTATTGCTCATATGCCTATCTGTACTCCTCCATTTCAATTTCCATTTCCATCTCTCAGACAGCTGCCTGCATACTGTGGTATATTCAAATTCTGTCTTCCTTCTTCCTTTATTTTCTAATGTATATATATCTAACTGTACATCTCTGTTCATTTCCTCACATCTGAATATTCTCCATCTTGGTACTTCTGTACTGAATGCTTTCTACCATCCCAATTTCTTTTTGTACGTCCTCCAGAAGAAATCACTTTACTCAAGATGCAGACATAAAATGGATGCAATGATGATGACTAAGGTCTTGATTGCAGGAGCATATGGTAAATAACATGGGGTGTTGTTACATATTGAAGAATATGGGAGAGATTGTAATAAACTGGGAAACAGTTATCTGACTTTCAAAAGGAAATGCATGAAAGACAGAAGGAAGTTAAGTCTACTCGTATTTGCATTTTTCAGGAACTGTGAAATGTTTAAATGAAATGTATAAAGAGTGGAATGTATCTACATTTGCTGCAGTTAAATATACTGCAATTTAACTAAACTTTGTTGCTTTGACTATGTAGATGTGTACAGTATTAGTCACTTTCTTGGAAATTGCTACATTAGCTAACATGATAACTTGTATATTTGGACTCTGGCTTATTTAATCTTGCCCACCTCCCTTGGATATGTAGAGGAACTTTCTTTTCATCCTTATTAGTTGACAGTTACTACTTTCAGATACAACTGGGACAGAGCAATTGCCCCAGGGCTCTGAATATTTTTATTTTGGAATTGAAAGTGCGAGAGAGAATCGTACCAACTTTACCAGGTCTTGAATGTTGCAAGAGAGAGTGGGTAAGATGGCATCAGAATTAATATGCTGATTTCAGTTTGAAATCTTGAATGTTTATATTTTGGAAAGGACTTGAAGTAATAACAGGCTCCACAGAGCACAAATACCTAATCTACAGGGCATTAATAGATGTACATAGGCAGTTGGGGGATCTAAGGTTAACCCACAGAAGCGAATATATGGGTAAACTTCCTACGGAAGCCAAGTGTACTGACTGACCAATAAAAGGCCTCTTCTTTAGACTTAATACATTAATTTTGTGGTTGAGATCTAAGCAAAAAATATATTTGAAACAAAATGGGAAAGCAAACTAAATATCAAGATCTCAAAGAATAAACGAAGGGAGATAGATCTAATAACAAGTACAGCAATATGATCTAGAAAACAAGTTCAGGCACCGAGGCAGCAAGACATTTCCCTGTGGTACATTAGGTTGGGGACACACGGCTGAAGCGACATTTAGCTGCAGAGAAATATGGCTATTTGTGACTCCTGTGGGCAAAGAGAAATGCACACTGCCTTGCCCACAACTTTAATAACCAAGTGCATGGAGACAGAAGAAGTAATGAGTGTTGTCTCAGTGTACAGTACGTGCTTATGTAACTACAACATGCAGAAGTGTGCTGAAGCATGGAGAATATCCTGCATGCTACTGTAGTCACATTTAGACTCCGGTATGCATTTTAGGTAATGTTCACTAGATATAGTGAATGGGGTAGTGGTCCACACACACCACTTGCAAAGGCACTTCCCATTGTGCACTGCATTTTTACTGCCACTGACATGCCCATTGGCCAGTCTGCTGCTGATGCCAGGAATACTGCCTGCTGTCTCATGTTGCCTTGTGGGCCGTGGACATTATTTTTCCCCTGTGCATTTGGTTATTGAAGTTGTGGACATGGCACTGCATTCTTCTGTTTGCCCACAGGGAATTCACAACAGCCATATTTCTCTCCAGATGAATGTCATTTCAGCCATGTGTCCCCAACCAAATGTACCACAGGGAAATGTTATGCTGGCTAGGTGCCTGAACATGGTCTTGGCAATGTTGTTTGTCAGCCAATTGAAATGGATCCCAATTTTTCTGATCATCTGTTATGTTTGACAATTTCAATTTCAGTTTCTGGTGCAAGATTTTATTGTGTGCATATTTACTTGGCCCAAAAAAAAAATGCTTTTACTTATTTAATGCAAGCAAGAGTTTTATAATTCAACTATAAATCCTTGCTACTGATCGTTTATTTATTAGTAAGGGATTATGCTTTTTAACCTGTGTATTAAACTGTTTGGCATAGACCATTGGAATGGTGACAGTACTGAGATAAATGCTCCCATTTAAAAATTTAATGATTGACTTATTTTAAGGGTACCAGTAAGATTTGTTGTTTTATTAATTCATTAATGTATTTATTTTATTAAATATAACTAAAGTTCATATTAAATTTTGAGAAGCAGGGAGTTGGTGCTTGTAGATTCACAATTTACTACACGTGTGTGTGTGTGTGTGTGTGTGTGTGTATGTACTCATGCACATGTGCAAGCACAAAGTAATTCTGTTCAATATTCATTTATTGGTAAGGTTGTACTGCAAGGCACAGTGCATGATCAAAAGTAGTTGAAATATTTGGGCTCTAGCAGCTATAGCTCTGATCTGAGCAGCAATAAATCCTTACTGTATATTCCTTGACAATTGCTTTCTACATTTTTAATGGGTAGCAGCGGTGAGAATCAAACCTTGTACTGCTAGTTCCATTGCACATGCAAATGTTGATGGCAGTGAAGTGAGTGTTAGAACCTGTAATCTTTTTGTGTATTGCATATTAATTGGTGGCAGAAGGTAAGGTGGGATTGCATACCTCTTCAAATTATTTGTTAGGCAGTGGGTAGATATCGTAGATTGAGTTGTATATCCTGCAAAACAGTTTTGGTCAGCAAAAAGTGTCCATGGCCTTGTAACCACAATGTATGTATACAACAACATAACATTTTCAGTAATTTTTCATATTTTCTTCTCCAAGTAGTTCTAAAGCTCCCATCAATAAAAAGTGAATAATGAATTACATTTGCAGTCTGTGCATTTGTATACCTTTAATTAACATTGAATCAAATCACATTAGAATTCTCTAATACTGAAATGCATATTTTTGCTGGCAGAAGGTTCTGTGCCCATCTAACCCACTCCTGACTTTCTAACGATGCTACCCCCATTGTCACTTCCTTTTCCTCTGTAATCTGTCCCAAGCCATTCTGAATGCACCTGTTGATTCATACTTCATTGCCCTCTCCGGTATACATTCCAATCATCATCAACAACTCTGTACATAGTAAATTAAATGAAGCATCCGGAGGTCCAGCATGTTGTTTTTCCCTCACTATTTGACACTGATGACCTGTCCAAACTCAGTCCTTAACTTTTCAGTTTTACCCTTTCACAGGCCTCTTTAATAGTGTTACAGATGTGAGGCATGTCTCTGTATATTATCTTATCTGCAGTGTATTAAGGTTCAATCCATTTGCCTCCTATTGTAGTCCAGTATCCGTCTCCTTAATTACCTTTGTTTCTTTCCTACCACCCTTTCTAGTAAAGACATGTTCTTTGTGTTTTCTCCTCCTCATCGCTTTCCTCACTGCTTCTCCTACCTTATCATTCACCTTTCTATATTTTTTTTCTCTCTGTATGTACTGTTCTCATACCCGCTGTCTATTTTCTGTTGTCCTCTGTCTTTATCTCCCATACCTTTTTCATGCTGTTTTTCTTAAGCCTTCATATTATTGAGGCCTCTGTTCTATTCCCACTCTGGCCATTTACATCTATCTAACCCACTTCCACCTGTTTCTTCCACAGTCCACTGAAGCTCCTTATTCTCCTGCTGACCTGTTAATCCTTATCTTTCATTATCTGTGTTGTTCTCTCTATGAAAAAGGCATGAGTTATTTCGAACTGGATTTTATTAAAACTATTTGGAACCTCACTTTCATACATGTAGTAAGTATGTCTTTTTTTAGAAACAAAAAAATACAACCTTGCATTTCTTTATATCTTTGAAATAATTATAATAAGATAAATGCCAAACTTTGTTGAAATTTTGTGCCTGCCAACATTAGTTTATTTTCTGTGTTGTGACCTTCATAAAGATGAATATAGTGTCTGTGGTACTGCAAAACTTGAATCATTTTAAATTTCTGTGGCATCACTCTTTAAGAATGGTTTCCATCACCTTTCTGCCACTGAAATTTAGTAAACTGATGATGCCACTACTGAAAGTAGGAAAAACAACCATCAATGTTTTTGGTCTTCTAGTCCTACAACATTTCCTTTCAGTGACTGGTGATTAGTTTAAAACTGCTGCCAGAACTTTCAACAGAACCTAGCAATTGTGAGATTAATTTGTCTGGATCCAGGGCCTACTCCTCCTTCAGGTGGACTTTCCTAGATTTAATCACTCCATGTGTATATGTTCTTTCATTAATGTAGGAGTAGACTGACTGTTTAGAACCTCTTTTTTCTTTCTTACAACATCCCCCCCCTCCATCATTTTGACTAAATGAGCTATCCTGTTCCCTTTCCAATCTGTATCTGAACAAATTGGGCTATTAGTGACATGTCCCTTTGAACTTGGCTGCCTTGAACTCCCTTATCACTCCTTTCCTAGCATATCTGTATCATAGCTTTTCAGTTTCACCTCTTTGCCTTAATTTCCTTTCTATGCCTTCTTGCCTCATCTGCCTTAATTTTCCCGCCACAGGATTTTTCCTTGTCTTGTCATATTCTTCTCTACTTCCGTTTGTTATTTTCTTCCCTAGCCTCTTTCATACCTCATCTGTACTCCCTGTCGGTCTTCAACTCCATTGACACGATCCTTTCCATATACTCATAGCCCATTTCCTGTAGTCCTGTGTGCATGCATCTTAGTCATGCACCCTCTATGCCTCCTATATGCCCCATCATGGCTTGATCACTGTTAAAGACATCTATAATTTCAATTCGTTTTAAAGTTTTTAAGTTTTAAAATAAACAAACTATCCTGTTTTTCTTGTAAAGTTGTGTATGAGCTGGATGAATCCATCTTTTTTTCTGTCCAGGATTTAAGGATGCCCCAGTCTGCATTAATTATTATACTACATTTGCTGGCAGCAGAAGCAAACCATAACTGTATATAGTCTGCCCTTCCAGTCTTCCTTACCTTTGCCCTTGTCTTCTCAGTCATCCCTTATTGATCCCATGATCACTTGAATGCCTTCTTAGGGGCCATCTCCTCTACTTATTCCTGTAGTCTGTTTCTTGAGTCCACAATTCAGTTCTACCATCTGATTCGTGCACCTCTCCCCTTTTACATTTATTGTTTAGGATGAAACCTTATTTCTTTGACATGTTCTTGTGTACACACACACAAAGTCCACCTCATCCTTACTGGTCTCTAATGAGAAGAGTTCTAGCTCTTCTAGTATATAGTCATATCCTTTCTCTTCCATCACATTCCGCATTCTTCCGGCTTTCCTCTGAGCTCTTTTCAGCAGCCTAATGCACCCTTCTTTGTGCCATTTCCAGAACAGCACACTCTGAAGTGTGGTTGGAACAGGGCTCAGAAGAGCAGGAGCATTTGCCACTTTGCATCAGAATTCCATCCTCAGAGGATACAATATTTTATGTAAGATTATCCTCTTGCTTCACTCCACTGCTGATGGTCTACTCCATTTGTTGTTCTTTGGCCATCAGCTATAGTATAGCCATCTTATACCTTGCATGAAAGCTGCTGTGACTAAGTACAATTCTTAGTATTTGTCAGCACTTTACTCCCACTTGGTCAGCTTTTCTAACTCCTCACAACACTTATCACAGTACTTTGCTGTTGCAACAGCTTTGTGCTCTTAGTGAAAAGCTTAATTCTGTTGTGTATGGTCTCAGATACATCTTCAACTAATTGAGTGGAAAGAGTATATGAGCCAGGAACACCTTCCTCTTGTATTCCACTAAGCATTTTCCTTAATCAGACTTTGTCTGTCTTGCTACAACACTGTGGGTTCTGTGCTTGGCCACACACAGACTTCATTTAACCTAACTCCTACTTCCCAACCCTCTTTTTATTTTTCAGAAAGCACTGACACTGGACCAAGCAAAGGTTTTAGTGATGTACAGGTATACGATCTATAAAGCTATTCTCCTATCAAATTCTCATGTAACACAGTCATAAAACCAGATCAAGTATGCCCAATATTATTTTTTTTCTTGTCATGTATATGTGTTTGTTATCCAGGAAATTGCTGTCCTCTTAGAATGAAACTATTGTTTTCATCAATATTAGCCTGGTCCCATGGACAAAGCCCTGAATGAGCTATAGGCAACCTGTGTTCAACTATCTGCATGGGCATTGAAGGGACGAGCTAACTTGCCCATCCTGGGAGAAGGGAGGCAGATATCTGTACTTGTGATGCTTGCAGGATGACAGGTGTACCTGTTTTATCAATAAGAATGAGCCTAGTATGGCCTTACTTTCCAAGTGGTGCATTGCTTAGCCAAGAGAAGACCTGACATTCATGGCACCACTCGTGCACCTCCCAAAAAAGTAGCACTTGAGGAGAATACAATTTTAGTCTGAATTGGTACCATATGGTTTCTTAGATGCATCTAATAACCATTTTTATTGCTGTCTTTAAGGCGATATTGGTTGTGATGAATCTCATCTGTTTAGCTGTTAGTACCTGTTTTTGTGGTTTGAGGACCCCAGCGAATCTGATTCTATCCGAGTTGTATCTCATTATTTTCTTTCTGTTGCACTTTTACAATTGGCATTCTGGGTGGTTGTCAGATTGTTCTTGTTGTAGCACCTAGGCTTTAAATGTTTTAGCAGCACTGTTATTTTTTTTGATTTTCAATGTTTAGGATCTCTCTTGTTGGGACGTTGGCCCAGTTTGGAGCTGTTGGTCTGTATTATCACTCTGATTTGTTCAGAACTGCAGCTGGATTCTCGATTTTTGTTGGCTTTTAGGGAAACTGTTTAGCAGCCCTTAACATCATTCAGCGTCCTTAACTGTTCAACAATCTGACACTGCTTATTGACTGTAGACCTGCCCAATTTTAATGTCTATATGGGACTGTAAGGCATTATGACTGCAGATCTTAGATGTTGTTGCTGATATATTATTTAGATCTGTTTGGTCCCATTTTGTAGTCTTACAAAAAATAGAGTGCATTGTCAGTATTTCCAGTTTGAATGTTGAGTCTGGATTGTGCAACTAGCATATGCAGCTTTAAATCGATTTTTTAATTTTTGCTGTTTATTACGTCCATATTTATTTTTACTCAAAAATCTAATTCTTCTTAATAACTTTTCACTTTTCAGTACTTTAGTCTAGTAATCACTTATGAACCTAATGACCTCTGGGGGGTCCTTTTTTAGCCTAGCTTTCCAAATGTATCTGGCAGGCTGATAATCAATTGTTTTTCTATGAGGTGTATGTAGACTAGGGTATGGGTGATCAAGCATTTACAGGCTGCCTTTATCTATTAGAAACATTAGTACCAAGCCAGGGTAAATGTCCAATTCCCTATACACTGGTCCAAGTTACACTTCATGTGGGATAGGGAAGATCTTTGCTCAACATAGATGGGAAGCCTGTTCCAGAGAAGGGTAGTCTCTAAGACACGTATCTGTCAGAATGTCATGTCCTGTTTATTTTGCAAGTGAGGTGCCATTCCCAAGGTTTAGTAGTTCTGATGCTGTTTGTTTTGTGGATGTACAACAGATCCATCCGAATAGGATCAGAGCAGTCTTTGTAGACTAGGCATAAATCACCTCTCAGTAGTGTACAGGATGCAGAATACAGGGACATGACTGAGGTAATTCATGTAGGACATGTTTGCACCCCGAATTCTTTTTGTGAGGAATGGACACTACTGTTGTATATGCTTGGTCAGATACTTACTGAAGGGAGCACTGCACTCATTGACTGGTCTGACGAGTGTCGAGCACAGCAGAACAATGACATCCTTGGATATAGATGACATATGTTTGCTTATATGCTGTGCAACATAGAATGATTTCCTTTCCATTACAGACCTATGATGGGTAAAGGCCAGGTTGCTGTTACATGCATTCCCAGATCCTTGACCGCTGTGCTGCTACTACTAAGGATGTATTGTCAATGTTTTAGTTCCCAGGGGTAGCTGTCTTCCAGAAATAATAATATATATTTTTTGCATTGCATTTTGGAACCTAGCTCTGACACCAGTTATTTGTCTGTGTCAGGCCTTGTTGGAGGGTCATTGAGGGACTCTATAACTGCACCGAGTTTGTAATAGTCTGCATACTTGATCTGCCAGAGGCCCTTGATGTTGGCCTTCACCTCAGAGAAATAGATGCTAAAAAGTAGTGGCCTCAGCACCGAGTCCAGAGGGACTCTGCTAGTGACTGGCCTCTTTGTGGAGGTAGACTCCCCTGTCCTAACTTTTGGGTCCTCTCTGTGAGCAAGCTGGCTATCCAGTGCAAATTATACCTAATTTTAATGAGTTTGCCAGCAATGTGTTAGTGGGTTATTATATTAAAAGCTTGGGCCAGGTCAAGGTAGTCAGTATGCACTGTTTTTCCCTTATTCATTGCTTTGGCGACCTTCTTGAAGAACTATACCAGGTTGAGTAGGCATGACCTTCCCTTGATGAAACCAGTCTGGGCTGGATCCAGTGAATGAAGGCTTCCTATGTCATTGTTTATGATGATGCTTTCCATGGCCTTCAAAACAAGACTACTAAGACTTATAGGTTGATAGTTACTTGACTCTGTATTTGGCTGCCCATTTGCAGTCTGCCATACTCTTGGCACTGTGCCTGTCTGGAGCCTATGGTTAAGTAGTGATTTTAGTTGTACTGACAGGCCATGTTTCATGCTATTACAGAGGCATCCTAGGATATTATTGTGGCCCACTGATACAGTAGTGTTCGCAATGAAGAGTGCATTGTGGATCAGTTTCCTAGTAATAGTTGGGGGAGTTATGGTTGAGTGCATTTCCTGAAGAGTGTCTGGCAGGGGGTCGTAAAACTGGTATAAAATTTGTCAGCCAGTAGATTTACTATACCTTCCAGCTTCATATAGGTGGCTCCATCTACAATTGGTACATTTTTTGTGTATTGCCTTTGATGTTGCATACATAATTGAAGAAAACCATGTGATTGTCCTTGGCCCAGGTGGCTATTTTTACCTCAAACTTAGATTTGGTAGAATTGCTTAGTCCTTTAAGATGTTTTAACTTAATGAGGAGTTTTTACATTGCTGGTCATTACATTTCATAATTTCTGCCTTGACATTTTTTTCTTTTGCTTTGCAGCCTACTGTTTGTGAGAATCCACCAGGGTTCATAGGTCTTTATTAGGCTAATGACAACAAGGGCCTTTTTAAGCCTAGCCACGCATCCCACATCTCTAACAAGTTCTGACACCCTTGATAACTGTAAGCATAGGCCTGGGAGACGAACCATTTACAGGTTGCCTGTGTCAACTAGAGACATAGGTGCTAAACCAGGGATGAATTTCTGGTTTCCCATCCAACTGTTCAAGTTGGACTTGAAATGGGTCCGGGAGGAACTCTGCCTCACGTGAATGGGGAGCCTGTTCCACAGACTGGGCAGTCTCCGAGACACACATCCATCCCTCCAGCAGGTCCTATCCATATCACAGGCAAGGTTTAAGTCTTTAGAATCTGTGGACATTTGCTAGGGTGTCACTTAATCAGAAGTTTACCTTAGAATAAAAGTACTACGGTTTGCCAGGGTCCCATATTTTATTTTTATTTCAAAGGAGGCAGCTTTCTGCTCCAACCTGACCTAGGAGGATATTACACTAGGGAGGGGTACAGCATTCTCCCATGTTTGTCAGGAACAGGTTCAAGATGTCTGTGCCCCTAGTGGGTATATAGGCTATCTGTTCCAGGGTAATTATCTTATCAAAATCAGGGAATCTCTGGGTCTACATGTCTGCGGTTATGTATTATTCCTAGTTTATAGTGGAGTATTTAGTCACCCTATGAATATAATGTTGGGTTGAATGGGGTGTATCTCAAGTACATTTAAGTAACCACTATGGATTTCCTTGGTCATAGAGGGAGACCTATATCTTGCAAATATATGGTATGGGGCTTTGCTTATGATCATTTGGATGTGTAGACACTCAAATGCCTCATGTTTAAGTCTTGAAGTGTGTTTGTTTTTGATGAAATGTGAAGACACATCTACCTTTTGTTTCTTCCTGTGCAGTAATTGGTCTTAATGTGTGGAAGACACTATATTCCCTGCTCTGCTGGGGTGCTCAGTGCAGATCTACACCATGTCTCAGTAATGGCACAGACATCTACATTCTCCAAGGAGTAGAGTTTCTTGTTTAGACACCTGGCATTGAGCAGTAACACCTTCAGAGTGTCTTGGGTTGCTTTTACTTTGTTGGAAGTTTTAACAGGTTGGCAATGATTAAAAAAGGCACTGTGAGGTGGACAAGATATTAGTCATTATTCTAAAGCCCAGAGGAGATGGGTACAGACCATTGCTAGCAAAGCAGTGTGGTCTGCCAAACATATCCTCCCAGGCTGACAAATATTGTACGCCTTTGAATGACACCAGAATCTAAGACAGAGTCAATTACTTCCTGTTCATACTGTTGCATCACATTGGAGAAGGTAAAATACTGCTCAATGCTAGGCTCGTACTGGCCTTGGAGAGACAGTCTGAGAGCACCATCATGCCTCTCTTCATATATTCCAGGGAGGTGCATCTCAGGACATTTTTACCTCTAGGGACAATGACTGAGTTACACTGATACTTATGGTTCAATAACCTGAGTGCGTGTGTGACCTGTTGGATCCTGGCCCCTGAGAGGCAGTTGACTGTGACTCTCTCCTTATTCAGCCTGGTAAGTAGGACATCTTTGTCTCATGCAGTGCAGTCTCCAATGAACAAAATATTAGGTTGTGAGGTGTTATGCCTTTTGAGCTTAATAGTTGAGACACCATGAAATGTGGTTGCATGTGTCATGGTGAGTGTTACTTTGGTGGAGTGCTTTTGAGGCTGCTGCAGATACTCATTGTGGGTGCAGTGTCTGAGAGTTCTTTGTGGTTTAGAAAGACAACATTTAAGAGCCTCGGTATATTGTGGGCTTATCCAAAACAAACTAAACAGAGTCCAAACTGGCCGTAATCTTTTATTATAAAATGTAAGCGCTTTCAGGTTAAAAAAACCCTTCATCAGACAAACTACACATAAACCATGACAGTCTTTAAATATTAAAACATTTCTAAAACCAACCAATTACTTTCTATACTTGACCCGCCTTTTCTTTAAGGCTGGTTTTAAAGGTACAGAGCTATTTAACCCAGCTGGGTTGTCAGCAGCCAACTGTATGATTCATCTTAACTCTGCATACTCTGTATCATTGACAATGCCCCCCCCCCCCTGCTTTTTTTCATCTGTGCAACATGCAGAAACATAAAAACAAAAGTATGATCTGGAAAGCTAGAAACATGCTGGTACAATGCATTATGTTTCTCCTTCTGTCTAATAGATGACAAATGGTGCAATATTCTTGTTTTTAACTTAGTTTTTCCAACATAAAAACTCAGACATGACTTGCAGCATGCCAAGTAAATCACATTCTCTGTATGGCAATCTGCATAAAACTCAAATGTGTATTTTTTTGCTTGTAACAGGATGTATAAAATTATTTAAACCATTCACATTTGAACATGCTTTACAATGCCTACAGGGAAAAGTCCCTTTTCTCATGTGTGCAGAGGAAACACTATTAGCCTTCTTATTTTTCAAACCAGGTTCTATGCATAACATGTCTTTTATATTACTATTTCGCTTGAAGGTAAATCTAGGTTCCTCATCTAAAATATTCTTCAAGTGATTGTCACTTCTTAGTATCTTCCAGTTTTGCTTGATATCACATATCCCATACACATTGTTACTATAACGTAGCATTACCTTGGGTTTGTTGTCATACGTTTAGATGGCTTCAACTTATCTCCCTGTTGTTCTTTATTATCAGAAAACTATGGTCTAGCCCTGGCTTCCCTGTTGGATATTATACTGCTCTTAGCTTTTTCTAAATTTCCTTTGAATAACCCTTTTCCTTAAGATGTTCATTTAACACATCTTTTTCTAAGAAGAAGGGCAAATAGTGTTTCCTCTGCACACATGAGAACCCTCATGGCTTCATGACTACTGTATTTGTGGGTTTGGTCTGTCCCTCAAACTTTTCAAAAAGACACAAGACTGGTTCTAATACATTTTATATATGTGTACTTGTATATAGATATAAATGTGTTTCTTTATATATATATATATATATATATATATATATATATATATATATATATATATATATATATATATATATTGTGTGTGTAGTATTTGTCCTTTCCCTTTGTGGCCTGCATCATGTTTGGAAAGGGTCCAAGAAGCCTTACCTGGTTAATAAATGAATTAAATTAGAGTGAAACCGTCCCTGTCAATGTTGTATTATACAAAGTACATCCCAAGCTGAATAAAACACTCCTGTTCTTTATTAACATGTTTTCTAATTTTCTAATATTTACACTAGCATGACTTTCTCTAATTCTTCAAGGCAGACTTAATAAAGCACTGCATGCTGTTATATGTGTATACCTAGGAATGTGGCCTTTGATGATTTATATAGTATTGCTGATGGCATACATAAACAGAAAGTTGAGTATCTGAATTAATTATCAGGTAGAGTGAATTTTCTAATACCTCAGCAGAAAAATTAAAAATTTACATTTAACATACCATTTTAATGATTGTCAAGCTCAGTTGAAAAAATATCTGCTAGTCACATTTTTAAGTTCTTATCAAGATTTTCTTTAAGTCTTAAATAGTATTACTAAATATAGTAACAGCAACATATATTAAACTGCGTTACAGGCTCCTATTTAATAGTCCGCGGTGGTGGTGCTGTGGTAGCGTTGTCGCCTCACAGCAAGACGTTGTCCTGTTAGATTCTCAGCTAGAGCATATTCTGTGTGGAGACGTGTGTGAATGGGCGTACCTTCGTTGAAGGTTGTGCATCAGGGCCGGCAACTCGGCACGTAAAAATCAACTGCTAATCATTAGCGGACCGGAATTCCGCTGTGGCGACCCCTAACCGGGAAAAGCCGAAAGAAACAACAGGCTCCTATTTAATAAAAGAAACTGAGTTGATGCATTGAGTTTCTAATTTTATTGCTAGATTATCTGTGATTCATTGGTTATAATGTCCAAGAGAAAAACTGCTTTATTGAAGACAAAAATTGAGATCTTGAAGATAGATGTAGGTGATAGGACATAATGGAGTATTCCATGTAAAGTAGAGTGATTTTTTTCCAACCCAAAGTGCAAAATGTCCAGCTTTTTGCCTTATATTTTTGGTCTGTTTTTCATAAAATTGTGGTTTTTTTGGCAAATTTTTGGCAAATCATTAAAAACTGAAGTTAGAAAATGACAAACATTTCAGTTTCAGACTTCATACCCTTCAGAACATTCATGCTAATGCAAAACCTACCACTCTATCAACTTTCTAAGTTTGTAAGAGCAATATTTAAAAACTGTCCCTATTTTTAGGGCTTTAACACACTTATTTATGTATAATAAAGAAAAGCACTACTGTTTGCAAGTCCACAAAACACAATTTATTTACTCAAATAAAATTAAGCTTTATCGTCAATGACAGTTGACTTCATCATTCTGATGGTCAACTGGCATTGACATAAGCGCTTTTCATTCTAAATTACACCGTAAACCCACTTTTTCTAACTCACTGTTACATTTTGACAGTGCACATCCCCTATATCAGAAAAGGGGAATTATTAAAGGGCAACTCATAAGAGCCAGTAGAATCTGCAGTACCCAAGAGGACTTCGAGTTTGAAGTCAAAACCTTGCAGGCTTTGTTTTTGGAAAGAGGATACCCTTTAGAAATGTTCAGGTGTTTAGCGGATGAGGTCAAACTATTAAGAAACACTCTATACACACCTATCTTAGGAAAAGGATCAGAAGCGGTAATTCCACCAGCTCCCAATGTATCTGGCCACCCTACGGATAGTTTCATATACACATACTCTTCCAATTCAAAGGAAATGGAAGAAGTCATCAGAAATTATTGGCCGGTCTTAGCCCTTTATGAAGAATTTAAGGATCTCCTACCCTCTAGACCTAGTTTTGTTAGGAAAAGAGGTGTTAATTTTAAAGAAATTTTTGAAAGAAAACTAGATAACAAAAGGAAGGTGAAACAACCAAGGAGAGGTACCTATAAATGTGGTTCTTGCAGCCAGTGCCATGCCATAATGAACGTTGAATCCATATTTATTACATCTAAAAGGTTTAGGGTACAACCAGCCGGTTTTCACACCTGTGCAACCAAAGGAGTGGTATACCTTGGTATTTGCACCACGTCTTTAAGTTTTTACGTGGGGAAAACCGAAAGGGAGTTTAGGAAACAGATCTATGAACACTTTTATGACATGGCTAAGAAGAAAGAAACTAACGCCTTCTATAAGCACTCCCTTCTTTGTCCAGGTTCCAACATCAAATTTGTTGTATTAGAACAAGTGGAGCCAGACATCAGCGGTGGTGATTGGGAATCCACCCTTGAGTATCACAAGTTAGTATGGCAGTTAAGGTTGGACACAGGGAGACCACCCGGACTCAATGGGACTATTAGCATCAAATCTGTGCTGAAGTTAAGAAGGGCAAGGCTGTAGTTACCACACATTATTACAGGGTCCCTTTGGCTTTTCCTCCACGCACATACGTCCTTTATTCACCACTATTTGGTATTTATTTACTTATTAACAATATTTGGATGGGGACTCCATCATCAAGTTTGTTTATTCATAGTTCCTACCTCTTATTCAGCGATCTTTCAGATTAGGAAATTGATCATGGATGTTTTTTGAACAATACCAGAGAAAAGATTGTTTTATTCTACAAATGAAGACTGAACGAGGGGTCTATAATATATTTACAGGCATGTATTTTTAGGCTACTTGGATACACAGACCTCTTGAATTCCTAATTGTGGAAGTTTTAACAATTTCAACATTGATTTTATCACATAGAAAAAATGGTTATTTATTTATGATTTATTTTAAACTACAGCATCTAATATGGTTTTAACTTCCAGTTTATGAAGTATTTTTTTGACATAATCCAGTTTTTTATATTTTATTATACGTTAAAGGTAATGTAAAGTTCCTTTAAATGTTTAAATATTTGATTAACACCAGGTATTTTTAATTAATGAGATGCTCATGACAATATAAAGGTGTGGTTTAGCAAATGCTATGGCATTCACTTGAAAAAGCTCAGGATTACCTGAGCGAAAGCGCTTGTGGTACGACTGTTTGTGGATTAACTTAAATAAAGGACTTCGTTTTTCACATCATTTTTTACTGCCCTTGCTTTGTTGGTCGTGGATTTGTGTTTATGAGGTTATAAGTAGTAAACCCAGTTTTGTTTGTATTAATAACTACAGTTTGAAAAAGTTCAAAAGGGATTACACTAAGTACACACCAAATATCTTGTACACTCAGAAAAAGCAAGGTATGTACAAAAGTGGGTGCTGCTGGTACTGCAGATATATATTAGAAGGTCCATTTATATTAATATATTAATCTATCCTAGCACTATAAAAGTACCAGGACATGCCACCTGTAAAACAAAAGTGGTGGTATATGTTTGTTTGTGCAGTGGATGTTCTAGTTTTTATGTAGGAATGACTACTAGATCATTATATGAAAGGATGAGGGAACATTATTATAATATCAAAAACAGAGATCAAAAAAGCAGTCTTAGAAATAGTTAAGTTAGATGCAAGGGGGGGGGGGTGATTTTAAGAATTTCTTAGAACAAAGAGAAACCTGGTGGCAGATACAACTTCAGGCAGATAAAACACCAGGAATGAATGAAGTTAATATTAAATGTTTTTTGAAATATAAGAAATTGTATGTAACTAAATAATGTTTTTTACAGGCTTAAGATTTTAAATTTTACTGTGGCACTTTAAATGGAAATTGGTTAATGGTGTGATGTAATGAAGTGCTAATGCATATGTATATATAAGTATGGAAGTTTTTAAGTGTTGTTAGTTCTGATGAAGTCGTAAGACGAAAGTGGTGAAAATGAGGGACACGCTAAAGAAGTTTGGTTATTGTTTCATTCCTCGTGCCATCACCAGTATTTTGGTTTTGTTAATGGCACTTTTATCAAACATTGTTTATTGCATCATTCATTCATCTTTTTTTTTTTTATTTATTAGTTTTTTTTTTGTTTATCTGAAAAGTCTGACTGGGTCTAGAGTACCCATTTTCAGTGGAGGCTCAAGGAGAAAAACACAAAGGTACATTTGGAGATTACAGTCAAATAACACAACAAAACATTCAAAATGCATTTAAAACACATTTCTAAAATCATGATATGAAAAGAGGGAGGCTAGCATTATTATGGTTTGGCAATATGGAGTGAAAGTTTGCAAAGGAATATGTATATGTAAATTTATTTTGAAAAAAAGATTGGTAAAAGGTTTATGAGATGTAAAATGATAATTCATTAGAAAACAGTAATTATGAGGTGTGGATTATACAGAAAAAAATGGAGTACTAAAACTGATTTGGAGGGGTTGAAAAGGTGATAATGTATAGAAGAGCAGTGAAGAAAGGGGATGTAAATATTTATAGTGATATGAATTAATGAGAAGTGAAATTGTAGATGAGAAAGAAAGAACAGAAAGGGTAAATTAAGAAGAGAAGTGTATTGGGAAGAACAGAACTGCAATTTTCTTAGCCTGGTTCAGAGCAGGAGCATATCCATGCTTTACTTAGAAATTCATCTTCTGTTTGAAAGGTAGAAGGTTGTGGTTTGATCTGATATTAATGGGAAGTTTGTTTCATGTTTAGCAACTGAGAAGGAGTATAGACGTTTTCCAGCAGTAGTATTAGGATTATGCTGTGCAAGGAGGAGTTTGTCTTCTGATTGTAATGGTCTTGTGGTAGTATAGAGCTGAAGAGCAGAGGTTAAGGCAGGACAAGCAATGGTGTCTATGGATAATGCTATGGATGGTATTACGTTGTAGATAGAAAAGGCACTGTAGCAGCTCAAGCCACTTAAAAGACTGAAGGGCCATACAGTGGTGGATGTAGTGTGTGGAACTGGTTGCAAATTAACTATTTTATTCTAACACAATTCTAGTTTAGATATTAGTGAGTTCCTGAAAGTCATTGAGAATAGGAGCTCTGGAAAGGAGTAAGGGGAAAAGGAGGTAAGTATTGGCTAGTGTAATTCTGGAGATTATGCTTATAATAAGGTTTGTGCCTATACAGCACCCCCAATTTCTGAAGTTTTTTTTAATGCTGTTCTGGACATGGAGATCAGATGTTAGAGATTAGTAAGTTGTCACACCTAAAGTTTAATATGTGAAACAACTTCAGTTACTGTATTATTTTTGGGAGTAGATTTTAAAATTTAGTTTATCCACATAATTTGCTTTTGGTGCGAATAGGAGTTTGGTCTTTTTTGGATTGAGTAATAACTGGGAGTCATTGAGCCATGTTCCTGGATAGGAGAGTTACTTGGGTTATTTGTAGTAATTGGAGAGATTGTTTAAGGAACAGATGATAGTAGACTCCTCTGCATATTATATTAAAGTACTTTGACAGTATGATGTTATTTTTAAAAATGTTAAAAAGTAAATGGCCAAGGATAGATCCTTGGGGAAAAGCAGTGGTGGTTGTGAGTTAGGGTGAGAGACAGCCATGACATTTTATGCATTGTTGTCTATTAGATATATAGAGAACTAGTTGATAGATGATGGGAGAGATCCAGGTTCATGAGAAGATGTAGGGGTTCTGAACAGGAAAGCGTATCTAAAGCTGTTGAGAGGTCTATACATTTTGAGTAAACGATGTTGACAGTCTTGAGCTCTTTTTAAGGTATCCATGAAAGAAAGCAGAAATGTCATTGTACTATGGGCTAGACTAAAGCCATGTTTTGTGGGACTTAGTTCATTTTGATAAAAATACTGAATGAGTTCTGATTAACACATTTCTGTAAAATCTTGGCAAGAAGGGATAGGATGGCAGTGGGATGGAAGTTAGATGCTTAAGTGGGTTACCTCCTTTGTACAATGGAATAATAAATTACTTTTTCTCTATTATTGGGACACTTGTTTCAGTTATTGATCTATTGATGAGAACACTGACTGGGAAACTATGGCATGTGCAGCTAGTGTAAGGCACTCATCTGGAAGGCTGTTCACTGAAGTTGAGATGGTTTTGAGCTTTTTTTAGAAGTTCATGTGATTTGTAGGTACTGGTTGTAGAATAAACGTAGGCCCGTCTGTCGTGAAATTGTGATAGCACTCTATTTGGGGAGAAGAATGAGAGGCAAGAGATTTGATTTGAGGGTGAAATGCTGTGGGAGTGGGGTTTGGGGGGGTTGTATAGAGGCTATATAAGGGCTATTAATGGTCTGGGTTATGTTTTTTATATGATCATTGAAATGTATATTAAAAATAGTTGCAGTTTGAAGATGTGAGTTTTCAGGATGTGGGGTAGGGTTGCTTTTTGTGTCAGTTTGTGAACTTATGGTTGATCAGAATTGCTTTGGTTGTTTGATTGGCAGTTTGGAAATTGGTATAAAATTGTTTTTGTGAATGATAATTTGATTTTTTTACCTGATTATGGAGGTGCCTTTAGGTCTGGATTGTAGAGGTAGTTTTATTCTTAGCAAGTCTTTCCACATTTTATTCCTTTGTGAAATTAGCTGTTTGGTTGATGATGATATCCACTGAGCAGGCATGATTTTTATTCTTCTTCAGTGAAGGGGAGCTATGCTGTTGAGGATGGTCAGGAATCCTCATCAGTCATCATCATCAGTCATCTTCATCCACCCCTTTTTTGTAAAAATTACTGAGTCCCTTTCCAGAAGCTGGTAGAGTATCTCTTATGTCCTGTTCTTTGCTATTGCAACTGCTTTCTTAGCCTGTTTGTTAGCCAACCAGTATTCCCTTCTAACCTGGTCCATCTTTTCTATTTCCCACTTTTTCCTGCATACCTTTCTTTTGATAACTTCCTAGACTTCTACATTCCACTACCAGCTTTCCTTATGCACAGTATTTCCATTCTTGGTTTGGGTGCATATCTGTTCTGTAGTCCTAATACCTGCTGTTTTGAGGCACTGCCATTCTTCAGCTCACCTATTTCCTCCTCCTCAAGGTGCTAGAGTTCTGAGTAATTCCTTGAACCATTGTGTTTTTTCTCTAGTCAGCTTCCGGGTATTTAGCCTAGTCTTGTGGCAATCAGTGGTTTATGCTGTGAGTCAACTGTTTCACTGGGGATGTTTGCAATTTTTGATTGTACTCCAGTGCCCTTTCCTTACAAGCAGGAAGTCTACCTGAGTTGCATGCTAACCACTGCTGTATGTAATCTTGTGACTGTCTCTGCTTCTGAACCATCTATTGTGAAATCATTTGCCAGACATAAGTCAAGAACGGCATCTCCTTTATTCTTGTTGCTCCACTCATGTGGACCCAGGCACTCCCCATTCCATATTCTGTCAGTCCCAATATGTGCATTCAGGTTATCTATTATCAACATCAATTCATGTTGTCCTGCTTTATCTAGTAAGTCCTGCAGCTCATGCCTACATGCACTCTTTTCCTCACCATCACAATCCTGCTGTGGGGAATAGGCTGAGATTATGAATACTGCCCTATCATTTGTTTGGAGTCTGATTGCCATGATTCTGTCACTAATTCTGATGATATCAGTCACCATCTTCTGAAACCTCTTCCCACAATTCCCACACCATTTCTAGCCTGTCCTTCTCCTGAGTAGTAGGCACTACATCCCAAGCCAAGTAGCTTTGCTGCACTGTCCTTCATATTGTCTCCTAGATGCATAGGATGTCCAGCCTCCCCCTTACCATCATGTCATCTACTTCCAAACTCCATCCTTTCAGTGAACCTACTCTGAGTATAGCCATTCTTAGTTCATGTTTGGCAGGTTGATTGCTTTTATATCCAGCCTTTGCTCAACAGAGCTATCCCAGGTAACCCATTCTGGGCAGCCTGACACCAGCCAACCCGTAGGTCATTGACCTAGGGCTGCTGGACATTATGGAGGGTGCACACTAGCCAACAGGGGCACATACACCCATCCCACTGTTAGCATGGGTCCCTGGCATAGGTCAAAGTCGGTGGGGCCCTCAACCCACTTATCACTGATAAATACCCCTGCCCATTTGGTGACCACAGAAACTCAACTCAGCCTCTAAGACCCATATTTTTACACTGTTGAGTGGCTAGCCCTGCTACAACGTGCAGTCTGTGATCCTTATTCTCCTATCTTGAGGATACTGTTCATCACAGTATATGCCCACATAAGTTGGTCTGTACAATTATTCTTTTATAGGCTACAGTGTAAAGTCTGTGCTGCTGCCGACAGCTCCATTCTTGGGCGAGTTTGAAATGGAAACACACTGCATGTTTTCCCCGTCTCTCTGTGGGGTTCCTCCCACTATGAAAAGCATGCTAACTCCAAACAGGCATTGATCAGAAGTCAGAATTGAACATTGTGCATGGGAGGTGAGGAACCCTAACCATTATGCCAACTAATCTCCAGTTGGATGTAGTGAATGTAAGTGGTGAAATTGGTTACAGCATTATCAAGTGGTAGGGTCTGTAGGATGGACCATACCATGCTGAGTTTTATTGTTGTCATACCATTCTGTTTCTGGTCAGTTGTCTAAACCATTGTATCACTTAGCTGTCCTGAGTTTATCATAACTGATTTACTAATAAGGTGATTACCCATGCCTTTAGGCCTCAATCAGATTTTGCATTTTGTTTTCTCTTTGCGTTATTACTGTCATGTATTGTTATCACCATGTCCAATAGAAACCGTAACAGTTGTGTTTAATTTGATGAGGCTTTATCATGTACTGTCCCCATGATTATTCTTTGATTTAAGTGCATCAAACTTTGTCAGTAACCCTGCCTATATATATATTAGGTTCACTTCTTGCAGTATGTTAGGTGATAACTGATGCTTTTCTCCCAGGCTCTCTTCATTAACGAGCTTTGCTAAAACGACAATCTGGATAAAATGCAAGAAATAAAATATTTCATATTATGGGGAAACAGTACATTGTTGAAAGATGTCTAGATTCCCAACAGAATCTTGACATTCTGAAGCTCCATGCTCTTGCTGGATAGAACAAATGGAAACATTCTAAGCTCAGTGTGAGACAGAATCATTGGTATAGGGCAAATGATCAATATATATGATCAGATATGATGTACATATTTTTTTTTTAGTTTCAAACCATAGCTTTTTGTGACATCTTAAGCAGATATGTTGCATTTCATAGTCCACATACATTGCTCTTTTTAAGAGGGAAGTGTTTGTTGAGACAGCATGAAGGTTATATGGGTCTGTCTGTCCGTGGCTTGCCACTGAGCATTAAAATCAGTCACAGTAATGAAGATTCATGCAATACAGAATCTTATAAAGCGTGGTAGTGCCCTTCAGCTATTTTTCTCTGCAAGTATTTATCTTTCCATCGATGCATTCATTCATCAATAACTGAGTTAGTCCTACTAGTGGCTAGGGGAAATTTGATTACCCATGCCACTGACCAGTGCTAGTGGAGACAGGCATCCATTGTTTCTGAACAAAAGTGGCACAAGATGCAATAACCTTGTCTGTTTGATGATGTTGTTGGTAGGCTGCTATGTCAACTATGTGGCCAGGTTCTTACAGTTAGGCTACAATAGCAGTAGGACTTATTATTTTACTGTACATAAATATTTCATGCAAAGTAGGGAGCATATTTCAGTACCTTCCATTTCCTATATCCTTAAGGCTATTCAAAATACCGTACTATGTATACATCACGTGTTTTTTTTTAGTTTTGCCGTCTTCTGCAGTTCTTCAGCTTGGCATAAAGATGTACTATACAGCTTTTCTAAGTTCTCATACATAATGCTCTGTTCCTCTGCTGACAGAGAGAGCAGTGAACAAGAACCACTGTTAAACATTCCATTGGGTTCATTAAACATTTTGATGGTAAACTCAATGTCCTATTTCAATAAATCCCTCCCCCTTCCCAAGAAATGGTACAACCCCAGAGGAGTTTTTATATCTGGTGGGAATATGGAGCTACATCCCCCCACAACACACACACACACACACACACACACACACACACACACACACACACACACACACACACACACACACACCCATTGCTGGATTACTGTATGCAAAAATCTTAGTGAAGCACCATTTCTGCAAGGGCAAACTCAATGGAATAGTATCTTGAGGATTTTGCTGTCTACATTAAGAAGTCAATACATTTCATGTATAAATTAATAAGGTCAGTAAAATATGCACTCAATGCCACAGCTATATATCAGTGTTTCACTTAAGATGGTCAAAGGGTGGAATGAGTGAATCATCAAAATGACATGTAAGTGGAGAACATGGTACAAGATACAGAGATTGTCTTTCAGGTCGGGAAAGTAAAGTTGCATGCTAGTGTCTCTCCTGCCAAAGTTCAGTCTGCATCTGCATTTTATTAAGTGCAACTCAGAGTAACTGTTCTTGTGAATCATTTATAATTAAGGAATTTTTTTTATTTCAATTTATACATGCAAGCACAGTATGGTGACCAATTACTCTCCATGTTTCTTATATCAGCAAGCATAATGTTTTTGTGCTGTAGTTGTATTTTATGCATGCTTCAGATTATTATGCCTGTGTTGAGCAGTGAACCAGTCAAAGGCGGGCACTGTTTTCTTTTATCTATAGCAGGCAGCACACTTAGTTGCACCCCTCTATAATGTAGGATTGCTATGTGCTGTCTTACTCCATACCCTACCTCAAAACAATGAAGCGGAACCAAGCCAATCTCAACTTACTGCACAATTATCTATTCACTGGTGAAACAAAAACGTCAAGCAAGAAACACCCAACAGTAGGCAATATAATCCTCAGTGCAGCAAGGATTAAAAAATACAGTTGATGTTGTGCCAGTTGTCACACACAAGGAGAAGCCTGATATTGACTTATGAGCTATACTGAACATACAGGATGTAGAAAATTGTTCCAATTCTATTTTAATGTAAAACCCTGGGTACACTTAGATGTTACACTTAGAATCAATTCTTCATTTTTCCAGGGTAGGTTACTTTTGTTTACTTGAATTATCATGGGGCACGATAGATTATTTTCCCTGTTAATAAAAAAGGCAAAACAAACTTTTGTTAAACCCTTTTAAAATTATGATACAGAAGTCCTGATTCAGACCATTTCCCCATTATTTTAAAGCTATATATGTATGTATGTATATTATTCAAAGCAAGCAATATCAAGGTATGGGCAAATATTAAAATATTGTGGGGTTTGCCAATTTTATGGTATATACAGGACTGGCCTTTGGTCAACTGGTGCTCTAGCCAAAAGGTCTCCACAGCACCCCCCAACACCACCCTGCTCCCCCATTATGGTCTACTTACACCATCAAGAGTACTGGAAAGGTGCCCCTGCTGGAGTGGCACCATAGGCGGCTGCCTAGTTGGCCTATGTTCAGCTATGGGTATAGAGTGTTTGGACCAGTCTCTTCCCCTAGATGACCTGACTTCAGTTAGTGGCATGAGTACTGGAGGAACTGGCCAGTAACAGATGGGAGTGAGTGGCTGATTAATGCCTACCCATCCTGGGGGGAGTCCTACTGCAGGAGGAATTTCTGCAGAAGACAGGTCCTGTACTTGAGGCTGAGGGAAGATAGAATTTGCCATGAAGTACACAGCGCTCTAGCTGTGGAATGCAAGTGCAAAGAGGCATGCATCCTACTGCGCTTAGTGTAAGAGGCACTGCATTGTGCTTTCCGGACAGCCGAGTGTTAGGAGCATTAAAAACAATCTTCTAAGCCCACTGCATGATAACTATAATTTCTGGCTCTTGCTTCTGTTTTCCTGTCTTTTTGGATGCGCAGAGACAGAGAAGTAATGAGTTTAATGGGGAGAAGGCCTCTGTGTTCATGAGGTAATAAGAACTTATAATGAATCTGGAACCATTTAAAATTCATAGATTTGGTGAAGAAACTAAGTCTGCTGCCATTGCAAGGTTTAAGCTGCTGAGTGTAACAGCTTGTCCAAAAAGTAGAAAAAGACTGCTTGATCTTCCATTGTATAGTACTATATCAAAGTCGTCATTGGCAACAAGATCACTCTGACCTTCTAGCTCTCTCCATGTTTTGATGATGACTGCCAAGTGTTTAGAGGTCCTTCTGAACACCAATCAGCAGTTCTAAGCATTGCAGCTGTTGGGTTATGCTTAAACTGCACAGGACTTAGATCCTGTATTTTCTACAGTATATTCAAGTATAATATCATACCTGTACATCATACTGTCTCATGCAGACATAACTAACATAAAAATAGATAACTAGTTTTACACTTAATGGAAAGCAGGAACACTGTGAACTTTTCATCAGGAAACTTATAACCAGTATTTAATAAAACTCCTGTATATAAATATATATATATATATATATATATATATATATATATATATATATAGGGCAGCCATGGTATATATATATATATATATATATATATATATATATATATATATATATATATAGGGCAGCCATGGTGGTGCAGCGGTTAGCGTTGCCACCTCACAGCAAGAGGTTCTCCGGTTCGATCCTCAGCTGGGATGCCTTCTGTGTGGAGTCTGCATGTCCTCCCTGTGGTCGCGTGGGTTTCCTCCAGGTGCCCCGGTTTCCTCCCACATCCCAAAGACATGCTGTAGGTGGATTGGACACTCTAATTTGGCCCTAGGTGTGAGTGTGTGCATGTGTGTGCCTTCTGTGGAAGGTTGGGCGCCAGGCTGGCAACTCGACACTGTAAAACTCCACTGCCAATCATGAGCGGACAGGTGATCCGCTGTGGCGACCTCTAACTGGGAAAAGCTGAAAGAAGAAGAAGATGTATATATATATATATATATATATATATATATATATATATATATATATATATTCTGTACTTTCTAGTGTTTATTTTCAATTCATAGATTCATAAGTAACTACTAGGCTAGCTGCCCTTTTGGACCATTTATAAGCCTGGCCGTGATGCAAATACCCTAACCATTATAGCAACCACTTAATCTCTTTTTGAATTATTATTGTTTATTATTAATTTTGTATTGTTAGACTTTATTCCTTTTCATTTGTTATTTATAATACATTGTTTGGAATAAAGTGAAGCATCAGCATTTACCACAAGTAACCAAATCTTCCTCCGCACCTAAAACGTTAAATTCTTTACAAGAAAAGCTGTATTAATTTGGCTAGTGACTGTAAAGAAGTAATTACATTAAATGCAAAAATGATTTAATTTAGTTTTTGGAATTTGGTTTAAAGTCAAACAACTCTGTAAGACTACAGCCAATTTTCAGTCAACTGTTCAAACCCATATGACCATTGAAATGCAGGCATTTAAGCATGCATTCATAAAATAAAGTGCATATCTTGCATTAGGAAAGTAAGTTACTAAACTCACTTGAGTTAACAAATTGAGCCCGGAAAGTCAGTATGACTTCTATTTACTGTATATTATCTCTTTCTGTTTGGTGGTGTGGCCGAGTTTTGTGATGGTCTGCTTTGGCTGTAATCTTAGTAAGAACCTATAAAACAGCCTAATTATAAGAGCTTGATAGTGCAAGTCCCAAACAATGTCAAGTGATTTAGCACAAGTCGTATTGAACTTTTGAATGTTGCAGTTACTTGTTTAAAGCATTTTATTTTTAGGAGACAAGTCCCCTTGCAGCCCACACCCATAATAATTTCATCTATATTCATTCTGTGATTGCTGCCCCTCAGAGCAGAGGGAATACTCTGAGATACTGTAGTTTTGGACTTGGTATATATTTACCCATAATTGCACTTAATCTTGCAGTCCCAATAACTGCAGTTACGTTCTTCAGAGAACTCGATTATAGTTTTTTTTTTGCACTCTATGCACAAGGCTTGGTTTTATTTGCTTGTTTATTTTTAGTCAAATAAATAGATGATTATTCGTTTTGCAGGATCAAATGGTGTCCCCCAACTCCCACTCCTTGATCTTCAACAGTTTTTACCTTCTAAAATCAGAGCTAAATACACAAAAATGAGATGTATGCTTTTGTTTACCAGGAAAGTCTGAGTTGTGAACCCGAATTTAGCAGTTTTTTATAACATGCCAATAGCTTAGAAAGCAAATTTGGGTAAATTGGTGAGAACTGAGAAGGTCCACAGCAGGCTGGGTTAACGGGGTAGAAACTACTGTAGACTAAGTTTAAAATGTGCTTTATAGATGACATGGTTAATGTGGTGGTCAAACTTTAATTTGTCACTGATTAAGATAATGAGGAGTTTGGAGTAAACTGTGGCTGGGCAGTTTGTCATTGAACTGTGTGGATTATGTGCGAATGCTATTAATTTATTTTTTTTGGGGGGGGGACTAGCAATAACTGTGATTGCTATAAATAGTTGTTGATGTATGTGAGAGATTCTTGAGTAATGTTATGAACCAAAGATGGTGATGGGGCAGAACGGACTATTGTGGTGCTGTCTACATTCTGAATAAATAGAGGCATGCCTGGCTGCAAGGTGCATATATTGTTTATAAACAACTTTGAATAGTAATGGTCTTACTTTTGAGCCTTGGGGAACTCAAGTTAAACTGGTAGCATGGCAGAGTAGCTTTCGTACCATTTTATACACTGCTGCCAGTTAGTAAGGTAACTCGCGGATCAAGAGGTTTGTATTTGAGGTAATACCAATGGCTTTGAGACTTTCCAGTAGCAATTGGTGAGACACATTATAGAATAAATGATCAGTACTATTCAGAAATGAGCATGCTGAATGGACAGCCCAACCACTGTGGCCATTGTAAATCAAGCATATACCAAAAGAAACGTTGGCTTTGCCATCATGATCAAACCACACTGACCATGGGTGAATCCTGATATACCCATGCAGAGCTGTGGATTATTGCTTAAGTATTGAATACTTGAGAAAGATTAATAAATAGGGACTGTTTAAAGTTTCTTTCTGGAAACGTTTCATCTAGAAGGGTAGGAGAGATGTTACACTACTGTGACTGGAAAAAGGTAGGAAAAGCCATGCTGGGTGGGGGATAATGTATCTTTACCTAAAAAAATCAGGTATCATGTTGGACATCATTCTAAATGACGAAGGAAATTTCTCTCTTTACATATAAAGTCACATTTCATTCTTTCCCTTTGCTTTGGCCTTGTTGCTTTGCCAGTGTTTTCAGCAACTCCTTGTTTTCCTTCACATTTTCAGAATTTCTCATCTTTCTAGCAAGGCTGTTTCAGTCAGCCTTCATTTTCACAATGTAGTTTCTCAACTAAGTTTTTGGTATATACTTTTGATTTACGGCAAGGGAAAATTGTGAAATCCTTTGCAGCAAAAATCATGCAATGTGTCTTAATGAGGTGCATTTAGGATTTGTACGCAGCTCCAACTGTTTTGCAAAATGACAGCTGTCTTCATCTTTTAAACTTCAAGTCTAATATTTCTCTGCCAGTACTGTGGAATTTAAAGTAGGGCAGCAATTTGTCTGTACAAAATTTGCACAGCAGCTTTAATTTTTAAATAAAATTCTTAACTAACCCTCTTTACTAAATATCTAATTGTATTTTCAATGTGTATGTAGTTTTTCATATTTGTACACTTCTGCATCGCAGTAATCTTTAGCAAAACATCTTTATATTTTGCTATACAGACTTGGCTATACAATTATTTTTCTGATATAGCTGCTGGCAAATACCTTCTGAACCGAAAAGAGGAAATGCAATTATAGGTTCATATGTACTTACTAGCCTATTGATCCAAGAGATCTTAAGAAGTCTAACTGTACATTCCCACTGCAGTTATTTGGTCTTGTGTTTTGTGTATGAGTAATCAAAAGATGGACAGAGCAAGGATATTTTGGGATATATACGCATTGCCCCATCCATGAAGGACAAGAGTGCTAAACTGGGAATTAATTTGTAGTTGCTCTCTGTGAAACATACCTATCCCTACGGCATGTCCTATTTATGTTGTAAAAGAGATTGTAATCCCTTAAGTGGGCATTCATGCTATTGGACTTTTACATGTGTAATACATCAGATAGGTCTACTAAGGCTCTACATCAGAAAGGGTAGGGTTTGTTAAGGCTCTATATGCAAAACAGAGGTCATCAATTAGCAGCCTGTATGATACCAAGAAAAGGGAGGAGGTTTTAAGAAGGTCAGCATAGTTTTTATGATTTAGGCTCTTCTTTTTTAATGAGAAAGCATTGCAGTCTGCAGTTGTGACAAGTGTTTGGAAAAAGTACATGCCAAAAGGAACATTATCCTCCAGGACTGGCCTAATGAGTAGAATGGAATGATGGCATCCTTTGACATGGGCACTATACCTTTAGATATAAGCTGTGTAATGAGAAAGGACTTCCTTAAAATAGTGAATACATATAATCAAATGACAGTTCATTATTTACATAGTTTCCCATATCCCTGATTACAGGATCAACTTTCGGGGGTGATGTTGATGTCATAATTACAATGGAAGTCATGCTTTGCTGCTTATAGGAAAGATAATTGACATCATGTGCTTCAGGTATCTAAAAGATGCTCAACATATATAATCTAGGTTGCAAAAGTAACCTGTTTTGCTAGTATTCATGATTTCCAAAAGTAAACAAGGAGCCAAATGCATGCAGGATACTGCAGTTCTTCAGGATGAGATCTTACTTATGCCTGAATATCTTAAATAAAAATCACAAATGAAAGATGGGACAGTATTCAGTGGTCTGTTTACCCAGATGTCATGTAAAAGATTCACATGGGTATGAATTAAATTTTTGCAACTGTGTGTACAATACCCAACCACCTAGTATCATTGCTGTCATCTACATGATTTCATGTCATTGGAAGCTCAATAGTGAGACACACGAATGTCCCACTCATCAGGCTGGACAAGGATGAAGTCACAGTCAGCTCTGTGTCTGGTGCGAGGATTCATCAGATCATGGAAGCACTCAGCAATGAGTACCATTATGACTCTGTCATGGTTCATGTTGGTGTGAATGACTTGAGACATACCTCACTGAACAATATGAAGGGAGACATGGTTGAGCTGTCTGAGTGTGTCCCAGACACATATATCCCTAACCTTGAGCAGCATACTATCCTCACATAGAATTGGCTTAGTTTTTGGTGTCACTCAAAGGGGATCCAGTTTCTGTCAGCCTGTGAAGCCATGGTTGACCAACTTCGCTGCTTTGCCAGAGATGGTTTGTACCTGGCACTTCTAGGCTTTTGGCTGCTGACAAAGGCTCTTGCCTCCCCCATAGTGCCTTTTTTAGGCAAGGTCTCAAACAGCATTACCAATGTAAAATTAGCCAACCAGAACAAAATAAGGGTCATGCTGCTAAATGCTAGGAGCTTAAACCAAAAACTGCACTCCCTTGAAGCACTTATATTACTGGAAGATGTAGATGTCTGTGCAGTTATAGAAACCTGGTTCAAAGCCTCAGAGACCGCCCTGGCCTTGCAAGGCTACAATACCTTCCACACCTTTAGAAAGCAAAATTAATCTGTGAAAATCAAAACAGGTGGTGTTTCTATCTGTATTAGAGATAAATTCACCTCCTGTCTAGTTAGACTGGACAAGTCCATAGAGTTACTCCAAGTCCAGGTTATGGTGGGCAAGACCCCCATTCAAATCATAGCGAGTTATAGATCCCCCTCCATGAGTCATGATGCCAACGCAGAGTACTTGACCAAACTGGACACAGTACAAATTTTACCAAATATATTGGTTATAGGGGATTAAAATTATCCCACCATCAACTGGAAAAGCTGTGCTAGCCCCAACTTGCCACTGCAAAAGTTCCTCTACTTTTTTTTAATTCAAATGTCCTTGAACAAATTGTTCATACCCTGACAAGAGGAGCAAACATTCTAGATCTGGTCCTCACCAACATATCAAACAGATGTACTGCTACAGCTGTCAGACACTCATTAGTTAAATCTGACCACAAAACAGTCACCTTTGAGCCGGCATGAACACCAGAACTCATAATGTATGACCCAGTGGTACAGCGGTTTGCATTGTCACCTTACAACAAGAGGTTCTCCAGTTTGATTCTTGGCTGAGGTGCCTTCTGTGTGGAGTCTGCATGTCCCCCCTGCAGTTATGGGGTTTCTTCTGGGTGCTGCAGTTTCCTCTCACTTTACAAAGACGTGTCTGGAGTGTTTCTCTCCAGGCTTCCACTGAAAATTGCCTCATTCCAATTCAGACATTCCTGGTAAACAAATGATAGATAAATAACTCACAAAGAGTGAAATCAGACTAAAAAACTTCAAGGCAAAATATACCCAACTAGGTGAAGGTATAAATGCATTCTAAGCCTCACCCCAAGTGGGAAGTGGTAATTACGCTGAAGCTTACAGTAAAGCCCAATGTACAATCACTTGCATAAATATATATACACTTGGCTGTACCTGAAAGAATAAAAGCTAGAGCCACAAGTGAAAACAAGTTGATATCCAGCATCAACAAACTTTTCAGTAAATGCAAACAGTTGCTGTCTAAGAAAACAAAGCAAGACCCAAACAATGGAAAAGCACCCTCATCAGCATCAACAGGGAAATAAGACAACTTGTCAAATCCTCTAAGGGCTCCTTTGAAAGAAACTTAGCAAGGGCAGCCAAGGATAACCTTAAGGCCTTTTATAGCTACATACATAGCCTAAAAGATATGACCCAATTATGTGGAGAACTAGTAACCAATGGTATCGCACACACTGCCCCCACATAGATAGAAAACCTGCTAGCAGATAGGTTTGGATAAATTTCCCTCCCCACCCTACATATCTGAAGAGCAGGCCCTCAAAGCCTTGTCCAAGGCAAAAAACACAGCCTCTATGGGACGAGATGACATCCCTGGCTGTCTCTTATAAGCTAAAACATGAACTAGCATCACCATTAAGTATCCTTGTTAATCATAGTCTATCAACGGGCTTTGTTCCTACGGAATGGAGAACAGCACCAGTTATTCTCTTCCACAAAGGTGGCCTAACAGACCTGGGGAATTACAGACCCATAAGCCTGACCAGTCTCATCTGCAAGGCCATAGAATGTATCATTATGGACCTCATAAATAAAGACATACTTGATCTCCAAACCCTAGATCCTACACAATTTGGTTTTGTCAAGGGCAGATCCTGGCTGTTAAATCTGCAGACTTCTTTGAAAATGTGAATAAGGCCATTGATGAGGGAAAATCTGTGCACACAGCATACCTCAACTTGGTAAAGGCTGTCAACAGAATCGCACATTCAGGCATTACCGAGAAACTTGATAAACTGAATGGAAACCTCTTTGTTGAAAGATGGGTTGCCAACTGGCTCACAAACCATTATCAAAGTGGGTGACTTCACATCAACCAGCATACCTGTTGCCAGCGGGGTGCCACAGGGATCACTGGTGGTCTCATTACTGTTTTGTATATACTTCTCAGAAGTTCAGGTCAAAATTATGGGGTTGTGGCTGACCAGGTTTGCAGATGACTGCAAACTAGGTACAATCATTAAATCCCCAAATGATGTCAGTATACTCCAGGAGGGTCTCGCACAGATTATCTACTGGTGCATTAGTCACGGTGTCAAACTGCATGCAAAGAAATGCATCATCATTCCCTTCAGCACAAACAGTGTCCCCTCACACTATCAAATCAACAACAATAGACTAAGCACCCATGAAGTGGTAAGGGAGCTGGGATCACAAGTTGACTGCAACCTCATCTTTGATCACCATGTGTGTACTTAAGTAAGGAAGGCTTTCTACATATCACACTTGAGTAGTAAAGGCATTGCCTTGAGACCAAAAGAGGTTATAACCCCTGTACATGACACTAATCTGGCCCATAATTGAGTTTCATGCCCGTTTGGCATGTACTTTACAAATAAACCTGCAGCAACTGGAGAGATGGCAAAGGTTTCTAACAAAGAACATCAAGGGGCTCCAGCATATACCTTACAGAGACTGACTGAAGTCCCTGTCACTATACTCCGTGTCTTATAGACTTCTTAGGGGAGACTTATGCCTGGCCTACAGAGCAATCCAAAACTCAAACCTAATGAGCTTGCTGCATATCAGTAAATCAAACGGGACTACGGCTACCCATTCCAAGGACCTAAATATGGCCTGCAACTTAAATAGAACATGCTGGAGGGACAGATGTATCTCCCAATGACTGCTGCATCTTTGGAACAGGCTACCAATTCATATGAAAGAGAGCACCTCTATGACACTGTTCAAGAGGAACCTGGACAAGTGGATGGAGCACCATAAATTCTTACTGAGGACAGCACCCACAAACCTCCTGGACATGGGCAGTCATCACTAAATGCAATCTTGGGTACTGATTAGCATTATTACATAGGAATGAAATGGCTAGGCTGAAAATGACCTCCAGGTTATTAGCCTAATAATTTCAAATGGTCCTATGCCATCATCAACAAAATTCCACAAAATCTGAGCTTATAAATAAGCAAACCTCAAAAACTATACTACATTGTAGACAAATTTGCATTGACGTGTAAATTTCTACAGCAGCACTGACTCTTGGAAGTAGGCTAAAGAATTGTAGACCCAATAAAAATCATAAATCAACCTGTATAAAAATACATAATACTGGAGTTATTTTACCTCCAAATCACTCAATATGCAGATAACTGACAAAACTAGAGCATTACAAAATCTCCAATATGAAAAGAAAGAAAGAAAGAAAGAAAATATTTGATAACCACTCCGCCTCGCAGGCATCACCATCTTTATTTTGACATGACTCGCTTCTTTTCACTCTACTGATCTCCACTGCAACTCCTGATCAAGTCCTACACTGAAAGCCAACCAACTGCACACCTCAAGCGCAACATGCCCTTTGGCACAAGAACACTTCCTCTCTCATATCCATGCCATTGTTTCTTTAATGTTTATTGTCATTTTACTAAACTCATCCAACTATGCTATTCCTCTGAATGCTATACCACTACAAGGAACTTCATCTTCAAATTTATCACACCCAAAAAAAATCTTGATCCTCTGACAAACAAGCTGGTACTTAATGGACATTTGCAAGACAAAATCTAGCTCTTCCTTTTTGGGGGTGCATGTCTTTATAACATGGATGGCTCAACCCTCCCCCCAGCCACACATCCTCCCTAAGCTAATTATCCTTATATCTGCACTACCTCCACTCTCAGACACAACTTTCATTACTTGCATCATGTCCTCAGAAAGAGTATAATCTTTCTCATAATACTGAGCTTCCCATGTATCATTTCTTGGTCTGTCTCGTATATTGTCACTTTTCTTTTCTAGTGTAGCATGGATAAAATAATGTAATTCCACTCTGTTTCCTAGATACAGTCTTAGAGGAACCAATATAAAAAATAAAAAATGTATAATAAGCTGGTTGCATAAGTGTGCACACCCTTAAACTAATACTTTGTTGAAGCACCTTTTGATTTAATTACAGCATTCAGTCTTCTTGGGTAGGAGTCTGTCAGCATGGCACATCTTGACTTGGCAATATTTGCCTACTGTTCCTTGTAAAAGCACTCTAAATCTGTCAGATTGTGAGGGCATCTCTTGTGCACAGCCGTTTTCAGGTCACCCCACAGATTTTCTATTGGATTTAGCTCTGGGCTCTGGCTTGGCCATTCCAAAACTTTAATTTTCCTCTGGTGAAGCCATTCTTTTGTTGGTTAGGATGTATGCTTGGGGTCACTGTCATGTTGAAAGGTGATGTTCTTCTTCATCTTCAGCTTTCTAGCAGATGCCTGAAGGTGTTGGGTCAAAAGTGACTGGTATTTGGAACTGTTCATAATTCCCTCCACCTTGACTAAAGCCCCAGTTCCAGCTGAAGAAAAGCAACCACAAAGCATGATACTGCCTCAACCATGCTTCACCATGGAGATAGTGCTTTTTTGGTGATGCAAACTGTTGTTTTTCTGCCAAACGTACCTTTTGGAATTGTGGCCAGAAAGTTCAAGCCTTAATCTCATCAGACCATAACACATTTTCCCACATGCTTTTGGGAGGTTTAATGTATTGTTTTGGAAATTTTAGCTGGGTCTGGATGTTTTTCTGTGTAAGAAAAGGCTTCCATCTTGCAACCCTACCCCATAACCCAGACAAATGGAAAATATGGGAGATTGTTGTCTCATGTAGTACACAACCAGTAGTTGCCAATAATTTCTGCAACTCCTTCGGTGTTGCTGTAAGTCTCTTGGCAGGCTCCCTTACCAGTTTTCATCTTGCCTTTTCATCAATTTTGGAGGAATGTCCAGTTCTTTGTAACATCACTGTTGTCCCATATTTCTCCACTTTTTGAAGACTGTCTTCACTGTTTTCCATGGTATATCCAATGCTGTGGAAATTTTTTTGTACCCTTCTCCTGACAGATAGCTTTCAACAATGAGATCCCTTTGATGCTTTGCAAGCTCTCTGCAAACTGTGCCTTTTGCTGTAGCAGGCAACTGAGTGAATGTCAGGAAAATCCTACTAGGGCAGCTGAACTTTATTTGGAGTTAATCAGTCTCTTTAATCAATGGCAGGTGTGTATCCAAGAAGACATAAAAAGAAGTTATGTTCTTACCATAAAATTCCATGTGAGTTGTTCATCTCGCCTTTGTTCTTACACATGGGTTCGGTGCCGATCCATCGGCTCCGAGTCAGCCGCTTTCCAAGCTCTAGATCTCTTAGAAGCTCAAGACACAGTCCCTATCCCATGATGCTCTGCTGCCAAACCCCAGATCTAGTTTGCTGAAAACCAGCAAGAAACACAACTAGGCAACCCAATATAACAAGGTAACTATTTACAATTAGTTAAAAGATAACCTGGCTGACAAGAGGATACTAGTAAGATCAAACAGACCACCAGCCATACCCGTTCTTCCAGAACATGGAGGGGGAAGCTGGAAGGGAGTGTAAAAACAAAGGTGAGATGAACAACTCACATGGAACGTTATGGTAAGAACATAACTTCTTTATGTGAAGTTGTTCAATCTCGCCGTTTATTCTTACACGTGGGTAGCGTCCCAAGCACCCTAATCCTGGCTGGCTCATGGGAGTACATTCCTGAGAACAGTGGAACCAAAGGAAGCCCTGTCCACTTTGTAATGAGTAATAAATGTATGAGGTTTGGACCAAGTAGCTGCTGTAGAAATGGTGTCCAAAGGTAAACGATCTGCGTGAGCTAAGGATGTAGAAACAGCCCTGGTAGAATGAGCTTTCACTTCACTTGCTAAAGGTTGATGGGATGAAGAACATGCAAACTTTATACAATCAGAAAGCCATTTGGACAACATAACTTTGGATACTAAAAGGCCCTTCTTATTGTCTGCATGGGAGACAAATAGTTGATCTGATTTTCTGAATCCTTTTGTCCAAATAAAATCTCAGTTGTCTATGCACATCAAACTTATGCAACATGTATTCCAATTTACTGGCATGATGCCTGAAAAAAGTGGGAAGTTCAATGGACTGGTTCAAGTTTGTTTTGGAACAGACCTTTGGGAGAAAGGATGGATTTGTTCTTGGAGACACCATGTTGCTGTGAAAGACCAACTATGGGGGCCTAACAGCGAATGCTTGAAGCTCAAAAACTCTACGCGCCGATGTAATGGCCACTAAGAAAATTGTCTTCCAAGAAAGGAACTTCAACAGACAAGAAGATGTGGGCTCAAAAGGGGGAAGCATGAGTTGAGACTGCACCAAATTTAGATTCCAAGGAGTAATCGGATGTCTGATAGGGGGTCGAAGGTGATGAGTCCCTTTCAAAAAGGCTTTACATAATCTGTGGGACATAATGTTAGACCCTCCACATCCCACATGGAAGTTAGATATGGCAGCCAATTGAACCCTTATAGTAGCAGCTGCCACTCCACTGTGGAAAAGTGAAGTAACAAATTCCAGAATGTTATGAATAGGGGCGATAAAGGGATCAATACCATGTTGAGAAGCCCAATGACCAAATCGTTTCCATCTACTGTTATATAGTTTTTTGGTGGAGGCTTTATGTGAGGAAACCAGAATATGCTGAACCGCGGGAGACAAATTATGAGACCGGGCTAGGTTGGGAAGTGAAGCAGCCAAGCTGTCAGTTTGAGGGATACAAGAGAGGGATGAAGAACTCCCGACGAATGATTCAGAAGGTCTGGCACTGGGTCCAGAACTCAAGGTTCTTCCACTTGGTATTGTTGAAGGAAGGGGAACCATATCTGCAGAGGCCAAAAAAGGCCAGAATAACAGTCCTTCCCAGGCTTTTGGCTTTCTGTAAAAATTTGGGGATCAGCGGGGATGGAGGAAAGGCATATAGGAGACCCGAGGGCCAATCATGTACGAGCGCGTCCCTTGGGATGTCCCCCGGTGGAGGGTATAGGGCAAAGTAGCTTCTGCATTTGGCATTCATTGGGGATGCAAAAAGGTTGCAGCAAGGCTGGCCCCATTTGTGGAATATCCTTTCCACCACTCGTTCTTTGAGTGACCACTTGTGAGGCAATAGAATGGCTCTGCTCAATTTGTCCGCTATCATGTTGGATGACCCCAGGATGTGCGTTATCAAGAAGCGCCTGGTGGATACAGCCCACTGCCACATTCTCAGGGCCTCTCAGCCTAAGGGGTAAGATCTGGTTCCCCCTTGCTTCTTGATGTACCAGACTACTGACATGTTGTCTGTCTGTATTGCAGTTGTCTCTTAAGGTAGAGAGTCATGAAAGTGTTGCAATGCCAGGAACACCGCTCTCAACTCCAAGACATTGATGTGCAAACTGGATTCCATCTCTGACCAAGTACCTTGGACAGTTCTTCCCTGGCACAGCCCCCCCAGCCTATCGGGGAAGCATCCATGGTCACTGTGGCTGTTGGAGGGGGGAGTACAAATGGATGACCTACAGTAACTTGGTGTTCAACCACCAAAGCAGAATCTCATGTGACCTTGGAAGTTGTTGATAAGACCACTGTGTGAAGAGTAACCATTGGAGTATCCTCATGTGCATGTGCCCCAGAGGAACCGCTATGAGAGTCGCTGCCATGATGCCTAACACCTTCAGAACTTGGAATGCAGGAACCTTCTTTTCCATCACCAAAAGGTTTCATAAAGAGATTACTCATTCTTGAGGCAGTGGTGGTGTCTAGATCTGCTCCTATAAAGGAAACATGCTGTGACTGCGATAAAGCAGATTTTTTGAAATTTAAGGTTATGCCCAACTGGGAGCACAGGCTGATAGTGAATCAGTTGATGCCTGGTAGTGGTGGTGAGGAGCTAGTCGTCAAGATATGGAAACACCCGGAATCCTAAACGTCTCAGGTGAGCTGTGACAACTGCCATGCATTTGGTGAACACTCTGGGGGCAGTGGTGAGACCAAAGAGCAGCGCTCGGAATTGGTAGTGACTCGCCCCCAGCCAGAAATGCAAGTGATCTCTGGATGGCCTGGCCATTTTTATGTGGTAGTACACATCCTTGAGATTTATCGAGCACATCCAATCGCTCATTTTGAGAAACGGGATTATCGACTGAAGCATGACCATATGGAACTTTTCCTTTTTGACAAAGGAGTTGAGATTTGCTGAGGTCTAAGATGGGCCTCCAGTCCCCTGTTTTCTTTGGAACTAAAAAGAACCTGGAGTAAGTTCCGGACCTTATTTGGTCTGCTGGGACTGGCTGGATGACACTTTTTTTTTTTTCCAGCAGCCTCTGAATTTCTAAGGCTGCTAGACTCCACAGACTTGGTGGAACATCTGGGATTCTTGTCCGAATGGAAGAGAATTCTGAAAAGGGAATGATGGTAGCCTCTGGTGATTATGCTTTTTACCCAGGAATCTGATGTAATTCCTAGCCAGGCGTCTGGGTATAAAGCTAAGCGACCCCCAACTGCCTCCAGAGTAGGATGGTCGGGCCTCCTCTCAGGAGTGCTGATGGGGTTTGCCAGGGAACTGCTCCCTGTAACCCTGGTTCTGCGGTCCCCCTCTACCGCCTGGGTGGCGTCTACCATTATACCTCCCCTCCTCTGCCTCTGGAGAGGGTTTCACTACGTGTGTTCTGGAAAGCTCCTTGGGACTTTAAGAACCACATTTTTCCACCTCTTTGCCCTTTGGGGTATAGTCTAGTGGGGGGTGGAAAAGCAGACTCCTACGGCAGATAATCTTTCCTTCCTGCTCACACCTAGTGAGTGTCTCCTTGACTTTGGGCCCAAACAAGGAAGAGCCATCAAATGGGGTATTCACAAAGGAAGACTTGAAGGCTTCTGCAAAGGAGCATAAATGCATCCAGGATTGTCTCCGCAGAGCTATCGCTGAACCCACTGCCCGGCTCGATCCGTAGGCTGCATAAGAAAGGAGCTTCATGGACAAGTTTACAATGGAATTAAGGGTGTTAAGCTGTGCCATCACTTTCTGGGAGGCAGCATCACCTGTGTTGCCCTGTAGGGTATCTCCAAGCTCTTTTAGGAGAAGATGGGTAAAATGGGTTAAATAGTTAAGCAATCTCATTGCAAATGTCGCAGAACTCAAGATGCATTTCCCATGTCTGTCCATCATCCTGGAATTTCTATTAGGAGGATGGACAGAGGAAGAGTTATCTGACATCTCTTTCTTGGTGGCTGCCACCACCACCATGGCATAAACGGGAACCCCTTTTGTGAGAAATGACTTATCCTGAGGCCAGGTGATAAATTTGTTGGGCCACCGAGGGACCGGTTTCATAGAATCAGGAGACTCCCATGCCTTTCAACTAATCAAGTCCATTAATTCATCGAAAGGTAAAGTAACCCAGGAGGTGGAGGGCTGAGACCCAAAAGCCTTCAGGAGCACCGACTCATCCGCAGTAGGGGTAAGGGACTGCCAGTCACCCCTCTGCCTTAGTATTTCAAGGATGCCTGCAAAAGTGACATCCTCAAAGGAGGACCGTGGGGACCCTTCTGATTCCTCCAAGTCGGTGTCTGATGTTAAGGATTCCTGGGGGGAATCTAAATGCCTCTTCTTACACAGTCTTTTCCTGGGAACTTCATCTGGTGAAGTCTTGATCAAGCAGGGGTCACCCAATGGGGTTACCTGAGGCTCTGGGTCTCGGCGCTTAGTGGGAACCTGTGGTGTAGAGATAGAGTGTGGCCCTTTAGGAGAGGAAGAGGAAAGAACCAAAGAAGTGAGAGTCTTAGCAGACATGACCTTCCAAATGGCATTGAAGGCACCGGTTTCCCGACCCGAGGAGTCTGTCTGTTCCGAAGAAGATGGCAGCCTCCCAGGGACCAAGACCACAGGCTCTGAACCAGAGGATGGAACTGAGCTCATCTGCACCAAAGCCCCGAGAGGGAGAGTCTGAACTGACACATCAGTACGACTCCCCCCTTGGAACCAGCGAGAGAGTGTCGGCTCTGAGACTCTTCGATCGGAACTGAAGAAATCAAGGTCAAAGAAGCAGAGAGCACTGGAACAGGCCTCTGCTCCAAGGGTTTCACCACTATCGGATCCTCTTTCCAGCTCTGAAGGCTCGACTGGCTTTGGAGGAGGAGCAGAACTTGTGGAAGGAGGGGTCGTAGGCTTCAAAGTCAACTGGGTGGAAGCAGCAAGCAATTTGGCCAGGGCCGGGATCACCAAAAGTCTCTGTACCACTCAGTCCACATCAATGTCAGAAAGGGCACTGGAAGAACAGGTCGAAGGAGCCGAAGTAGCCACTGATTTAAGGATTGGAGATTTCAAAATCTCCAACACTAGTTCCAACACAATGACTTGGCTCCGAGGTAAGATCTCGGTGCACAGCTCCGAAGGCTGTGGAACCGGCAACCGAGTCTTGCCAGAGGTGCTCAGAGCTGAAGACTTGTGCTCCGAAGACACCTTAGATGACTTTGACTCCTTCGAGGACTTGGAAGTCTGGTCAGTCTTATCCAATAAATCCTGGAAGTCCAATTTCAACAGTCCTCTGTCTACCAGTTTCCTTCACCTCTCTAATAACACCCTGCCACTGAAGGAATGGCATATAGAGCAGTCCTCCTGTAAATGTAGCGGACCCAAACAATAAACACAAGAAGTATGATTATCCGTGATGGACATCTTTTATCCACAGTCACACTTTTTGAAACCAGATTTTTGCTTTTCTGACATTGTGAAAAAATTGTTCCAATAACACTATAAAACTTGCTTAGAAGTTCAGATCCCTGAACTGCAATAACTATAGAAAGAAAAACAAACACTCAATACAGACTATAAGGGGATAGGGTATTAAATTTGAGAGAGCCCTATCAAAAAGAGTAAATCAAAAAAGGCTAAAGGTCTAGGAGCAAACCACTCCAAACTAAAAACAAAATACCAGCTTAATTACCTATTCTAATACTACCAAAAAGGAAGGAAAAAGTGAAGCCCCACTAAATATCAGATCCCTGATAGATATTAAAGTCTAAATATATAATAAAAAAGAATACTGGCCCGAGCTTCTTCAGAAGATCATGTGATCCATTGCAGCGGCAAACTAGATCTGGGGTTTAGCAGCAGAGCATCATGGGATAGGGACTGTGTCTCGAGCTTCTAAGAGATCTAGAGCTTGGAAAGTGGCCGACTTGGAGCTGATGGATCGGTTCTGAACCCACGTGCAAGAACAAACGGTGAGACTGAACAACTTCACATTATTAGTTTAAGGGTGTGCGCACGTATGCAACCAGCTTATTGTACATTTTTTATTTTTTATCTTTTTCCCCTAACAGATTTGTTTATTTTTCAATGGAATTGTACAGGTTATAGGTCACATTAAAGGTGGAAAAAGTTTTGAAATGATTTATTATGGTCTCATTTTTTGTATCGCAAAACCTGGCATTTTAACAGGGGATGTGTAAACTTTTTATATCCATTGTATAAGCAGTATGGATGGCTAGGGCAGTTAACAATACAGAGGACATGACATCAGCTCAACGAGTGTTTAAAAAGAGAGGAATATCATGTGAGAAAAAGTGTGATCTAGGATAAAACTGATGCATAGGCTGTGAGTGGAGACTGGACAAAGGAAGGCTATAAGCAAAATAATTCTATGACACATCCAAGTATTGTGGAAAGCTTTAGATCAGTATCTGTTGGGGGGTTCTAAAAACTGAAGACTCGATGAAAGTTAGATGGGGAACAAAGGTATAACAAGTGAGTTATCCTATTCCATTAAGACTATCCATCATTTTTTAAACCACTTCTCCTGGTGAGGGTCACAGTGGTATCAAGCTGAGAATAGTAGACTAGACCTATCTATCATAAAATAACAACAAAGATAAAGGTCATATATAATTGATAAATGGCAATCCTGTAAAGACAAACCAAAACTACCACCAGTGGCAGAAACAAACTAATCTTATTATACAAAAGGTAAGCACTTTTGCAGTAAAACAAAACGCTTCCTCAAACTATAACAAAATAATTATAAACACCAGCTATAAATATCTAAAGATCAAATCATATAATACAGCATATTGGTCAACTTGAATAATATGATCGCTTAACTAATGAACAGCTTAGCTGAAACAAAACATCATATCATATATACAAGACATAAACATGGTAAAATGTGGAACAAACATCTTATAACTACACTAATATATTCACTGACAAAAACTTCTTAATGCCTGTTACTGCATGACAGCAAAACCAACCTTCTTCCATATATGTAAAGTACAACATATGTTGTCATGGCAATGGAATGGAAGCTGTTCTTTCACCAAGGCATTCATATAACAAACAATGAAGATTAAATATGTATACTGAATAACATCACACTTCCTAAAACACTAACATACATTACTGTCCCAAATAAAAACAGAAACCTCATAATGCCTACTAATGTGTCATTAATAGATCTTCACAACCTGCCATAAACGCGAAACTAAACTCATCATGATATCATGAGGGTATGGGAAAAGCAAAAATAACATAAAAACATGCACCTGGACAGACAATTAATACTGAACATATATAATATAATATAATATATATTTTTTACTCAAAGAATTCTTTATTAAAATTTTTTCCATATCTTCAAACTGAACCATAAATAATGAAAGACAAAAATAATATAATCAACTAGTCAACTATTTATAAAAGAAAGTATATACAATTACCTAAGTATACAATCTATAACATCATGTTTCCATATACAATATGCAATTTGTATTAAGATGCTGTGCTGACTTATCAGTTCAATTTTTGTCCAACATTTCATCAACTTTCTGCCAATAAGTGATGTATGATGTCTTGTCAGTTCTTTTCTTTATGGTTGCTACTTCCATTTGAGACACAAAGACTGCAATTTTCTTAATCTTGAAAAGTTGGAGATGCTTTATTCTTCCAGTAAGTTATGTCTTTACGTGCAATGGCAAGTAATGTTCAGAATAAATGATATTTTACTTTTGTGACAAATTGTGGTATGGGTAATTTAAACAAAACTAATGACTTGGTTAACTGAAAAGTATCATTAAAACTTGTTTGAAAGAAATAATTTCAAACCAATATTTATTCAGTGAATGACAATCAAAAAATATGCGTTCCCAATCTGCTTTTGTATGCATTTTACATCTCTAACAATCAATATGTTTCTTGTATATTAATTCTAATCTATGAAGGGTTAGAAAGGATCTCTGTAGGAATTTCCATGCATATAGTTTCCACTGAACTGACTTTGTAGTAAGGCTTGGTGATTAAAGGATCATTTCTTTTTCATTTTTATCAGGATACTTTTGATTAACTTGATTATAATAATTCCAAAAACTATTATTGGTATAGTTCTTTGTTTCTTTAAGTGTCTTATGAATTCTGGATAGATATCCTTGTCCTTTATAAGGATTATTTATTAAAAGTATCACTATGAACATAGGAATATTATTTTCGAAAGTTGGTGTCATCAATTACAGCTTGTTTGTGATGCACTGTCTTATTTGTTGCATTGGTAGCCACAATTTATCATCTAAATCAAATTTCCTTTTGATTTGATCTAGTGTGAGTAATGTATTGCCATTGAGTATTTGATACCAATAAATCACTTATTTTTCTTTAAGCTCTTTAATTACGTTTGAATCAAAGGTAGTTATACATTCTTGTGTACAAGTTATAGGATGTAATATAAAAAACAGGTCTTTATATCTGGGTTCATGTTTATATATTTTCTTAACAGAATTATTGTTTCAGTAATAATTATATATTTTGTTTTAAATAATTAAATAAATTAATTAAATATTTATCTCTTATCACATAAAAGATTTTTGTTGGATTTATATTATATTGTTTATGTGCTGAGTTACTAATGATATTACATAGAGATTCATGAATTAATTTCCATTTGGCTGTATAGGTTGAGTTCAGCCATAGAGTAAATGTTTTAGTAATAGATGCCAATGAATAAATCTCTATATCTGGTAGATTAATTCCACCCTTCTACCAAATTTTTAAATTGTTGAGTGATTCTAGGCTTATTGTTAAATCAAAGGAAATTCAGCATCATTTTATTGTATTGTTGTATCATTTCCATAGTAGGAGGGATGGAAAAGAATTGTATATAATATAACAATGTTGGGAAAATTATTGATTTTAATTATATACAACCCATCTTCCATTGTTTGAAACATCTTATTCCATGTCTGCATTAATGTTTTTATTTGACTTATATGAATATAGTTAATATTTATTGTTTGCCTAGTGTTGCTAGTTAGTAATATTCCTAGGTATTTAATTTTATCACCAGGTGCTAAGTACATAACAAAGTCATTACTTAATTCCCTTTTATTTTAGTTAATTTTAGTTTTGGTTTCATTAAATACAAGACCAGAAATAGTTTGAAAGAAGTTCATTGTTTGGAATAATTTAGTTAGCGATTTATATTTATCAGATATTGTCAACAGGATGTCATCAGCAAATAATTGTATTTTCATTTCTAAGTTATTCCCAATTACTATGCCTTTAATATTTGTGTTCATTCTAACATAGTTAGCAAAAGGCTCAATTGCTAATGCAAACAAAGGTGAAAGTGGGCATCCTTGCTTAGTTCCTTTTCTAATAGTTATAGAAGTAGAGAGACATGACCCAATCTTAACATAGGCCACAGCATTTTCATATAGTTTTATTAATTAAGAATGTGAATTGTTGTGAAAAACCATATTCTTCTAATACCACCAGTAAATAATTCCACTCTATTGAATTAAAGGTGCGATTGATATCTACACTCACCAGAGTCATGTCGCTCTTACTTAAATCAAAATAATCTATCAAGGCAAGAATTCTTTTAATATTATCATAGGTGTTTCTATCTTTTATGAAACCTATCTGGTCCTGATCAATTAATGATGGTAACATCAAAACAATCCTCAGAGATTTTGGGCAGGTATTAATAGACTTATTCACCCTGGACAATCCCCTAGTCCTACCCTCGCAGCTACTTACCAAAAGCCCTCAGAGGACATTACTAATAGCTTCAATAGTTTCTTTACAGAACTAAATACCAGTAGTACATGTTCAAAAGCCACCATAACTAAGCCACTACCTCCCTTTAACTTTCAACCAGTCCCTACAACCCTAATTCGTACTCTACTTGAGATATTAAAGCCAACCAGAATTGCAGCAGATAATATCCCGGCTGAGTATCTAAAAATAGCAGCGGATGCCATAGCATACCCAGTTTCTATACTAATCAATAGAACCATATCAGAAGCCACTATCCCCTCCATTTAGAAGACATCCCATGTCATTCCACTCCCCAAGGGAGGAAGCTCCACCGAATTTTCAAATTACAGGCCCATAGCTATCTTATCACCTCTGGCTAAAATTATGGAAAAGTGCATCCATAAACAATTCTTGAACCATCTCATTCAAAACAATCTTCTGGCCAACTCGTAACATGGCTTCATACCTTCCCACAGTACAACTACTGCTCTTCCCTCCTTCTGCAATGTTATTAATCAAAACTGCAACAGCAATAAGCTCACTTCTGCCCTCTTTCTTGATCTTTCCAAAGCTTTCGACATGGTCAATTACCAATTACTCATACACCTTGAAACTATCCCCCTAGAGGTCTAAGCTATCCAATGTTTTAAATCTTACCTGAGCAGCAGACAACAGGCAGTCCTGTGGCAGAATAAACTATCTACACTTCTTCCCATCACCATTGGGGTCCCTCAGGGATCAATACTTGGACCCCTATTATTTTTCATGTTTATTGATGACCTCCATAAGACCATTCCAACAGCCACCTGCATACAATATGCAGACGACTCTACTTTGATTTGCTCTACCTCCCCCCTACATCTGCAGGCTCTTTCCAAAAATGTATTTAACACTGTAGAAAATTGATGTCTCCTGCTAAACCCCAACAAAACAAAGCTTCTGTTTTCCCCCCACTCGTAAACCCCCCACCTTGACTATAAAGTCTAACAATGGCACTGTCATAGTCTCAGAACCCAGCGCCAAACTCTTAAGTGTAATTATTGACAATAACCTCAAGTCTGATATGCATATAAATCAAACCATCAAAAAAGTTAACAAAAAACTTGATTCTCTATACAAAATTAAACCTTTTCTCACCCCCACAGCTAAGATGGTTATTGACGGACACATCTACTTTCCCCCCTCCTTTATGCATCCCCCCTCTTCACTAACCTAAGTTAAGTCCGAATGAAATAAACTCTCTACTTGCTTTAATCACATCACTAGATTTGCCACCAGATCCACATATCAAACATACCACTGTCTGAACTTTTAGACTCTAGATTGGCTTGAACTGCCTAACCAAATTCAGTTCAGTCAGTTAATAATAGCCCATAAAATTTTATATCTCCCAGAAGATACTCCTGTACTGACAAACATTATCATCCCTTACAGTAACCTTAAAGTGCTATGCTCATCCAGCAAAATTCTAGTTCAAACAATCAGTACCAACAACTCAGCTGGAGATTCACTTTATTCTAACTCTGTTGGCAAAGCCTGGAACTCACTTCCGGCTGAACTTACTTCCATGCCTTTTCTAACCCAATTCAAGAAAAACCTAAAACAGTATCTAAAAGTTAGATGGCTTTGCCATTGTGCTAATCCTGACTAACACATGCAATATAATCATGTCATAAATAGGTCTTTTATACAACTCTATATTGTTTTTTTTCCAGTTTGAAGAAAGTAACACTCTCTTTTTGTATAATGCTGAAGAAAACAATGTTTATTTGTAACAATGATTTTCACTGTGTATATATGTTTCAAAAGGTTTATTGTCATAATAAGTTTGTAAGTGATCTTAAAGTTATAAGTGGAGCTTTTCTCCCCGGGCCTTGGCTGAAAATGGACATGTATTGAGTTGAACTTTCCCGGTCAACAAATGTAAAATAAATAAAAATATATGTTTAATTCTCTCTGTATGTACTGCTATAAACATTTTGTAATTTACATTTAACAATAAAATGGACCTATAGGAAGAACATTCTGAGGCATTTTTTTTTTCAGATTTCAGAATGGGTGAGATTAAACTATATTTCCAAGAAGGTGGAACTAATTTTTGTTGTTTAACCTGGTTAAAAGCCTTCAACAATAACTGTCTAGCTTCTTTGGGCAATAACTTGTACACTTCTGATGTTATGTTGTCATTTCCTGGTGCTTTATTGGGTTTCAGTTTTTTAACTTGATTCTGCAATTCTGACATCTGCTTGTCAATGTGTCTACTCTGTTGTTCCTGTATCTTGAAGTTCATATTAGTCTAAAGGAAGTTTCTAATTATTTCTTTCGATTTCATCTGTATGTTGCTAGTATTAATTTTTTGATAGTGTGACTGAAATGTTTCTAGTATGCTTTCTAAGTCTGAGACCATCTTAATGTTGGAATTATATATTTCTTTTATCTGATTTATTTTAATAACTTAGTTCTATTTGCTATTTTCCTTTGATTCTTCGGATTCATTTAATAAGAAATAAGTTTGATTTTTTTCTGATTCTGTCATTAATTTATGATGTAATATTTCAGTATATTCTTTATTTTTCATAGCTAAATCACTAGTTAATTGACTATGTCCTATTTGTATATTACATTTAATCATCTCTATTTCCTTTGAAGTTCACTTAATTGTGTGCCCCATTGCTTCCTTTTATTTTTGTACCAAGTTAATGTTCTTCCATATATGTATGCTTTTAATGCATCCCATACATAGATTCCTGAAGTGTCTTTGTTTAATACAAGAAATTGTTGTAATTCTTTTATATAAAATTATTTAAACTTTTAGATTTGTTGTATAGGATGGTATTCTAGTGATTGTCACCTTTTGTTTGTTATAAACTTCTACTTCAAAGTAATTGCATTGTGGTCTGTTAATGGACAAGAGATTACTTGAATATTGCTAAGAAAAATTATTTCCTTGGAGATATATATATATATATATATATATATATATATATACACACACACACACACACACACACTATTCTTGAGTGTGTGCTATACCTATATGAGAAACTTTTAGTTATGTACTCACCATAACTTCAGATGTTTGGGATCCATCTCGCCTACATTCTGAATGATGGGTTCGGAGCCGATCCCTCGGCTCCGACTCGGCACGCTTATGCCAAAGAGCGAAGTCTCTTATTGGCTGAGCTTACTATATCCCAGGATGCACCACTACCAGTCCCCCAGATCTAGTTTGTCCGCATACATGCACACACGCATACCCTGCTTATATAACATCGTCAGATGAAACAAGATAAAAAACAGTTGAGCTCAAAACCGTTCAATCTCTTCTGATCTGCAAGGCAGGGGGAAGGAGGGTGGGTATCAGGAATGTAGGCGAGATGGATCCCAAACATCTGAAGTTATGGTGAGTACATAACTAAAAGATGTTATGTGATCCTATCTCGCCTACATTCTGAATGATGGGACAGCGTCCCTAGCACCTGAATCCTGGGTGGCTCACTGGAAAACACTCCTGAGTACCGTGGAACCAAATGATGCTCGTCCTTTAGATGCCACATCCAATTTGTAGTGGGAAATGAAAGTGTGCGGGTTGGACCAAGTAGCCGCAGCACAAATTTCCGATATAGCGAGTTTGGAATGAAAGGCTATAGAAGTAGCCATAGCTCTGGTAGAATGAGCTTTGATAGATGATGTAAGTTGTTTATTCGAAGAAGAATAGGCCTGAATTATGCAATCTCTGATCCATTTTGAGATTGTAGCTTTTGTGATGGTTTGGCCCAATTTATTATCTGAGAAGGACACAAACAACTGGTCTGACTTACGAAGTTGCTGAGTCCTGTCTAAATAGAAGCGTAATTGCCTGTGAACATCCAATTTATGGAGAGTGTATTCTGCTTCATTAGAGAATTTTGGAAAGAAAACTGGTAGCTCTAGAGATTGTTGAAGACAGAAACTAGAACAGACTTTTGGGACAAAGGATGGATTAGGCCTAAGTGATACTCTATCCTTGTGGAAAATCAAGTACGGTGGTTTAATAGATAGGGCTTGGAGCTCTGAGACTCTTCTTGCAGAGGTAATAGCCACTAAGAATGCCGTTTTCCAAGACAGATATTTTAATTCGCATGTAGCAGCCGGTTCAAAAGGGGGAGATGTTAATGCGCGAAGCACCAAATCAAGATCCCACGGAGGTGCAGGATGAAAAACTGGTGGTCTTAACAGACTGGCACCTTTAATGAACGTTTTGCATAGTCTGCTGCTCATCAAAGGAGGATCCGTGGATTCATGGAATTTAGAGATAGCAGCTAGTTGGACTTTAATAGTTGAGACAGAAGATCCCTGATTAAACAGGGATGTTAAGAATTTCAAAACCTCTGGGACAGGAGCAGTGATAGGGTCTAAGCCCTTGAGTTGAGCTTCCAGATAGCAAACCTCTTCCACTTACTGAGGTACAATTTGTTATGGATGGGTTTGTGGGTAGTAGATAAAATGTGAACAACTTCCGGGTCTAGTGTGTGTCTTCTAACTAAAGTTGGAAGTGGAGGAGCCAAGCTGTCAATTTTAGAGATTGAAGGGACTGATGCCAATGTCCCGACTGATGGATTAGCAAATCCGGGATCAGGTCTAAGGTCCACGGATCGTCCACTGCATGCTTTTTCAGGTAAGGAAACCATATCTGACGAGGCCAGTATGGGGCAATCAGAATCATTGAAGACCCCAGTTGAGAAGCTTGTTGAATAACTTTGGGAAGGAGTGGAATTGGAGGAAAGGCATAAAGTAGCCCTGTTGGCCAAGGTTGTGCTAGAGCATCCATGGCTGGTACTTCCTGATGTGGAATCAAGGAGAAGAACCTCTGGCACTTGGTGTTTTGTGGAGTTGCAAATAGGTCGCAGCACGGCGTCCCCCATCTCTTGAAAACCTGGGCTGCTACTGTGCGGTTTAGAGACCATTCGTGAGGAGAGAGAATTGTCCTGCTTAATTTGTCCGCCAATACATTTGACTTTCCGGGATGTGGGTCGCTACCAAGAAGCGGTTGGTAGCTACAGCCCATTCCCACACTCTCATGGCCTCTCTGCAAAGGGGATACGATCTGGTCCCTCCTTGTTTGTTCAGATACCAAACCACCGACATGTTGTCTGTGTGGATGGCGATGATGCCCTGAGGAAGAAACTTGTGTAAGGCCTGTAGGGATAGAAGTACAGCCCTCATCTCCAACACGTTGATGTGGAGAAGAGCTCGTCCGGACGCCAGGAGCGCTGAACTAGCCTGCCCAGACAATGCGCCCCCCACCCTATCTGGGAGGCATCTGTCGTCAGGGTAACCACTGGAGGGGAGAACAAAGGGTTTTCCCTGATCCAAGTTGGATGTCTGAAGCCACCAGCGAAGGTCCCTTTGCATATTTCCGTAATCATGATGTGATGATTGAGGGAAGATCCTGAAAGGACCATTGAGTTGACAAGAGCCACTGAAGAATCCTCATGTGTAATCTTGCTAGAGGAACTAAAAGAACCGTGGCAGACATTGAGCCTAAAACTTGTAGGACCATCCTGGCTGGGGCTTTGGATCTCGAGATTAGAGCTTGAACTTGGCCCTGTAAAGTTCGGATCCTTTCGGCAGGAAGAAAGACGCATCAATCTTGAGTCTATCTCTGCTCCTATAAACTTTATGCGTTGAGAGGGCAGCAAGACAGACTTTGACCAATTGAATGTAATCCCTAGGGAAACACCCAGGAGATGGTGGCTTTGAGGTTGTCCATTAGTAGATGCCTGGTGGTGGCAGTCAGGAGCCAGTCGTCGAGATAGGGAAACACTTGGAATCCAAGACTTCTCAGGTGAGCCGTCACTGCTGCCAAACACTTGGTGAACACCCTGGGGGCTGTGGTGAGACCAAAGGGTAGAGCACAAAATTGGTAATGACTGACTCCCAGGCTGAAGCGCAGATACCTTCTGGACGCCTGATGTATCGGTATGTGATAATAGGCGTCCTTGAGGTCTATGGAGCACATCCAAACATCCTTCTCCAACAACGGGAGAATGGATTGTAACGTGACCATTCGGAATTTGGATTTCGTGACGGATTGGTTCAGTCTGCTGAGATCCAATATTGGCCTCAGGTCCCCTGTCTTTTGGCACTAAAAGAACCTGGAGTAATTTCCTGATCCGATCTGGTCTGTGGGGACCGGTTGGATGACTCCTTTTTCTAGCAGCTTTAAAGCTTCTGCGGCTGCTATTTCCCTTTGACTGGGTGGTGGGTCCGGGATTCTCTTGGACGGTGGGGGTGAGTATGTGAATGGGATGGTGTAACCTCCGGCAATGATCCAAGCACCCATCTGTCCTGAGTGATTGACTCCCAGGCTTTTAGGTGCTTGGCAACGACACCCGACTGGCTCCGAGCAGCACAGCCGGGCAATCCCTCATGACGTGTGGGAGGCTGAAGAGCCACGAAAGGACTCGGTCTCCAGAATTGCGGGGCCCTCTGCCGCCTCTGGGACGGCGTCTCCTGAAAAATTTCCCGTCCTCTGCCTCTGGACGGCGAATCTTCCTGCTGTTGGGGGAAAAACGTCCGAGACCTTCGGAACCACATTTTCCCCCCTCCTTTAGCCTTGGGGTAAGGCCGAAAGGGAGTGGAATAACGGGCACCTACGGCAGATAAAGTTTTTCCCTCTTGCTCACAGCGGGTAAGGGTGTCTTTCACCTTTGGTCCAAACAATGAGGACCCATCAAAGGGAGCGTCGGCGAAGGAAGACTTGAAGGCCTCCGCAAACTGACACAAGCGCAGCCACGCTTGTCACGAGAGCCACGCCTGTGCCTGCCGCTCTACCGCCTACGGCCGCATAGGAAATGAGCCTCATGGACGAGTTAGAAATTGACGTAAGGATAGCCAACTGAGAGCTAACGGACTGGGCTAGCTGCTCAGGTAGGTTACCCGAGAGGGAATCTGACAACTCCTTGACCAGATCCCTCTGAAGCCTGGTAAAATGTGCCAAATAATTCAGAGACCTTAAGGTAAAGGCCGCTGAAGTTAGGGTGCGCTTCCGCACCTATCCATACTCCTAGACTCCTTATTAGGAGGATGGATGGACGTTGAAGCCTCTGCCACGTCATGTTGTGTAGCAGATGCCACCACCATGGCATCTACAGCCACGCCTTTAGTAAGGAACTCCTTCTCGGGGAGCAGATAAAAATTTATTTGGACGAGAAGGACTGGTTCCACGGTATCTGGATGTTCACGCCTTCGACAAACTAAATCCAGAAGCTCGTCAAGGGCGGAGACACCCAGGAGGCGGAGGGCTGAGCCCCAAAGGCCTTGAGGAGCACTGACTCGTCAGCAGAGGGGGGTTTGGATATCCAGCCGCCTCGTTGTTTGAGGATCTCTAAGATGTCTGCAAATGAGACATCATCCGAGGACGACTGGGACCCTCTGCATCATCCATATCAGTGTCCGATGTAATAGACTCGGGGAGTCCACGTGCTTCCTCTTGCACGATCTCTTCCTTGGGGTTCCTCTGAAGACAACTCAAGAACCCTCAGGAGGAGGGGAACCCCACTGGGGTAACCTCAGGCCTCGGGGCTCCGCTGGCTATGGACAGGGGAACTGCCAAAGACCCAGTCTCCACGCCCAGGGAAGGTGCTGGTAAAACCGAGAGATGGCGAAGAGGACTTGGCCAAGGCACTCCTCATGGCCCTGAAAGCCGGACCCCAGAATCCTGGGAGTGTCCGGACTCGAGCCGTGATAGCCGACGGAAGTCCCGCAGCAAGCACCGAGGGGAGGCTCGGAACCGAAGCATAGGTCCCAAACATCACCCCGGGTCCAGCTGAAGAAGTCCGCAGACTAAACTCGGACCCGAGGCCGGGTTGGAGTAAGGGTCGGAGCCGACCCTGAGATCTCCACCGGCTCCAACCGCACCTGCTCCGACGGAGCCGAAGCGTCGGAGGAGGAATGGCAATGGGTGGGCCAAGGTCATCGGCTCCGAAACCAGCTGGGTCGGAACCAAAACAAATTTTTGGAAGACTGGGGACTGGAACAGTCTTTGGAGCACCCTGTCTATATCAGAATCCGACATCCTCGTAGATCGAGAGGAGACAGAACGGGTTCGAGAAGGCCTCTCCATCGGCCCCAAAGGGCTAGGGGACCGGCTCCGAGGCGACACGATGAGTATCGGCGCGGAGGGAATACTCACAGCAGATTCCATCGGTGCCGAGGTAGACTTCGGCGCCGAGGAGGAAGTGTCTGAGCGGGCGACCCTTGTCGGCTCCGAGAGCAGTGGAGCCGTAACGGTGACCCGCCTCGATGCCCCAGCCATCGGCTCCGAAGCCAGAGGAGTCGATACTGGTGGCATCGAGGCAGACCGTTCAACCTCGGCTCCAAGTCTTTGGAGCCAAGGAGAGGCCTGCCTAAGTTTTGGCAGTCGGATCCGACGGACTGGTCGGAACCAAGCTCTTTTCTTCTTGGCCGGAGCAGGAGAGGATGCCAAGGCTTCTTCAAAGGAAGGTTTAACTAACCCCTTAAGAATCAATTTATTTTTCCTCTCCTGGAGGACCCTTGAGGAAAAAGCGTGACATACACTGCATGACTCCTGCAAGTGCTTTGCCCCGAGACAATATACACAGAGCGAATGATCGTCTGTGATAGACATTTTAAACCCGCATTTCGAACATTTTTTAAAGCCCGAAGGCCTAGGGGTTTGAGACATGATGTTACACAAATTTAGTCACTGACAGGAAAGTAAATCACTAAAGTCTTACTGATGATAAAGCTAAGCTTACAGTAATAGCTTAATGCACACACTTCCTGTAAAAAAAGAACAGGGAACTCTAAACCAGCTATAAATTTACTAGAGACCCTGTAAGTAATTAAAGGTTGACAGTCCGGGAAGGCCCTGGATGGAGGGGGGCCGAAAACAAACTCAACCCAATCACACACAACAATTTTACATCCAAATCGTACACAAAGTTAGCGATAGCCGTTAAAACAGCTTTTGTGAGCAAAAACAGCAAAAAACTGACAGAAAAGTTAGTTAATAAAAACTACTCAGCCCAGCCAGCTCGAGACCACGTCTTCGCAGGGAAGCGGCAAACGAGATCTGGGGGACTGGTAGTGGTGCATCCTGGGATATAGTAAGCTCAGCCAATAAGAGACTTCGCTCTTTGGCATAAGCGTGCCGAGTCGGAGCCGAGGGATCGGCTCCGAACCCATCATTCAGAATGTAGGCGAGATAGGATCACATAACATCGTATAATGCAGAGAATCTTTGTCTGCATATTTATTAACATCATTAAGATTATATAGTTCAACAAATTCTGCTAGCGTTTTTGATGTTGAAGCTTTCCTTTTGGTATTTATAGAGACCGTGTCTTTATCATCTAGTATACAATTGAAATCCATAGCTATTATCAAGTTCCCTTTGGAGTGCTGGATTACTTATTCTAACTGTTGTTTAACTATACTTGCACTCAACCCAGGTAGCCAATAAACTTTAATAAAAATATACAGTTTACCATTTATTGAAATAGTTGACATACAAAGCATCCCAGATTTATTTTGATATGAACTGCTTATTTTTGGCATAATTTTTCCATAAAATCATTACCCCTCTTGTTTTTTTCTTATGTGATGAACTTGTTAATACTGTGTAACCATTGAAGCTGAGTAAATTACATTCTTCAGTTAATAAGTGTCTCTTGCAGAAATATCAGTTGTGGGTTTATAGATTTAATATACTTAAACTTAGTCTCTTACATTTATTATCCAACCCATTAACATTAACTGAGATCACCTTCATATTTAAATACTACTATATGTAGATTTAATTGAACTTGTATTCCATTATGCAGAATAATGTATAAAAGTTATTGTTGTGTACAGCTGTGAATAAAAAAATGTTTTAGTTTCCTTTTAGTTTGACTAATATATTTAGGCAAGTAAAAAAAAAAAAAGAAACATTGTAGTATCAAAACCTTAACTATGAACCCTTTTCTATCCATGGAGTTATTATAACATATATATTTACGATGATAAAGTATCAGTGTCCCTCTCCTTATCGTAGACACTATACTCCAAGCCTGACAAGTCATTACTTGTTGGTTAGTATGTTATCATTTATCAGTTAGTATGTTATCATTCTATAGGATAATTGTAATAGTAAACTTATGGTTATTAACCAGTCTGATATATTCTAAATTCTGTCTACTAAGGTTGATAGGAATTAACAATCCCAATAACATATCAAGAAATCATAGAGGTTTGATGTGAATCATTTTTAACCAGAGAAATTGTCTTACAGTTATGCTTAAATATAGGCTACACTGCTGTACTTATGAATTTTATAATGCATGTATGCTATAAGCAAATCTTTCAGCATTCCTTCTTATGTTAAAACCTTCTCTTTTTTTCTTTTCTAAGTGTAAGCAACACTAAAACAAGATGAAGACCCATATGTTAGTAAACCTGTATAATTTGTTTGGATATTGTTTCTCTAGTTTACTTGGAGTGGATAAATTAAAAGTTGTTATACAACTTGTAGCAATGTTATATGTATGTAATTTTATGTTGTTCCTTTGGATTTTCCCGGTTAGGGGTCGCCACAGCCGAACTCCGGTCCGCTAATGATTGGCAGTAGATTTTCACAGTGCCGAGGTGCCAACTCGACACCCAACCTTCAATGAAGGCACGCCCATTCATGTATGTCTTTCAAACACCACACGACCACGGAGAGGACATGCAGACTCAACACAGAAGGCGCTCCAGCTGAGAATCGAATGGGAGAACCTCTTGCTGTGAGGCGACAACGCTACCGCTGCACCACCGCGGCTGTCATATGTATGTAATTATATACATTCTAAAATTCCTGAAAAGCGGACGTGTAACTTAAAACAAACGTGTAAACAGAAAGATTTGGTTTATATACAATATCATTTAACATACTAACAATCCACATTGAATTATAAAGTCAGGGAACAATGCAGTCAGCATAACTGGACTGATGTATATAGCAGTAAGGTATTGAGCAAGTTTCTGTTTCTGAGTTAGGCTGAGGAACATTTACTTATGTAACTCAATCTGTATCACACTAAAACTGTTAAAACTGTTTTAAAAGTTTTGCTTGTATGTGATCCTATTTTAATGTTTAAAGTTACCCTTATACAGATAGTTGTAGCCTTAGCTGTATTGTCTTAATCTAATGCCATGACTGTTCTATCAGTGTAAAAGGACCACAAAACTCTAACTTACATTATCCTTCATAGACTAAAAAGAAACATCAGCAAATACACAAACTATAATTAGCAACTTTTCCTTATGCATGACCTCTGTTCTTATGGTTTGCAGATAAATGTCAGTGTGGAATAGACATGTGGACTACAGAATGAAATTGCCTCCTCTTATCGGACTATTTGTATTTGTGACAGAAAACTTTCAAATCAATTAATTGTTTGCAATGAAAAAGTAGATACTTAAGAAATTGTGTAGACTTAACATGAAATCTGTAAAGCAAAACTATTTTTTTACTGTATGTTTATTGACTTGCGGCTTTTCTTGGTTAGGGGTCGCCACAGCAGAACTCCGGTCCGCTCATGATTGGCAGTGGATTTTTACGGTGCCGAGTTGCCAGCCCAATGCCCAACCTTCAATGAAGGCACACCCATTCATGCTCGCACCTACCTGCATGTCTTTAACGTCACTCGACTGCGGGGAGAACATGCAGACTCCACACAGAAGGCGCTCCAGCCAAAAATCGAATAGGAAAACCTCTTGCTGTGAGTCAACAACACTAACCGCTGCACCACCGTGGCTCTCACTTACTGTTTATATGTTTTACTAAATCATTAAATTATAATATGTGGTAAACTATTAATATACTTAGGTTGAAATAGTGTAAGTGTCACTTTAAGAGCTTAGAATGATAAACAAGTATATCTGAGTGCATCTGACATCACCATACTACTTTTACTTTCATTTTAGTGCCTCTATTTGACTGTAAGAAAACCCAGGCTTTAGAATTGCTTCATGAAGCTAGGTGAAGAGTTCTAAAACAAAAAGCAGTATGATCAGCTCATGATTCTGGCGGGAAACTAGAGAATGCAAGTGTGGCACTTTTGATTCTTTGTGTGCAGCTCAAGCTTCCTGGCTTACTCTGTTCATTTTTATGAAATGTATCACCACAGATTAAAAAAAAATAAGAAAACTATCATAAATACTGTATAAATGAGTTACTATACATCTTAAAACAAAACATTTCATATATAAATCATGTACTCTAAAAACTAATTATCTTTACTAAACACATTAAAGCTTTGTTAGAAGAGAAGCAAGGCTACCAACTATAAATATAAGTAAAGAGATGATGCAACCAAAATTCATATTATATTATTAGTATAATCTCCATCCCAACCCAAACACAACTATCCCCAGTTGTCAGTCATTGTCTTAGTGTATATTAGGTAATCCATAAACATGGTTAACAGGAATAACAGTTCGTATACTAATGACTGTATTGTCCGTCTGATTTAAGTATTAATGTTGGTTATAAATTCAAAGTAATAAAGATAAATTAATATGAGTTGCCTTTTCCTGATGGTGTAAAGTGCTGAAGATTTATGTTTCCCTATCCATAAACTGCCTGTTCTTAATAATGTAAAAACATTTTATTTTAACAAGTAAATAATGAAAGTAATTTGTCCTTCATTTTTTTACTTATCTTTCCTGTTGTCTGCCAGTTATTTTTTTCAGCTTGACATTTAAGGATAGGTCCCAAACAATCCATTTCTTCTGTTTGATCTAGGAAGTTGTTTTTAGAAAGAATAGATACTGCAGTATCCAAGGTTTCAGAGGTTCTGGTGCCTTCCGGGAAAAAAATGCGAAGTCTGGCTGAAAATAAAAGATTAACTTTTAATTGTTGTTGTTTACGTTTCTTGATTAGTGGTAAACATTCTTTCCTTTTACTGCCACTGTGGAAACCACCTTGCAATACAAAGTGCTTTAAGGAAGAATTGCCTGGATGGACACTACTCTTGTTTCAAACAACTAACTTTAGTGTCCTATTAAGCCCTTTTTTACTCTGGTGCTTCCCCCAACCTCGTGAAAACCACCTTGCAATACAAAGTCCCTTAAGGAAGAATTGCCTGGATGGACACTACTCCTGCATACTTGTTTCAAACAACTAACTTTAGTGTGTAGGTGATTTTATTTGTTTTATAACTCATAACAGACTAGTGTTTAACTGTATGTTAGACTTTCACTGCGGCGTGCACACCAGCTGGCTACTACTGCCATACTTTTTAAACTCCACCCCCATCTTTTGCATTGTGAAGCAACTGCATTGCTTTGAAAATGCCACTAGGTGGCGGTATAAGCTCTTACAATCCTAACCAATTCCCCATAATTTACCCTAACAGCTCTCGAGCTCTCAGTAATTTGTCCTTTACTTTTTGTCTGGCAACTGGTTTTGTAGACTTTGCTAACTTCAGGGAGTTATCCCTTTTCTAAGCTCCTGACCACAGCTAAAATCCTACCATATGCTTACCTGTGGATTCCAGTAGCTCAGTGTGAAAGTAAGCAACTGAGTCACTGATTCATTTTGGATGCTCATTTCCCCATCTTGGTTCTACCCACTCCGTTTCCCTGTGGGCTCACGCTTCTCCCCTACCCTACCCCCACATCCCACCCCAGCACATATACTCTTCTACTTCACTTACCACTCCCACTTCCTCCCATACCATGCCCACATCATCCCATACCCAATCAGCTTACCCAACCTCATCCATACTCAGTCTTCCTCTTCCACACCATCACATACACTTAATTCCCACCTCTCACACATATCTCACCCCTATTACCTTTACAGACCAAGTCTACCTTCAACTAAATATCCAAAATACCACACCATGTCTACCAAGCCTATCACATTTCTAACTCTCATATTAGGTTTTATGACCTTGCCCTTCATAACCTACCTCACTAGACCTCTCTATATTAATCACTCTCCCCATCCCTTTCTTCTTCCTCAGTCCTTATACAACACACACACTCACTTATCTATATTTCCCACAGTCTCTACCCCATGAACAATACTTTCCTCTTCCCCTATAAGCGTTTACATAAACATAGAAACACCACACCCTTCTATACCAGCTCTATCTCAATAAAACGTACTGCCCACAAACTTAATAAGCAAATTAATTACCTCCTCTCCCATATTTGTCAATGTATATCTCTCCTTCTCTCTAGAGACATACACCCAAACCCCGCCCCCCCAAAACAACCAAAACTCCCCATCTGACCCACTCCACTCACCTAGTAAGTCCCTCCATTTCACAGCTGTAAATGCCATGAGCATTTGTAATAAAATCCCCAACCTCCATGCCTGGCTTATCCACAATCAACCAGATATTCGCTCCATCTCTGAAACTTGGCTGAAGCCCCATATAAAAGACTCAGAATTAATACCACCCAACTACTGCATTATTAGAAATGACAAAACACACAAATAGGGGGAGGTGTTGCTCTCCTCTACACCTCATCCCTCCTAGTTATCCTCTACTCCAAACCTATTCACAAATTTGCTAATGCTGAATTACTCCCAGTCCTTCTGCAGATAAATAAGAACAAATCTATCTGTATTGTCACCCTTTATATCCCCCCAGGAGACAATGTCTCAATCCTTTGAAGACATTCTCTCTTGGTTCTCGACCAACATTACCAACAAAACTATAATCCTGGGTAATGTCAACATTAACTGGGCCACAGTTCAATCACCAACCAACTCTCTAAATATAAATCTTTACAACTTCAATCAACTGATTTCCTCAACAACCAGACCATCCAAAGACTTCTTCTCTGGAAGTATCCTAGACTGGATTCTAGTTTCACATCCTCACTACATAAGTAATAGTGGTACCTTTCCCAACCCACTAGGTGACCATCTCCCCCCCCCCCAACAGATAATCCATACCTATACCTCTACTCGGTACCTAAAGAACTTTAGCTCCAATTAATTCTCAAAAGCACTACAAAGCACAAACTGGAACTTGCTATAAAGACTACCCCTAGGCAATGCTGTTACCTACTTTATTTCAACTTTCTTAAATTTGCTTGACTACTTTGCACCCTGGAAAACAAAACACACAAAAAGCAATCCCTTCACATGGCTAACTAAAAACACTCTACTCTGCATGAAGCTCCATGATAAAGCTTGGAAACACTACCATAAAACCAAAACCACATCTACTCTTAATGTATACAAAACACTCCGTAACAAAGTAAAGAAACTTATAACCTCATATTGCAAAACCTACTTTTCCACATTCCAAACCAATCCTAACTCTAATCCTAAAAAATTCTGGAACTGAATCTCCTCTCCCCACAACCCAGGTAAAAAAAGAGAACCCCTGCCCTGACCCAAATGCCTCCCATTTGGAACTAGCTTCCCAATTTAACTCTTTTTTTTTTTATATATATATATATATATATATATATATATATATATATATATATATATATCTATATAGACTCCATAGCCAAGCTAACATCATCCTTCACTAATAACCCAGCTTCCTCACACATCACTCACACCTCTGTCAACTCCAACTCCCAACCTCCTCCATTTTCCATGACCCCCATTCCTGTCTCTACAATAAAAAAACTATTACTAAAACTGAAACCTTGTTCTAATGCCCCAGATGACATACCCTCCTACTTCCTAAAAATAGCAGCAGAAGCCATTGCCCTCCCAATCTGCATACTAATCGATCAATTTCTGAATGTCATGCCCCCCAGCTCTGCAAAAAAATACCTTTATTATCCCACTTCATAAAAGGGGCAACAATAATAACACCTCTAACTTCCGACCTATTGCTATCCTATACCCTATTTCTAAACTTCTCGAAAAATGTATTCACCTGCAACTTCTTCCTCATCTCTCAAAAAAAAAACCTTCTTACTTGTACTCAGCATGGTTTCCGACCCGGCTATAGCATCACCACTGCTCTACTCTCCTTCCTAGAAACTGTCAACAAGGCCCGAGACTCTGGTCACATTGTGCCCACCCTGCTCTTAGACCTTTCTAAGGCCTCTGACACCATCTCACAACCTGCTCCTTACTAAACTCTCCAAACTAAATCTTTCCCACTCAACTATCAACTGGTGCACCAGTTACCTATCTAACAAACAACAAGCAGTCAAGTGGAATAAATCCATTTCACCTTTCCTTACTACTCTCACAGGTGTGCCCCAAGGTTCTATTCAAGGACCCCTCCTATTCAATATTTTCATAAATGACTTCTATCTTGCCATCCCTAATGCTAAACTCATCCAATACGCTGATGACTACAGTTATCTGCTCTGCCACATCAGCCTATTCATTAGAAAAATTAAATCAGGATGCCTTCTCTTCTACCGAACAATGGATGCTTGACAACCACCTGGAACTCAAATGCATCCAAGACCAAATTAATGATATTCACCCCTTTTAAAATCACCATCCTAGATAAAGATTCTTTCTCTATCAAGAGCCATAATAATACACTTCTCGAAATAGTTCCCACTGCAAAACTATTAGGAGTCCTCATTGATGACCAACTAAAGTTTGATAACCATCTACATGTAAACATCAAGAAAACACACAAGAAACTTGGCATGCTCTACCACCACTACCGTTTTTTCTCTCCTGCCACCAGGACCACTCTTGCTACTACTTACCTCATCCCTTCCCTCTTATATGGTGCCTCTATCCTTACTAATCTTCAATCCTCCCTCAAGTCAAAATGCTCCTCCTGCTACTGCAAAATTTCTAAATTTGCTACAGGCCACAGATCCTCTACTCACTACTGTAAATCCCTACATCAACTGAACTGGCTTGAGCTACCCAATTACCTCATCTATACTCAACTGATCCAAGCATACAAAGTTATTTAACCCCTCTCTCTGCCCCTCCCTTACCTCTACCTTCCAAATGCATCAGCCAAATAGATGTCTAAGATCCAACTTTCAAAATCTTATTGAGCTACATAAACCTGTCCGTCCACAAGGCAATCATCTTCTATCCTTCTCTGTAACATACCACTGGAACTCCCTTCCACCACACATCCGTATCACTAGCAAACTATCTGCTTTCAAAACTTTACTCCACTCCCATCTAAACTCACAGTGGAAATGCTCCTGCTCCCTCTCCTACATAGCTTTCCCAACCATAGTTACTCTCCACAAACTAATGTATCTGCTAACAAGCCACCTACTGTCTCATAACTCCTAACAATAACTGTTGGAACAATCATATTTTATAAGAAATGCAATTTGTATTGTTATTGTAACCTATTACTCTGCAACTTCTTGCATTTCTATATATATTATATTTGTCTTATTGCTATGCGTATTTTGTACTTGTCTGGAGGTTTTCTCCCGAGGAATCCATTGAAAATGGGCTCCTAGTGGCCCAATGGACAATCCTGGCAAACAAGCTGAAAATAAATAAATAAAATAATGTTGTTGTCATATTTAATTGGGGAATTGCTCCATGCTGACATCCGAACCAGTTCTTTGTCCTGTGAAGAGAAGAAATGAACTATGACAGATCTTGGTTTGGTTTTGACCTTGTTGTACATGGTTGATTTGGTCAAAGACTGATGTGTCCTCTCACGTCCATATGAAAAGACTTCTTGCAGATTTAAAGCTTTGGGAAGCCAGGTTGTAAGGAAATTGGTCATGTTTTGAGCCTCCACCTTTTCAGTTAAACCATAAATCTGAAGATTATTCCTCATGGATCTGTTCTTGAGAATCACCCTAATCATTTATTAAAGATGTATTTTGCTTCAAAAGAAATTCCACTTGTAGTTCTTTTTCTGTTAACCTTCCATACAGGTTGTTTAATGAGTTTTCCATCCTGTTTATTTGGATCTTTTTTTGCTGCATCATTTCTTTTAAAACCTCTATTTGTCTGGAGGTTTATTCTTTATACAAATACAGTTTACTGTCCATTTTATCAAAATTTTTGGTTAGTTCAGACATGTTGACTAATAAGGTTTGCAGGTCCTTCTTTGAAGACTGGTCTTGAAAGTTGTATTTTGAGTTGCTCATCTTGTGACAGTATCAGTAACCTTTCTGTTGAAGTTTTTGACAGGAATTTTGGAAAATACCACCATTTTTTTCCAGTAAAACAAACCAGTGACCTTTTAAATATTATATCCTGTAATTTTTGTGAAGAAAGTAGTCCTGGTTTTCATTTTTCCTGCCAGCAAATATAAAGACTGTCAGAGCTCAAGAAAAGTGCTGCTAATTAACCTGCATCCTGGCCATGCCCCTATAATATATATTGACTGGATATTTACACATATGTCATATAAGTTCTAATGAGGTTTTATGCTAGTCTATAAACACTATGGTCAAATGCCTAACTAAGCCACTATCTAGGTAATCCGATTATAAAAGAATGCACACCCACTTATGCTAAAATTAATGTCTTTCAGCTTTTCCCGGTTAGGGGTCACCACAGCAGAACTCTGGTCTGCTAATGATTGGCAGTGGATTTTTTTTTTACGGTGCCAAGTTGCCAGCCCTGATGCCCAACCTTCAAAGAAGGCACACCCATTCATGCATGCACCTTACTTGCATGTCTTTAAACGTCACTCGTGCGGAAGACATGCAGACTCCACACAGAAGGCGCTCCAGCTGAGAATCGAATGGGAGAACCTCTTGCTGTGAGGCGACAATGCTAACCGCTGCAACATCGCAGCTACTACCCACTTACTGCAAATACTAAGTATAACACAGGACAACTTCATATAGATGTATAAGTAGTAAATAGAAAAACTACAGGATTGCCACTGGGCTGTACACAGCCATACTGATCTGCTTGGCTGTTGTGCTGCCCTTCTTCATGCTGACACTTGTTGCACCCATAGGTCCCTACATTATACAATGGCATGCACTGACTCACAGCCTGAGCTGCTACTCTACCATCACTATTGCTGTACAGCAGCCTAGCATGGCTTATTACCTCTACATCTCTCATTTCTTATGCAGTCCTTTGCTTTCTATGCAGTGCCTAATACATGTTTGAAAAATTCTGTCATGCTTCATGCAGCAACCACCTTGAATACAGATTCTGTGCAAGTGCACAGCACCTGTCTGTGGATCCCAGGCAGTATCTTTCCTGCTAACATAGCTTTGGTTGTGTAGGTTTAAAAATGTCACAATATGAGGATATGATATGGGTGGCACAATGGTGCAGCAGTTAACATTGTCAGCTCACGGCAAGAGGTTCTTTGGTTCGATTCTCAGCTGGGGTGCCTTCTGTGTGGAGTCTGCATGCCCTCCCTCTGTTCATGTGGTTTTCCTACAGGTACTCTAGCTTCCTCACACATTCCAAAGACGTGAGTTTAGAGCATTTTTCCTCGGCCTCCGCTGAAAACAGGTTCTGTCCTAGTCGGACTTTCCCGGTCAACAGATTTTAAATAAATGTAGGATGTGATGTTTTACTATAGTAGAAGTCAATACAGTTCATACTGCAATGATATATCAAGGGATAGGCTACTAAGGTTCCTCTCTCACAGCATCATTTTACCCTAGCTGCAGCAGTTGTTTACCCCAAGACATACTAGGTACAGTGTTACAATAGCCAAATCACAAAGCCAGGCCTTTGAAACCATAAGTACTAAATCAACTTGAGCTTTAATGTAACCGTACTCTCACCCTGCTTTCCCTTAATCTGCCATCATGTTGCACAGACTTTTTCTTTTGCTTTGTTTTAGTACTAATGGATTTTCTGCCATTAGTATGCATGACTGTAACATACATCTGCCTATAAAATTATTTTTCTTAACTAGCCATACATTATCATATGTTCTGCAGAATTTTTCATTGCTACTTAAACTTTTCTTCTCAAGTGCCCTTTGGAATTGGGGTCCACACTCAACAAGTAAAACTGTCAAAATAAATAAAACATAGGTTAGATTGGGAGGATCTAGTGTGATTCACTTAATCCACGTACTGTTTGCCAGATGGAAAAAGGGTTTATTTTAATAACGGTCACTTGAATATTCAAGGGCAAGCCATTGTAAAAAAAAGTTTTCCTACATAAAAATAATGCTGGCAAGGAAGCTTAGTTGCAAACATTCAGACTGGCATACACAAATTAATGCCTGGCACTTGGCCACTTGATTCTAAGAACTGGTGGGAAATTCTGTTTATTGTGTTAAGAATTGCACATACATCATGGACTTATGTGATCAACCGAGCATAAGTTTTATATAAACATTTGCTTATGACACTGTATCTTTGGAGAATTTAATTTTGTTTATGAATCACAGCTGTCTGCTAATGAATTGCTAGAGTGTTGTTCAGAAAAGTTCATAATAAGAAAAGTAGAGAATGATGTCCAAAAGGAAAATATTTACATTATAGTTTCATAGGTGAATACTAGGCTAACCGCCCTAAAGGGTCATTTTAAGCCTGTCTGTGTTATCAGCTTAGGTGTTCAAATTGCCCTTACTATGTAGCTCTGTAGCATGTGTGATAACTGCATAACACTATAGTACAAATAACTAGATATTGCAGGGTTCTACCCTCAGATCCTGCAAATGTGTGTGTGGGTCTATAAGTGTGTGTAAGTCTATGTTGGTAGGAAGAAGTATTTGGGTGGGAGGTTGGCATAATGGTTAAGGTGTTTACCTTACAGGCACAGAGTACAGGGTTTGATTCTCACATGGGGTAATTGGCTAGGCTTAAAATGGCCCATAAGTGCAGTTAGCCTAGTACTAATCTATGAACCTATGAGTTTTATTCCTTTATTTTCCATTTGTGAAAGAATAAATGTTTCTGGGATAATACTGTTGACTATTGAAAGGGGGCCCTGCTGTAAGGTGGGTCATTGTGGTGCTGCTTCTTTGAAAAAAATCTTCTTAAGAATCAAAAATAATGGTTATAATAAAAATGTCTTTTTCAGTTTGCAAATAGCATAAATCCATGACAGGAGATGCATAGAAATAATTCTTATTCCAGTGCAAGCTACATTCTTCAATGTTTTTGCCACTACCCATTGCTTGCATCTAGGGATACTGATTTATATTTCCTAATAAATGATAATCAGAAACTGACTGTGATTTTAAGTGTAATTTTCAGTTTTTATTCTGGAAAAGCCAAAAGAAACAAACATTCTGATTTCATTATAATTTTGTCTGTGTTTACAAAATTAAAGTGAATTCTGTGTATGTAATATTTAATAAGGTAGTCTGACAGTGTTAAGTAGTAAATATAAAAATCAATGCATGTTGTGCTGAATGAGTGCTCTGGCTGAAATGCCGTATTCCAAGAAAATCCCAGGGCTTAGAAGATTTTTTGGTATTTTTCCAGGGAAAATGGAAAAATCACTGTCTGTTCATTTTTCATTTTTATTTATGTAGATTCCCTTGAGAAGCAGGCAGTACAGAAATAAAATAAGTTAATAACAAGGACATAGAAGATGGAAAGCAACATAGTTTTCTGCAAGCACCATACATCAATAAAATCTTGTAGTTTACCTAAAGGGGATGGCTGCTTCTCTTGATGCAGGTTACATTTCGTTCATTGTATGATTCATTGTGCGGAGAAGATTAACAAAACACTGCCTTCTGGATGTACTACACTGGCTCTGAAGACTTCTTAAACAATTTGTACATTTTGCTGCAATATTTGCAGGAAGTCTCACTGGTAAAACACTGAACTATGACATTGTGGGCCCACATTCTATTTGTAACATAATTTGTCTGTTTACCTCAGAGGATGGCTAAGTTTAGCTTGTCATCTTTTCAAGAGAACACTTGGTGAATTGCCGAGTGTGAAATACTTAGATAAGGTCATATCCTTTCGGATTATTTTGGATGCAACATGGACGTCATGAATGCTACTTATCAGCATTACTGGGCAGTTAAGTTAGCCATAGCCAGTAGCTCAAAAATCCATTTAAAGGTAAAAGATGGCATCAATTTTTTGAAGAGTGCTTTTTTTCATGACTAATAATAATAATGGTTAGGACAAATATGATGCTTGGATTCGTAAAAGCTACACACGTGAAAACAGTGATTATTTTATATCCTGTTTGCATTCATTTTCTGCACTCTGGATATAGATTCTTACTGTCTGATGATATTTACTAGTACTGAACCTATTATTGATGAAACACTAATGACTGCAATATTATTGGAGGTTGCTCTTTGCTTTATGCTGACTTGCAAATCAGTAATCCTATACCACTTTGTTTTATCCTAACTCTCTTGTTTAGATGGAATGTGTACACACTGAGGGTATACAGCTTAAATTTGCTTCATAGTATGTTACCCTAACAGTTCTTAACCACTCATCTCCCATGTATTTGCAGCCAGTAGGCAATGTTAGTAACTGATGCCTGATGATGAGTAATACATGTTAATATAACACATATAAAATATTAAATGGATTCTTTAGCTTAAAACACAAATAATACTATCAGGTTGGCACCAGTCTTCATGCTAGCTAAATATTCAACAGACATAGAAATTGTTTCAGTGGCACCTCTTAAAGGTCATGTTCTAATAATATTGTTTGAATGCCCACACTGAGACTTCAAATACTGAGTTAAGTTATAAGATCTGCGTCAGACGATAACTCTGATTTTATATAAAGCAAATAAATGTGCTTGGTAAAAAAACAAATGTAAGGGATGACTGTGACAACTGAATACATCTTAAACATACTCCATTACGAAATGGACATATCTCCACAAAATTATCTTTAGGAGTTTATGATACAGAATGGTTATGCCACTATGAATAAATAAATGATTTTGCAACAGAAAGCGAAATATCATCATAGCCATGAAAACACATCTTCTGAAGAAAAAATTATATACAGAGATGTACAAGCATATGCATGCTGTTTGTATGTTGTACACATGCAGAAACGTGTGTTATATATGGTACTACTGATGTTTAACTCAACAGCTTTCCTCCCTGTTGAATTTGATTAACAAGAAAGCTGATCAGTTTTTTTAGTAAGCTCAACATAATACATAGTTTGGAAATATGCCCATTCCCCAGTATTGTGTGCTACTTATATGTACCAACTCGGCGATCACAATAGTGGGGAAAAGAAAAATTCCCACTGCCTATTATACTACAATCTTTCAAAGAATAATGTTGGCATTAAGCAATCAAAGCAGTATTTGATCACTTGCGCCAGCATTCAGATTAATCAAAATTCCTACATGTCAGAAATGATGTCCTTCCATTTCATTTTTGCAGTATTCATTACAATAGGGATCCCCTGCCAAGGGCAGCCCAACATCCGGCCAGTACACCAAAGGCTTTAGGTTACTTTAAGGTATGTTGTACGTCACATGTGTGCTTCCCCACGTAAAGTGTAGGGTATAAAGGTGACGTCCAAATGTACCATCCTCGGAACTTTGCTGCCAGTCTAAATTCCATCTTTTGATGTCATCAGAGACAAAAAAAAAACAAAAAAGCAAAAACAAAGCATGTTTTTCCAGCTCCTAAGGACTCTGAGTGAATGGCAGAATTTTACTTGGGGGTTGTTTCTTGCCCCTATGGCTTTTGTAACCTCCTCATGGAATTTGTTCCTGCTCCCCTTGGTCCTCTTCTCCCTTAAAAGACCCAGGGAATAGGAGTCCTCTGAAGTGGAGGTGGATTCAGAGGAAGAATTCCCTTGCTTATTCATCTTAGATCCCCTCTCCTTTGGAATATGGGTCTGAGGAAGAGGAGTCCTCAAGTCCTGACACTCCGTTCAAGGAGATTTCTTTTGGGGACACAATCTCTAGAATGATGGTGTTCTTTAAATGGGATTGTGCCTAGGTTTCTGAGATTCAGAAGAGGTATTGCAAGCTTTTGCAAATGGACACTCAATCTGCTGTTCCTCCTGTTTTGGCTACATTGCAGGACGGCTTTTCTACTGCATCTCAAGCCTCAGATTCCCAGCCTCCTGCCCCCAAGAAACCTGATAGGTTTTATAGGGTGCCTGAGGACTGCAAATTTCTCTGTAGGTGTCCTTCTGCTGACCCCTCTGTGGTGTCTGTGGCTTCTGACAATCCAGCTCAGTTACTAACACCTTCTAAGTTACTTCCTTCTGAGAAAGATAGCAGAACTATGGAAAGGCTAGGTAAGAAGGTTTATACCTCTGCTACCTTGGCTTTTAGGGCAGTCGATTATCAGAACCATATGTCCTGGTATATTTTGGCTCTTCTTTCTCAAGCCTGACAGGTAAGTTCTGATTTCCTTAACTCTGCTCTTTCCCTGCTAGGGATTTCTTCCCAGCTGGCTCTGTTAAGTGTATCTATTATGATGCAGCAGAGGCTTTTTCTAGTTCTGCTGCTTTTGGTTCTGTGATGAGATATTCCTGGCTTCAAATTCAACTTTTGATTGATGATATTAAGGCTAAGTTGATAGATGCTCATCTAGACAACAAACACTTGTTTTGTAAAGCTGCTGCTGACTTTAAGTCACTTCAGGATAAGGTCAAGGCTTTGCAGGAACTTAAACAAGTTTTTGTTTCTCCTGTGCCTAAATGTCAGAGAAATTACCTTAATAAGCCGGGCTTGGTTTATATGCAGTCTCACCCCACCCCCACTGTAAAAATGGTGGGAAGCAGGCTCCTCCTGCTAAAGCTACCCAGACTACTGTGACACAGAAGTCTCCTTTTCCTGACAAAACAGGTGCTGTCTGACTATCTTGTTCTTCTCTTCCACATCCCTCTTTCACTTTGTCTTTCTTTATTTCTTCCTGTCTGGTTAAAGGTTAGTCAGGATTCCTGGGTTCTGTCCATTATCCATCTAGGGTATTTTATATTCTAGAAATCTCTTCCCTCTTTCTTGGGCAGGAGCAGTTGGCCTTCTTTCCAGGGGTGCTTCAGGATCTTTTGACTTGGTTCCCAGGAAACAGGGCACTTGGAGATCTATTCTGGACCTCTCTTACCTAACCACCTTTCTGAAGGTACCTTCTTTCCGAATGTTGCCCCTTCAGACCTTGTTCCCTCTGGATTTTCTAGTGTCTCTGGACCTCAAGGATGCTTACCTTCATAATCCCTATTCACCCCCTTTTCAGGAAGTTTTTATGTTTCTGTGTTGCTTCCTGGCATTTTCAATTCTCTGCTTTGCCCTTTGGCCTTTGTACTGCCCCAAGGGTATTCACCAAATGCCTCACTCCTATGATTGTGTAGACTAAGGGGGATGCAAGTCTTTCCCTACCTGGACGACTGTTTCAAGCACCCTCTCCAGAGATATTGCTGCAAAATATTCATTTTGCCACCTCCCTTCTGCAGACCCTGGGGTTCAGTATAATTTCAAAAAATCCTTTCTGACTCCTTTACAGGATCTTGTTTTTTTGGTCACAGGTTGCAGACTGTTCCATGTCCCTAACTCTTATTTCTTTCTTAATTTTGTTCCCGTCTTCCTCTGGCTTCACTAACATGCAGGGAATTTCTAAGAGCTCATGTTCATGGCCTCCACAATTCCTGTGTTCTCTTTTGCCAACCTCCACATGAGAAAGCGTCAGTGGTTTCTAAAGTCAGTTTGGCTTCATCATTCTCATACCCTTCATTTCTTTGTTCTTCCAATTCCATGTCTTGAGCTGGAACTTCAGAGGTGGATTCAGCAGTTGACACTTAATGCTCCCTTTTCAACCACCTGTTCCCTCTCAGGAGCTGTTCACAGATGCTTCAGATGTGGGATGGGGAGCAACCTTTGGCTCCCTAAAGGTACAGGGGAGTCTGGTCACCTCATCAACAAAAACACCACATCAGCATCAAAGAAATGGGAGCTCTTCTGCTGGCTCTTCAGGTCTTTCATCCTCTTCTATACCCAGGACCTCTTAAGGTGTTTACAGACAATACCACATGGAAGTGGTGTGTCAGGAAATGGGGGGACAAGATTTTATTTTCTTTGCCCATTGGCATTCCTAGTGTGGGAACAAGCTATCCAGTATCAAGTGACACTGCAGGCAGTTTTCATTCCCTCGGGTCAAAACTTTGTGGCAGACTCTCTGAGCAGCTCCATAACTCATTTCCATGAATGGATGCTTCACAGGGATGTGTTTCTGGAGATTGTCCAAATAGAGGGTACTCCTCACATGGATCCTGTGGCCTCCCATCATAAAGACAACTTCCTCTCTTTTGTGGCAAAGTCACAGGACCTCTGGTTTGGGAGGTGAACACCCTCTCTTTTCCTTGGAAGGAGATGTTTCTTTATGCCTTTCCCCTCACTCCAAATGTCCTGTTCAAAATACAGCAGGATCCTCCCAAACTCTTGTTAGTGACTCCCTTTTGGCCAAGACAGCATTAGTTAACTCTTCTTCTGCATTTAGCTAAGGGCAATCATCACAAGTTACCTCACAGGGTGGAACCTACTCACACAAGACAAGGGATCTTTCATCCATCCCCACCTGTCCACTCTTCAGCTGACACTGTGGGTGATAGGATTTTGATTCTACATAGACACCTTTTTTTCTGAGGACATGCTTAGGGTCCTGCATGAGAACAGGAAACCCACTCCTAGGAAATCCTACATATCCAAATGGAAGAGGTTTTCTCTTTGATGTCTTTCTCATAACCTGGATACACTTTCTGTGGATGTTCCTTTGGTTCTGTGTTTTGTGTGAACTCCTCCACGCTGGGTTGGCTTATACTTCTCTTAAGGCTCACTTATTGGCCATCTCTGCTTATCTGCATTTATCACCCCCTTTAGCTTCTACATTTGAAGCTAAACAATTCATTAAAGGCATCCTTCATATTAGCCCTCCCAGGAAGCCTATTTCTCCTCCCTGGGATCTTAATTTTGTTTTAGAAAAATTGACCTGGGCTCCTTTTGTGCCTGCTGCTTCAGCTTCCTTACAGCATTGTTCTTGGAAGACTGTAATTGTGTTAGCCCTTACTTCTGCCAAATGGGTATCTGAGCTACAAGCCCTTATAGCTTGTTCTCCTTTTGTAGTGTTACATAAGGACAGGGTGTCCCTTTGTGCTAATTCTTCTTTTATGCCCAAGGTGGTGAATGAGTTATCTATTAATTAGTAAATTTATTTGCCCACTTCTGCAATATGCCAGTGAGAAGCTGCTGCATACATTGGATGTGCATAGACAACTCTGATTTTATTTGGATAAGACTAAGACTTTTTGTAAATCTGATCAGCTCTTTGTTTCTTTTCATCCTAGGTTTTTAGGTGTGGCTTGTATCCAAGCAAACTATTTCTTCTTGGATTTCTAAAGTCATTTCTTTTTGTTATTCCTTTCATGGTAAGAGTCTTCCTTCTTCTGCTGAGGCTCATTCTACTAGGGCTGTGGCTTCTTCTGGTGCCTTTTCCCAGGGTTTGGTTACTAACTTAATGGGCAGGGTTGGGAGGGTGGCTTAATGGCTAAGGTGTTTGCCTTACAAACACAAGGTGCAGGGTTTGATTCTCACAAGGGATAATTGGCTAGGCTTAAAATGGCTCGCAAGGGCAGTTAGCTTAGTACTAAACTATGAAACTATGAAATAACTCTATTCTTTGAAGCTGCTATCTGGACTTCTGTGCATACATTTGCCAAGCACTAGAACTTGGATGACATTTCCAGAGCTAGAGTTGGTTTTGGATTTCTAGAAAGCTCGGCTGGTCCTTCCTCCTACCCCTCTCCTTCCTAAGCTTTTGCACTCTTTCTATTGTAATGAATACTTCAACAGTGAAATGCAAGGATGTAGTACAGTTATGTAAGAGCTTATCATAATGACAGATGTTCTTCTCTTCACTGTTACAGTTTTCACTCCCTCTCTCCTCCCCCTGGTCCTTTTCTCTTCTGGATATACTGACTGCTTGTTTACTCCTTGGACTGGTGTTCCTACTGGTGCTGTTAGTTCTGAGGATGGTATGTACAGATGTCACCTTTATTCCCTACTCTTTATGAGGGGGATCATACGTGTAATGTATGGCGTACCTTAAAGCAACCTAAAGGCTTTGGTATATTGGCCAAATGTCAGGCTGCCCTTGCCAGGGAATTCCTATTGTAATGAACACTGCAACAGTGAAGAGAAGAATATATACCATTAGTGTAAGATGTTGCGCAACTGTACTTTTTGTAGACACACTTTGGTCAACAAAACAAATGGCGGACAGGTGTGCAAGATCTGCTATCCCTGATGTTGGGTGATATGTTCCATCCCTAGGAACTGTGCATTCTTGGAGTCAGTATATATTATTAGTAAAATGTGTGAGGGACAGCCCCCTCCCCCACATAGTGATTGCAGGGAATCTTGACACTCCTCAACAAAACACAGTAGTTTTCTTTTGCATGTTTTGAGATTGTGCCCTAGATCATGCACATTAAAGTGTCAATATGTTTTTAACCTTTTGTAGCCTATCTATATACGTATATAATGTGTGCATATATATCTATTTCTATATATGTTTATATATATGTATGTATATATATATATATATATATATATATATATATATATATATAGAGAGAGAGAGAGAGAGATGATTATATACACACACACACACACACACACACACATATAAAGCGAGAGTAAATAGGGGTCTAGTTCATTATACTGATACAGCACACAGTACTGACATTCAAAATACTGGCAGCACAGTACCAGCAATTTATAATATCAATAAATGAAAATACTGACAACCAGACACAAATCTCAAAAGAAAAGAAATCAGACAAATACTGTATTTCTGTCATCACTATTGTAATGTCCGCCCTCTCTGGGCCAGTAATCAAGGAGCCTGAATCTTCACCACTGAGAGATGTTCAATTCAAACAAAAATAGATACATACAGTATTTCTAGATGCAGCTCTATGCGCCAAGCACAATTTCCCTTAAGAGCACACGGGGAAAACACTCAATATGGGATCTGGGTGTTGGTCCCCCCCATCTCGCTCTCTCTCCAAGGCCCCAGTAATACTCCCCACTTGCACAGCTGTAGAGTTGAGTACTCAGCCAAGTGCCCCAGGCCAAGTCCTCCACTGTCCTCTCTGAAACCAGTGCTCTGTGCCTTTGCTTCAAGTAGCTGACACACACACAAACCTGGGAAAGACTGGCACATATTTACTTAGCTATGCCCCTCTGCCAAGACTATAAGGTAGATACTGCCACCAGGACACTCCAAAGTCAGCTACTCTAAGGCTCTTACAAGGTTATCCAATTATACTGAGTGAACATAGTAATAATACAAATGATACTGTTTGACCAATGCAGCAAGGCTTCCAGGAGCTGCCAAAGTGTGACCAAATAAATATAAGTACTCTGAAAGGTTAAAATATTCTGTAAATGATCAGCCACAATGAAAAGTTTAAATATATTTAGTAATAAACAATAAAAGAAAATTAACATATGGAATATCTGTTAAGAATAAACACCAGCGTTTCAATCACATTAAATATTAAGAATAACACAGATGCATAGATTTACACAGATACTGAAAAACAATACTTAACTAATCTTGCTATATTTTCCTGTCTGAATTGAAGAAATTACTATTCCTGGTTACTTACCAAAGCAAGGCAAGATGAAGTAGGTGAGTGATCCTTCTATGTCAGGTTTCAAAAACAAACTGCTCTGAGACTTGTTTTATCTCTTATTAAAACATAATTTCAGTGCTGGATTACAGAATGACATCACATACATCTGGTCATCTGACTTCTGGTTCCTCTTTACTATAAACTGAATCTCACACATATGTGTGTTATCATACATACAGATTGAGCTTTGCTAACATGTTATAGCATCTGAAATCCATAAAACCATTTCAACACTTCCACCCTTCCTTCATTGCTAAGGACAATACAGCAAGATTCCTAGTCCTTTCTTTCACATATATTGTCTCTGGCTGCAATCAGAATTGTGAGATACAATCTTTATGGCCTAAACCAGGTGATTTAATTTCAGGATATTTTTCTAAAAGTTTACCAGAGCTGAGCTTAACCTCTTGTCTTTCAGTATCCTCTGTTACAATATATAGAGTTAATCCATTATAATAGTACAGTATAACATATATTTTTTATGTCCAGCATGGCACACTGTTGGTAAATTTTTAACACAAGCAGCTTTACAAATACATTTTTCAACACAAGCATCTGCACAAATCAGTTTGATATACAATTGACGTATAATTCTTTACAAAACTCAAGCTAAACATGCTAGCATATATTACACATCCACTGCCTTATGTCTTCTTGCATAGCTGGCAATGCCTCACATCATCAGATATTTTTTTCCTTTGAAAACTCAAGCTAGTTTCTCAGGTGACCCTTGAGAAACATTTCTTGAGAGAAGTGAGCCAGTCTGGGAGCACATTAACCCATACCCTGTCTTAAGAACCCATTTTCACTGGCATTGCTGACCCCTGCAATACTAGGTTCCCCCATTTGTCATACCTCTCAACTATCCAGATTTTTGCAGAATGTCAACATTTTTGCCTCATATTTTTGGTCTATTCCTCATAAAATTTGTGCTTTTCTGGATTTTTGTGGCAAATCATTGAGGAGCGATTTCACTAAGTAATGACAAGCATTTGAGTTTCAGACTTCATATCCTTTATAAAATGCATTGTAACACAGGATCTTGTATTCTAGCAATTTTGTAAGTTTCTAAGAGCAATATTTAAAATTTGTCCCTATTTTGGGGGCTTTGTCCCCCCATTATTTTTAGTTTTGTCCAGATTTTTTGTGCTAAGATTTTGAGAGCTATGCTCATAGTAACTTGCCATTTTGCTGGCTGGATCGATGTAGCCATTGATCTGTGTCAGACTCCTGCCACTCATTGCAAATTCTCAAAACAAGGGTGTCCTTATCATGGTAAGGTTTCATCATGTTAACATAGTACAATTTGTGCCCCTGTCTATCAGGTTTACCATGTAGTTAACATCACTGACCACTTCCTCAACATTTCAAAGGGTCCCCCCAAGCTGCCTGCAGCTTATTGTGTCTGACAGGAATGAGAACCATAACCTGTTGTTCCACAGCATACTATCGGACTCGAGCAATCCTGTTATAACTGACCTTTTTCTGCTGTTGGGCTCCTGCCAGGTTCTCCTGGACCAAGCCCATGAGCTCTCTAAGCCTTATCCTAGATTTAGGACATATGCAACAACACTCACCATGAATCAAATATAAAGGCCCTCTCACCTTATGCAATACAACAACTCAAAGGGTGAAAAACCTGTGAATTTCTGGGGCACCACTCTGTATGAAAAGAGCAGATGGGGCAAATATTTATCCCACTCTCTCTTAAACTGGTCTGCAAATGCCTGTAGCATGGTCTTTAGTGTTGAGTTTAACCTCTGTACAAGACTATTAGTCTGGGGATAGTAGTGGGTGGTCTTTAGGGCTTCACCCCACAACACTCCTGCAGACAAGCCAACAGGTCTGTCATGAAACTGGCATCTGTGTCCATCAGTATTTCTCTCAGGAAACCTACCTGGCTGAAAATCTCTAACAAAGCATTTGCCACCTTATCTGTCTAGATGGAGAACCGAGCCACTGCCTCAGGGTATCTAATAGCATAATCTACTACTACCAGGACATACTTCTTCCCTGTGTAACTTGGGGTACTCAGAGGCCCCACAATATCCATAGCTCTCGGAAATGGATTCTCAATCATAGGCAAAGGTATCAAAGGAGCCTTGACTTTGTCTCCTTGCTTGTCTACTTTTTGTCACTGTGCACAGGTCCTACAGTACCGTTACATCCCTTACAATCCCAAGCCAATAAAAGTTTGACAAAATAGGTCTTAGTACACTTTATGCCCATATGACCTGCAAAAGGAATGTCCTGGGCTATGGCTAGAAGTGTCAGATGGTAGGCTCTAGGCTTTACTAACTGCTCTATTACCTCACTCTCTAGCCCACCCTTAGGGGTCCCTCTCTATACAGTAAACCTTTGTTCAATTATACAGACTCCCCTTTTCCTTGAAAATCAGGTGCCTCCCTAGCTACCTCCCTCAAGTCTTGTAGTGTAGGGTCTGAGAGCTGAGCCTGTCTTAACACCATCTTTGTGATCCTTCCCAGCTCCCTGTCCACAGGAAGCCTAGTATACTCTAGTGTACTCTAACAGCAGTGACTCACTGCCAGCCTGGGTACTACCACTCACCTCTGCCCTTGTAGTCACTCTAACCAAGGAACATCAGTACCTACCAGCATGTGATTCTTTAAAAAAAACTCCAGCTAGCTATGCTGGCATATGTTACACATCCACTGAATTACTTCTCCTGGCATAGCTGGCAATATCTCACATCATCACAACTATAATAAAAATAAATCAAACAAAATACCCTAATCAACAGCAGTACCATAGGATCTGATTTGTCTGAATAGTATTATGAAAAGGGTTTTTCTAATAAGGTACAAGTGTTAGGGTTAGCATGCAGTTGTAAGGTGGGCTGGTTGGTTCTGACTGCAGAATAAACTGTTTGGTATGTGCTCTATTACTTGAGCTATAAACTGGATAGTTGGATCTGTTTAGTGACTAAAACTTTGTAATATCTAATATGTACATCTTTCATACATTTACACATGCACATGGACGCAGGTTTATATATATATATATATATATATATATATATATATATATATATATATGTGTGTGTGTATTTATGTATGTATATATAGCTATAAAGATATATATCTATATGGGTCTACCTGAAAGTATCAAAATGCCAGATTGTCCAAGACCAGTTCATCGAGGCGACATTGCCAAAGACACTAAAAATTGAATGCTTGGAACAGTGAAACCTAACCCTGTGAAGTGAACCACTAGGTCACCATGGTGAATCTTGCCCTTTCCCCACTGTAGTGCGATATCAGAGAAGGAATATTTAGTTAAGGGGGTGTGGGTTTTACTTTCTGTATTTTTTTATTTTTTTTTGTCTTGGTGGCCAAGTGGTTCAGTTCCCAGGGTTAGGTTTCATGGTCCATGTGTTCAGTGTTTGGAGGAGTCAGCGATTTTTGTCTTGATGAACTGGTCTTTGACTATGTGGCATTTTGATGTTGTGAAGTAGACCCACATAGCTATATCTATCTGTCTATATATATATATATATATATATATATATATATATATATATATATATATATATATATATATACTTTTCACTTCATATCGTCGAAAAACTCATAACATCGAATCTCAAATCACTGAAAACTACAAAGCAACTAGAAATAACATCCCAGACACTGTTAACTACGTTTATGCAGGGGGGCAAGCCCCCCCCTGCACCCCCCCACACCCTCGGAAAATTAAATATACCAAATCCAAGATCGCACTACAGTGGAGTTAGGAAATTACCTTTTTCTCTCACTGTAGTGTGACATTGGAGTTGGTATATTTAATGTACGGGGTGTGTGGGGGCAGAGCCCCCCACATGGGGGGTGCAGGGGGACTTGCCCCCCTGCATAAATGTAGTAAAAACTCTGTGGAATATCCTAGTTGCTTTGTAGTTTTCATTGATTTGAGATTCGATGTTATGAGTTTTTGATGATTTGGTCTCGCTGTTTGGAAATTTGATGAAATGAGCTTTTGACAATATGGAGTGAAACCATATATATATATATATATATATATATAAAACTACCTATAAACACATACACTGTCATATTTTGTAAATCATTTTACTTTCTCTACCACCTCAGTGTCCTTGTTGCCTTGCTATAAATTTATTCTCAGCAGGGGGGCAACACTGACACTTTGTCACTTGGTATCTGTTTTAAAGTTCCTATATATGGTATTCATATTATATACCCGCAGTCATATTTCTTGAGCCCATCACATGTGTTCTTTTAGGAAGTATATAACCATTTTTCTTGCAAGTCTGTCAAGTGTGCTATTACATTGTAAATGGTGTTTTTTTTTTCATCCCATGTCTGCTTGGTTATATCCAGCAATCCATATGGATGTCTCTTGTAAAGTAACTCAAATCTCAAATGGGGTAAGTCCTTCTGAAGCTTGGGGTACACCTCATACAACAAACAGGAGATAGGGAAGTGACTAAAGAGTATATTTTATTTTATTATCATTTTTTACTGAGAAAGTCTGAATGCGCCATTAAAGCTCCTTTTAACTGTTACAAGATGTCATTCAATTAAGTACAACACAATATAATACAAGCAGATGTTAACTATAATGTACAAGATACAATGGGTTTTACTTTGTTATAACGAAACAGCAAAATTTGCAACCCACCTTAATTTTTCTTTTTTTTTTTTTTTTTTTTTTTAAAGGAAGTAGTTGACATTAGTTAATTAGCTAGTTGGGGATAGGCATAAGAGAGAGTTGGTAATGGATATGAATGGGCAGTGGTCTTTCCAGATTGTAAAGTGAGATGTGGGGATGTTTTGTGCAGACTTAGATTTATGTATTTTTTGAGAGTATTTTGTATGTTTGGGTCAAATTTTAGATCATTTATGGTGACCACAAGCAGTTTAATTTATACATGACAACCTCAAGTCTAGTGTTTTGTGTAGATGATGCAGTAATGGGAATATTTCTGGGCAAAGAGTTTTGGGATGAAAAGTAGAATTTTTGTTTTGTTTGAGTTTAGCAGTTTAGATTGCGTTAGAGAAGATTTGACTGAGAAATAGGATTGTTGCAATATAATTTGTAGTAATGGCATGCTTGAAGCTGGAGTCATCTGCATACTGAACTAGAGAGCAGAGAGTCTTGCCCCAGTGGAGTATGAATGTTGTTTTATAAAAATATTGAAGAGATGATTACCTTGAACTTGAGCCCTCAGGGACATCAATTGTCCTGGGTAGATATGATTTTAACTTAACTTATCTTTGGTGTGGAAAATTAATTTTTTTATCTGTATTACAATTTTTGGATTTTATTTTATTTGATCATAAATATGTTCTGTATGGGCATGTACAATGTATGTATTTTGATTTAAGTAATATCATTCCAAGTATTTTTAAATTTAAATATTGAATATCAGTTCAGAGTGTTTTGCTAAAATAAAGTTAAAGAAAAGAACCTTGCATTTAGTAGGGTTAACTGTGTAACCTATCTTTGTTCAAATATATCTCGATCTTCAAAAAATTGCTTCCAAGAAGCAGAAAGATCTTTGAATATTAAAATGCTATCCCCTGCACATGTAGTAAATTTATTTGTACCAAAATGTCAGTCCAACCAGTGCATATAAAACTTGTCACCAAGAAATACTCTTGATGTTGCCTCTGGATCCAGAAAAATAATGCATTATAATTCCGTTAAACACTTTGATTTTTTTCATAAATGTTGGGAACCAAACCATATTTAAAAAAGGTTTCTATAACCTCATACATGTCATGTAACTTACTAATTTTTCCAATAAAAAAGTATACTTCCAAAAAAACACATCAAATAGCAAGTTCATTGAAAACTATATTATGTACACTTAATAATAATAATTTCATTGCTTAAGGAGTTTATAATAAAAATTTTCAAAAAGCAGTGTTAAAATCATTGCATCTTTGATGCCTTACTTTTGAATACATTGACAATGCTTAGAACTTAAAAGGCGTGTGAGAAACCAATAAAAACAAACGGAGCCGATGGCAGTAGAAAAAAATAATTTACTCTTGGCGCTTTCGGTAAAACCAATGCTTCACCTTCTTCAGATAAAAAATAAATCAATTAAGACCATTTAAATAGTCTTCCACATGACAATTATTGATTAACAAGGCATCTAATTACCCAAATTCAGCTGCTAAACAAACATGAAAGTTAAAGGTACAATCCACATGCACACATTGTGACAAGCCTAGTAGTAAAAACCTTTTCTAAGAGCTTTAACTCACATCTCAAAATGGCATTTTACAATCCATGTGTAAAAAAATATAGGAAAAAACAAAGAACATGTATTAAAAATAAAAAAGTATGTAAAATTGTGTATTCAAATTGACTATAAAAAGAGGTAATGTAAATACATTTGGTGTAAAAGAATAGAGAAGAAAATAAAGAAGAAAATATCTAAACCTCAATTAAATGTGTACTCAAACTACTATCTTTGAGACGCTGAAAGGCTTAGATATTTTCTTCTTTATATTCTTTATTTTCTAATTTATTTTCTTAATTGACTTATTTTTTTATCTGAAGAATGTGAAGCATTGGTTTTACCGAAAGCGCTAAAAGTAAATTATTTTTTTCTACTGCCATCGACTCCGTTTGTTTTTATTGGTTTCTCACACGCCTTTTAAGTTCTAAGTTTGCTTTTGTATTTGTTTTGTTTACATTGACAATGCTGACTGAATCATTTAGTCCTGGCATACTACAAGCATTTAATTTCAGTTGCCATTTCAGATCCTGCATTTCCAATTTATTTTGCCAGTCACCACCTCTTACATTTTGTTCCACTTTCTCGGTTGCTAAAACAAAAAAAAGACATTGTTCTGCAGACTGTAGTTCCACTGTGGTGACCCCTAACTGGGATAAGCTGAAAGGAGATAATGATGTCTCAGACAACTTTCTGTTTTACCAATTTAAAATGTTTGAACATCTTACAACAAGCAAAGTATACCATCTCCCTGAGCAAGCAATTAATACTGAGATGTGTTTTTCAGTATCTTCTTCTTATATCTTGATTACCCCTCCTAACTTCATTGATGTATGAACATTGTTTATATCTCTCACATTTTTATGCCCTTCCGTGGTCTTCTCCATTATTCAAGTCAAAGGAATTTTATTCCTCTCAAACATATTTTTCATATTATAAACTCTCCTGTACACAAATTGAGGTTGTCATCCAATCATAGTATCTGTTATAGTGTGGGTTTAAATATTCCAAACTTTACCAGCAATCTCTATTACATATACATTATTATATATTTAAACTCTGCATTATCATTTATAAACACCCCCTACAATAATCAAGTTGTATTGTCAACTTTCATTGCACCTTTGTATCTAGTTAATCTCCCATATCATAGGATTCATCCACCATCATTTCAGTGTAGCCCCCTCTCTAGAAACACTTGAAACATTCCCTTTAAAATATTTATCTCATTTAAAAACTCATTGTTTTCTGTTATAATTCTGGATGCCCTTACAAACTGCTGTTTAATAACACTTTTCTTTTGCAAAACTGGATACCAACTGCTAAAATATAAGGAATTGCTATAGATCTTTTTGCAGAACAATTTGGATGAATACTTTGATTTAATGATTATATAAATATCCAAATTAACACCTTAATCTGAGAAAGTGTGTTTATACATTTTAAAAACTCAGTAGTTCCTTTAATATAAACAGTAAATTCCCTTAGTTTACAAATGTTACCCCCATCACTACTCCACTAATTTGTTTAGAATATCCCCTTTCATAATAAACAAAGCTGTTCTTTAATAATATATCCATAAATTGTTCCATTATACTCATTTCTCTGGCACCGAGTTCCTCTAGTTATATCATCATATCACAAAACTATTCCATGTCCTTCGTTTAAGGAATAGATGAAAATACATCTAACATTAATTGTTAGAAATATGGCTTTTTTATTAAAATTAACTTTGTTAATTTTTTCCAGAAAGTGCCAATAATCATTTGAAGGTTATGATTTTGACTGTAAATATTTTCCAGTTTTTGTCAATATATTTGTCCAATGGTTCTGTCTTTGAACTTTGTGCAGACACAATTCATCTTAAAGGTGGATAAGTTGTACTTGCATGTAGTTTTGGGATGGCAGATATTGAGAGTATTAAATGGATTATCCATTTACAAATATTTGTATGATAAATCAGAAATGTGTCTACTTGTGTATTATCTATTTGCAACATTGTTTTCATTTTGGACACTTGTGCATCACTCAGATTCAGCTTATAGGTTGGTCATACATTACACATAATTGACACAAGTTATTACTACCAAACCACTCATTTCTCTTGTTTCATTAACCTTATTATTCTATCATTTGTAATCTCATTTAAAATATTTTTCTCGTGTTCAGTTAAATTGTAATGAACATTATTTTTTAGTATTGAGTGCTTCTCTTGTATCATTTTCACATAATTTATCAAATGCTACTAATACAGGATGTACTAGAAAGGTAACACATTCTAACATTTAATTTAAGTGAGGGGTAGAGAGGTACTGTTGTTGTAAATTATAACTATTTTAATTTATCAGAACCAATATAATACCTGCAAATATTTGTAAATTTTTAGGTAGAAAAGCATTTCAATATCTAATTGGTTGCATAAGCAAAAATGACTAAATACTGATTTTAGTGCAAGTCCATTTCCCAAACTCCTTACTAATCATTTTATCTTTGTTTAAAATGTGTCAAAAATTGGGAGCAGTATTTGTTAGTTCATTTAACCAAATATACTCTCTAATAAGAAAGAAGAATTTAACAACAATTTTAGATGTTATCCTGATGTATGATTACCTAGAAAATGGTAAGAAAATGGAATCAGAAAATTCTTTTTGAGCTGAAAATTGTGCAGTTTCATTTTTTTATGGAAATACCATAAAATCCTTTTAAAGTCATTTAGGAACTAAGTAATATGACAGAAACTTTATTATGAAGCTTATTGGACACCTACATAGAGGAAATGGTTACTGTAGATCAATGTGTGTACACCTTTAATAAGTTTTCTAGGGGCTTGTACAAGTGTATAAATACTGAGCACGTGTGAGCCCAACTGCCATTTTGTAGTAAGTTGTTGTGATGCAAGCATGCCTGTCTATGTAGTCTGTCAGTTAATCAGTTTGTTTATATTTTGTACTGCTGCTATTCATCCTGATGTTTTTCTGTGTAATAAAGCATGTAAATGAACTCCTGCCTGTTTGTCTTTAATGGGAAGCAAGACAAGTGACATTGTCAGAATGAGATCCAGAAATTCATATTCTGGACCGAGAAGGCACTCAGTTAAAGGTGGAGAAATATATGAGTGAATCCTTCCCATTGCACATTTAATTCACAAAAAAAAAGGTCAGAAATGTATTTTAGGTATCAAAGCTTACTTAAAATTAGTTCTTATTCACAAAATACAAAACGCACTCAGAATGGTCTAAATGAATTTTGAAGTAAACGAAATGTAAGAAACTGACATATTGAAAAAAAATTCAAATAAATATGGCAAATGTTTGAAATAAAGTCCAAATCGCATAAAGATGAATAAAATAAGGAAAATTATCCCATTTTTTTTTTAGAAGTAGCTTATAGCACATACTTTTTTTAACATTAATTAAAGCTATTCACAATATGTGAAGTATAAAGAGAGGTTTGCATGTTTGTGCAGTATTACAGTACAGTTATTTCACAAAATACAGACATTTCAAAGCATATTTCACAAAGTAAAGTATTTTGAAAAGTTTATTGTGCATTTGAATGTCATTACAACTACTGGCTGTATGTGCATGTTCGTACATAATTACAAGGTCCATTTTCAATGTGCTTAAGCATAATTTGTTGGCATGGAAGATGGATTTCAAAAAACAGCTCCACTTGTATTTGATAATAATATTGCAGAGATCTGGAGAGTGTTTGAGCAACAGTATAAGATTTTCATACAAGCTGCATTTTCTGATAAAGATAACCATACAAAGGCATTTGAAGTCTGGGTATACTTTTGCAGCATATATAACTGACTTGAAAAACAAGGCTAAATCATGCAGATTTGGTGATTTAAGGGATGAGTTGATAAAAGACAGACTTGTATGTGGTATTAAAGATGATGCTGTGAAAAAGTTTTTGCTTTGTGACTGATATAATCTTGACTAAGGCCACTGAGATTTGCCAGATATGAGTTCACAGAAAAACACACACATATGCTTACACATGAGAAATGCATGCTTCTGGGATCTTCTAGTGCTCATGTTGATAGTATGCAGTGCCAGATTAAAAGAAACAGGCCCAAGCACATGGCAGCAACTGTAAGCCCTGCACCAGTCACAGGAGAAACCCCATAGCTTTCTAACAAATTCTAGAGTACACACAGTCTTGGTGAAGCATAAGAATGAGTCAGCAAACTCAAAGCATGTACCTTTACCCAGTTTCATATTCAACTGTCATAATTGTGGTGCAAATCATGAGCCCAAAAGAGAAAAGTGCTTAGCTTTTGGTCACCAATGCCACAAATGCAATAAGTGGAATCATTTGAAAAGGTTTTGTAAATCAAACAAGGGGCATCCTTTATTAAAAGAGAACATTCAGAGTGGGAAGCTGATCAATTAGAAAACTGTGAACCTAATTTTTATGTTGATGGTGTGTCAGTGCTTAATGAAACAGTCAAAGCAGTAGATTTATGGGAAAAGAATGAAGTATTTTGTACTGTTCAGATCAATGGAACACCCATAGAGCTCAAAGATGACACAGATTCAAAGTGCAATGCTATGTCAGCAGAAACATTTACTAGAGTCTGTTCTTGTGAGAAGCCTGATTTGGCAAAGTGTGTGAAGCTTGTTTATGGAGGTGAAGAAATTCAAACTGAAGGTTCAGTAGTGCTTTTATGTTAGTCTGCTGGGGACAGGTATGACTTGCAAATGTATGTAGTCAAAAGGCACGTACAGTCATTATTAGGCCTTAGAGACAGTTTGAAAATGGGACTGCTTTCATTTAATAAGGAAGTCCATCATGTAACCTTAAAAGACCACTGTTCCAGTTTCACCCAGACTATTTTTTCTACCTATGTTGATCTTTTCGAAGACAAAAAAGAAAAACTCCCAACTGTGTACTCCATGAAGTTAGACCTCAAAGTCAGTCCAGTTTTCAGGCCAGCCCAGAAAGTTCCAGTAGCTATGCAGAACAGAGTCAAGGCTGAGCTAGATAAAATGTTGCAGCAAGGTGTAATCTGTCCAGTTGCAGAACTAACTGAATGGGTATCCTCCATGTCATTGCTCACAAGAAAAACTCAGATGATATCTTGATATTGATATTGATCCATGAGATTTGAACAAAGCACTGAAAAGACCTCATCATCCAATGCATACAGTTGAAGAAGTCGCTGCTCTTATGCCAAATGCCATTGTTTTTTTCTGTTCTAGATGCAAACAGTTAATTTTGGCAAATTTTGCTTGACAACCAATCTTCATTGGTAACCACTTTCAGTACTCTTTTTGGCAGATACAGATTTTTGAGAATGTCATTTGGGATAAATTCTGCCAGTGAAGTCTTTCAGCATGCAATGTAGCAATTTTTTTCAGGGTATCCGTGTGCTATTATAGCAGATGATATTCTAGTAGGAGGTAATGGTGAAGCTGAGCATGACAGAAACCTCGAAAGTTCTGGAATGAGCATGTGAAGTGAATCTTAAGCTGAATCCTCAGAAGTGCAAGTTTAAGCTATGAAAAGTTACTTATGTCAGTTGCTTATTTACCATTTAAGGCTTACGACCAGATCCTTAAAACTAAACAGCTATTTATGAGATGCCAGCTCCAATCTTCAGACCTTAAAATGTTTTCTTGGCATGGTTAACTACCTAGGCAAGTTCATTCCAGACTTGAGACAACTTTCAGCACCACTTAGAGAGCTGACATGCAAAGATGCATCTTGGTCATGGTTAGAACAACACCAGAGAGCATTTGATATCCTGATAAAGAATTACCAGTCCACCAACTCTCCGATACTATGATGTTCACAAATCAGTTACTCTTTCTTGTGATGCTTCAAAATTTGGTCTTGTTGCAGTCATTCTTCAAGAGGGTAAACCTGTAACCTCTACATCCAGAACTCTAACCCAAACTGAAATGTAGTATGTGCCGACAGAGAAATAGCTCTTGGCAATTGTGTTTGCATGTTCGAAGTTCCATGATTATATTTATGGTAGACTTATTCAGATTGAAACAGATTACCAACCTCTAGTCACTATTTTGAGAAAGCCTATGTATACAACTCTAGCCAGATTGCAACTCATGATGCTCAAATTGCAAATGTATAATTTCAGTCTCGTCTACACAAAAGCCAAACCACTTTATCTTGCTGATACTTTATCCAGCTTGCCCAGAAATACCACTTAACAGCATGAAAATGAGAAACTTGATTTTGAAGTCATTTGTGGACGTGAGAAATTTTTCTTCTGCACGTCTTGATGAGCTTAAAAAGTCGTACAGTCTCGGATCCAATTCTTCAGAAGCTCAAACACTTTATCGGTCAAGGATGGCCTTCAAAGCAATCTTGTTTACCAGTGGAAGTGCACTTATTTTCCATACACAGATGAGATTTTGTTTGACAATGGTATCATCATGAAAGGTCCAAAAGTGCTTGTTTCAAGTCCTTGCAACAAGAGTATATTACTGTCTTGCATCATGGCTACCTTGGAACTGATTCTACCAAAAGAAAGGTGAGAGACATAGTATTTTGGCCTCTTATGTCACAGGATATTGAGAGACTACTTTCATCTTGTTCTGTTTGTAATAGTGCCAAGTCACATCAACAGAACCACTTCAACTAAACCAGATTCCAGAATTACATTGGTCAATAGTAGCTACAGACATTTTTGAATGGAATGTTCAATATTAATTTGTGTTATTAGACTCTTATTCTAATTGGTTTGCGATTAACCTACTTCCTAATCTAGCATCCAATACTGTCATTACTAAGATGAAGCATCATTTTGCAGTCCATCATAGTCTGCACAAAGTTATTTCTGACAATGGTACACAGTTTACAAGCCAGCAGTTCAAAAGATTTGCTGAAAATTGGTACATTATTCATGTCGTGAGTAGCCCTCAGTACCCGCAGTCAAATGGTTTGGCAGAATGTGCAGTTCAAAGTGTGAAACAATTACTAGAGAAGTCGAAAGGAAACAATATTGATATTTTCTTGAATCTCAGAAATGCTCCTCATGATAAAAATCTTGGTTCACCTGCACACAGACTTCTGTTGAGATAAACCAGAACCACACTACCAATTAGTAGTTCATTATTGGTTCCATGTGTCAAGAACAACATATCAGTGAAAGCCAATCTTTTAAAGAAGCGCTTAGCCCAAAAGTCCTATTATAAGACCTGCAAACCACTCAATCTATTACGAGGAGGGGAGGATGCAGACATCCAAAGGTTTTGATCAGATTGGTGTCATGAAAAGTGTATGTCTAGAGCCGAGATCGTACATTGTGGAATTGCAAGGTGCAGAGTTTAGCTGGAATTGGAAACATTTAATCCTGGTGTCTAAGCCTGTATTGCAGTAACATACCTACAAGAAAGACACTGTATCCAGCGTTCCAGTAAATATTCCTGTTCTTGAGAAGAATCCCAAACCTCCTAAAACTAGTTGTTCACCAATGACTGCCCCTGTTGCTAAACCCAGTTCTGATTGCTTTATAAACCCAGATGATAGAACAAAACAAAATTATTATAGAACAAAACAAAATTATTTTGTTCTTTTATTTTTACGATTATTTATTCCATTTATTGGTTGCTTTCACTTTTATGAGAGATATTCCTTTAAGGAAGCAATGGAATAGTTAATTGACTGATTGTGTGAGTCATGGTGGATGGTTTGCTATTTAAGTATGGATGAATTAGTGTTTCAACAGACTCTGATGATACCAGTTTAACTGGTGAAAGCGCTTAGTCTGTATGTTTAACGTTGGAATAAAAGGATTTCGCTTTCGTGTGTTGGTGTTCCTGCATCCTGAAATTGCTGTTGTGGATAACTGTCTTTTTACACATCTGATTGCTTTATCACTAGATCAGGTCGCATTTCCAGACCATGTTCTACATGCACGGCAACTTGAGCATAAGAACATGAATGTTGTGCATATTTTTATTGTCTATGCCATTGCATATTTCTTTCCACATGTCATTGTATTGTGGGCAATGGAATTAAGAGGGAGGATGTAGCTCAATATTTGTGTACACCTTTAAGAAGCTTTCTAGGGGCTTGCAGAAGTGTATAAATACTGAGCACGTGCGAGCCTGACTGCCATTTCGTAGTAAGCTGTTGAGATGTAAGCATACCTGTCTGTGTAGTCTGTCAGTTAATCAGTTTGTTTATATTTTGTACTGCTGCTCTCCACCCTGATGTATTTCTGTGTAATAAAGCATGTAAACGAACTACCTCGCCTATTCATCTTTAATGGGAAACAAGATGAATGACCGTTACCATATGATTTATGTTGGTAAGATTCAAAAGAAATGGGTCACTGATATGTTGCCCTGTCCAAATATTTCACCCTGGTGTAAAAAACAATAGATTTGGTTAATTTAGTTTTTGTTTTTTTTTTTTCTTCACCAAAATGTTCAGAGGAAATGTCTTAAGACCATAGCAGTTGGTGGTATGGTAACAAAGAGGCTTATTCTGAATTATTATAATCAATACATTTCTGGATAATATAACTATTTCATTGGGTAGATGGTGGATCTTACTTGCACAATATCTGTCTTTTGAGCAACTACTAAACAAAATTATTAGGAAGGGGAACCAATTTGTCCTAACTTCTTTCTCTGTAGGTGAAGGGTTGAGGGAAAATAATGATTCAAGTTATTTGGAAAGAAGTATTTCTTCTGTTTGATTATAGGAATATTGAATAATTATTGAATATGTATAGATTTAAGACATTAAAATCCTATACAATTAGAAAACGGGAGAGGGGAAGTGACTGATTTCAATTTTTACCATTTTGATCTATGGCATTCTTGGGCATAGGCTTTAGAGGTTTTTTTTTTTTTAAGATCTTTCCTAGGCTATCAGAGGGTGGTACACTGAGGTTTGTAACTGTTTTACTTTAAAATACTGGCAGTGTTAGAAGTGTTTTGGACATTAGTAGTCCATGAGTATTTCCTTGGGTATCTTTAGCCTAGAAAAAAGTAGCACCATCTCTTTTGTTGTGGCACAGCTTCATGAAACTTAGAAGCATAGTCAAGTAATTAATAGACTGCATTGTTATCCATTACTTCACTAATGTGCCCAGAAGATCCTGTCAGCACAAATGAGATCTCAGCAATAGGCATAGACATGGGAGGACCTTTTAACCCAAGATGTGGTATTGTCCTTTGATATTACGGGCATGCTACAGAGACATTTTCACTTTCTTTCATTTCTCCAAGCCAGTAAAACCTAGCTATAGATTTAGCCTTGGTCTTTTTAATTGTAAGTGTCTCCCAATATACGACCACTGGCTTGATTTTATTACAAATGTTCTAAAATCAATTGCCAAAAACTGTTGTATAACATGAATGCTTCCCTATAACTGGATCTTACTTTGAAAATGTAGTTGTCATTTGCCAGAATAAAAGTAATGCAATAACAGTTGTCAAAATATAGTTTTTCTACTTAAAAAATTCAGGACAATTAACTACTTGTGCCCTAGTTTTTAGGTAAAAGCAATTTAATAATAGACCAATTTGCTATCTGTTTAACAGATAAAATTGATGTAATACTATACGTGTTTGTATCATCTATCATCCCTATATGTTGCTGCTGCTTGTATATTATACTGTTTCTCACACAGAATTATATTAAGCCCACTGGTTTGATAATAATGAATGTATCTCCATAACCCACACTAGTAGATGTAATTTATTAGTTCTATGCCAAGACAGCACAGATGTGAACAGAAATCCATATGACATCTATAGCATCATATGGCTTTTTCATCCTAACATTCCATTTTAAGTCATTCTAGGATATGGGGTAAGGGACATTCACATTTCCTGTTCTGGCAGTGGTGTCTGTAAAGTTGACATGTGGTGTAACTGATCCAGAAAAAGGGCCGTGCATAGCTAGTGCTGTTACTCGTGGTCTCTGAAGATTTGTATGTAAAGTGATGTTCCCATAAATGGGATTCAGTAAAGGGAACACACCAGTCAATATTTGTAATTTTATGCTTAAGGTGGAACTGTCTATTAGACAGGTATGGTTTAACTAACAGCTGTTCTCGTATTGAAACTGCATTCAAAATGGCTTCTCTCTAATGCTGGAGTATGGCAGCTACCGACTTTAGATCTTTTTATAAAATTAACCACGTCTAAAGTGAAGAGACAAATGGAGTACATTTTCTTATTTATCTTTTGATCATAAAGAAGAATTTATTGTTATAGAAATTCCCCAATCCCCTCAATTACTTTTACTTATTCTTCAGATTATTGATACTGTCTGACTAATTTCTGAACTGAAAAAAAAAATCTGATGAATCTGCCTCTCTCTAACATCCTCCAAAATATGAAACTGTGGCATTCTCCTTGGCAAGAACCTCTATTACCCATCAAAATGGTCATGCACTCAAACTTATTCTTCCTCACAGTTATGGGAATCTGATGTTCAGTGGTATGATTGCTAGTGTGACTTTTACACTACCTAGCTAATTTCAGTCTTGTAATTGTCTCTCAGAAAGTAGTTTAACAGATATCATATCTTGTACAGAAATAAACTCCCATTGCAGAGATAACATTTCCATTTAAGACTTCAACTACAAGTCACTGCCGTGCTCTGAGACAGCCGACTAGTGACTCCTCAAAGTAGCCTCTTCTATCTCATCCTACCCAACTACCATTCCTTGATGCATCTACTGTAGAGCTCTCTGCCCTTAGGAATTGCCCTTCTCCATCTCGCATCTTGTTCCTACACACACACACACACATATATATATATATATATGTGTGTGTGTGTGTGTAAGTATATATATATATATATATATATATATATATATATATATATATAAAATAAAAAATCAGAATTCAATACACAGGAGGTTCAGATTCAAAAGTTTACTAGTGTACACCAGGAGGCAAAAAACCATACAAGTACAGAATTTTGTCTGACATTATGCAGGAAGTACAGAATATTTTATAGTGCTTGCATTCAAGTTATGCCCACCTTACTGACGTGGTTAGTCACAAGGCATCTACATCACTTTTACTAACAGTATTCTATTCATCTAATAATGCTGATGCAGTACATTTAAAAAAAACTTTTCCTTTAGATACAATACGGCCTTGCTATCCAGCTGGTCGGTCATAATGTCTTTCTGTAAAGTTACTTCTTAAAGGTCTCGTATCAGTTCGAATACAATAGCAGATTCAGTCTTTAAATTCACCTCTTTGTTCACTGTTTCACTTTCCCACCAGCTGTGTTTTTATCTTACAAGGGCGAGTTACTACATCAGGAAAGGAAGATTTAATTATTTACAAGGACAAGTTATTTTATCAGGAAGGAGTGGAAGATTTACACATTTAATTTCCTGACCCAGCAGATAATCACTTCTGAAAAGCATAAACATTAAAACTTGCCTAAGCTAGCATTCTGTCAGGGATCAGCTTTTGCTTCAAGCCACACTGCAGTTTCAAAACTACTTCACATTTAGACATGAATTTATCCCTTCTGTTATATGATTAATAGAATAAAATGCATTATAAACTACCTTGCTTTTAAACTAGCATTTCACATGTATTTAAATACATATTTTTATAACATTTCTTCCTATTAATACTTTTTATTCTATTTTGAAGTATGCAAAGTGTCATTTCATCTCCTAGCCTTTCCCACTCAGGATTTTCAGCTAGGTGAGTCATTTAATCTATACTTCAGAGAAAGCATCATCTGAAATCAATCTTTCAATTTCAATATCTTGGTAGAATGTTTCAGTAACAGATACATCAACAAAATCTTTGATTAATCTTTTCATGCAGGGAATTCCACAGCAAACACATGCCCCTATTAGGAGTATACCCACACAAATGGAAATCAAAATATTCATTAGGATGGAACCCCACCCCCCAAACAGATTCTGGAAACAGTCCGTCAGTGGGTTTGGGCCTGGTTCAGTCATGGCTGATACTTGCTGAATTACCTCTAGGTAATTATTTATCTTGTGGCGATTGTCAGGGATAAAAGCACAGCATTCTTCTTTGATAAGCGTGCACGTACCACCTCTCACTGCTAGGGTGAAGTCAAGAGCCATCCGATTTTGTAGCACAACAGTTCTCATTGCATTCAGTTCATCAGTCACCAATTCTAGGGCGGAAAAAGTTGCATTACTCATTACTTCGAGAAGTTTCGACAACTTCCTCAGCTCCCAGATCGATTTGACTGCTCCATAGGCTGGTAGTATTCCTGTCCAGGATATAACACTGTCACTCACGTTCATACGAGTCAATTCACTTTTGTCTTTTACTAAATTATGGTCTTTCCAACCAGCTTCAGTCTTCCCAACTGGATTCACAGGTTTCTTAACTGGACCTTCAGATTTTTGAGCTGTTTCTCTTACGTTCCGTATCTTACCCAAAGGTAATTCTGCAGTATGTCTTATTGCTGGAACCAGATAACCCAAAAAACAACTGCCGGACCAGTTCTCAGGTAACCATTAATATGCCTTTTTCCCACAAATAAAATAACAGTTTTCTACTTTAGTACTAATATGCATCAGCCCTGCATGAAACATTTTCTGATCTATAACTGACAATTGTTAAAACAAAACTGGATTTTTTTGAATGTCACTCAGTCGTTTTCAATGAGTTTAAATACGAGTCATAATTAGTATTGCAAAAAGTATTGCCATTACCATTCTTAATATTAAGATATGGTTATATTACAATTGCTCCAGCCCACCTGGAGGGTGTCATTTTTATAGAAACATACAACTCCTTTTTGTGTGACAGGTAAAAATAAAGCTATTTTGTCCTGTGATCTCACAGTTCCTGTGTCAAAAAGTAAATTCTCCCAAGTCTCATTTATCCCCAAAGGGACAGCGGACATTATCAGTCCTCCATATACTGTTGGTATAGCTGTACAAACCCAGCAATTTGAAATGTTCATAGTCTCTGCATACACATGTTTCATGGCCAGGTATGTGTTAAAATTTGGATGCCAGTCTATAGACGTTTCATCACGCCTTCCCACTTTCACTTGTGTGGTTGTGTGTAGGATGAACCACAGCAAGAGGAAAATTGTCACAATTACAGTTAATAAATGTACACACAACAAAATGATTATGCAACATCTCTGGGGTTGATCTAAACTTCTATTCGCTTTGTTTTTGGCCATCTCGATCTGGTTGTGTATCAGTCTCAAAGTTTTTATCAAGTTGAAAGTTCTTTACCAGTTTACAATGCATCAAATGAACCCAGGACATCCTCTCGGCCACTCTAACTGCAGTAGACGTTGCCAACAGAACCTGGTACGGACCTTCCCACTTTGGACTCGCCCAGTTTTTCCTTTTCATCACTTTCAGCCAAACCGACGACCCTGGGGCCAAGACTGCTTCCACTGGTCTGGTCTGTTCCTTATCTGAAAAAGAGTTAAACCGCAAAACAGATTTATTCCTTAACAATTTCTTCATATATTCTGCTAACGAACTGTCAGCCTCCTGCTCTGCAGGCATGAGAGCTTTCCACTGAGGCACATAATATGCTCTCCCAAAAATAATTTCAAAGGGAGTCAAACCCTTTGCATTTGGAACCATTCTCATACTCAGCAGTGCTAAAGGCAGACAGTATATCCAATTCTTTTGGGTCTCCTCTACTAGCTTCCTAAGTTTACTTTTTAGGGTACCATTGTACCTTTCCACCAGTCCTGCTGACTGTGGGTGGTAGGCACAATGGTTCTTTAAGGAGATACCAAAAAATCTCCCAAGCTGGTGAATCGTCTGGCTCTCAAAATGTGTGCCGTTGTCACTATAAATCCTCTCCGGAATGCCAAATCTAGGGATTACTTCTTTTATCAGGGCTTTCGCCACTGTTGCTGCATCTGGGTTTTTGGTTGGAAAAGCTTCTACCCATTTAGAAAATATGTCTATAATAACTAAACAAAACTTTTTCCCTTCACATTTATTCAATTCTATGAAATCCATACAAATAGTATGGAACGGATATGGTGGTATAGGAAAACTTCCTTGCTTGGTTTTAAATGCTCCTTGTGCATGATGCTTGTTACAAGTATGACAAGCTGCACAAATTTTTTTTGTGTAGTTTATGTATCCATATGTTTGGAATATTCGATTTACTAACTGTATCACCCCCCCTGTTGAGACATGGCTCTGCCCATGGCTCAACAAAGCTGCATATCTAAATAAATTAGACTGCAATATTGTTTTTTTCTCTTTGGAAATGTACAGTCCATTCTGAAGAATTGCACCTCGTTTTACCCATTTTTGTTTTTCTGCTTTTGTAGTAAGCGTCTGCATTGTTTTTAACATGTCTAAATCTAAAATCTCAGAGGGTTGTAATTCCTCATTCAAAAATAAAGTTTCTGAGTCTGAGGCTGCTTGCTTTGCAGCCGCATCAGCTCGTGCATTGCCTTTTGAAATCTTATCCTGTTGTTTTGTATGAGCTACACATTTACAAATAGCTACTTTGGTAGGTAACTGAATAGATTCTAATAACTCCAAAATAAATTGCACATGATTAATAGGTTTTCCACCGGATGTTATCATTCCTCTATTTTTCCATTGTTGTGCAAATACATGTACTGTAGAAAAAGCATACTGACTATCAGTATACATGTTCACACACTTGTTTTTTTGCTAAAGTACATGCTCTCGTCAAAGCTATCAATTCAGCTGCTTGTGCAGATAAGTTGTGTGGTAAGGATTGAGCTTCTAAAATTTCAGTGTCTTTAACTACTGCATATCCCACCAGACTCTTCCCTGTAGGACCCCTTCCTCATGAGCCGTCCACGTAATATGTCACCTCAGCATTATCCAAGGGCATATCTGTAAGATCTTGTCTAGGTAAAGCTAACTGTTCAATTTCCTGCAGGCAGCTGTGTGGTGTGCCCTCCGCAGGAGTTGGAAGTAATGTTGATGGATTCAATGTCGTACATCGTTCAATTGTCATATGAGGTTGGCTCAGCAGTATAGTCATATATGAAAGATGTCTAGCAGGAGAAAGGTATGCCATTTTCTCTTGCAGTAAAATTATTGCAACTGCATGAGGCACTCTCAATGTGAGAGGGTGGAATAACACCACTGAGGCTGAAGCCTGTACTGCCATTGCGGCTGCAACTACTGCTTGTACACAGTGAGGCAAAGATCGCGCCACTGGGTCTAACTGTGATGAATAGTAAGCTATGGGGCGTTGCTTGTCCCCTTGTTGTTGCGTCAATACTGACGTCATATATCCTTGCTTACAATCTACGATCTGAAAGAATCGTTTGTGATAATTTGGAAGTCCTAAAACTTACGAAGAAGCTATCAACTGCTTCAACCTGCAGAAAGCCATTTCTGCTTCAGTTGTCCATTGCAAGAAATCTTGTGCTGCCATTGGTGTCTTGTATATCAAGTCAGTCAGTGGAGCAGATTCCAAAGCATAATTTGGTATCCAGCTCCGACAAAAATTAGTTGTACCTAAGAAAAAGACATCATTTTTTTCTTGGTCGTTGGCTTGGGTGCTTGCAAAATTGCTGTTTTTCTTTCCTCATCTAGTATTCTACCTTCATTGGATATTACATATCCCAAGTATCTAACTTGTTTTCTCCAAAGTTGTAACTTATTTTTGTTTACTTTGTGTCCTTGTATTGCTAAAAAATTTCAATAATGCTACAGTATCCTCCCTGCACTGTTGCTGGATGGGGGCTGCTAGCAAGATGTCATCTACATAAAGTAGAATTTGACTACCTCCCAGTGGGGTAAACCCTGCCAGGTTGCTAGCCATTTCTTGCGCAAATATTGTTGGGCTCTCACAATATCCCTGTGGTAGTCGAGTATACGTATACCTTTTACCCTGAAATGTAAATGCAAACCAATATTGACTATCAGGATGTATAGGTATTGAAAAGAAAGCATTGCTAATATCTACCACAGAGAAATACTTCTGTTGCTGTTCTAAATCATTTAACAAAGTATGTGGGTCTGGCACCGTAGGTGCTCTAGGTATTACTGCATTATTTACAGCTTGTAAATCTTGTACCATCCGCCATTCCCTGTTTGCTTTTTTAACAGGAAATAGGGGTGTATTGCATGGTGAATCAGGAGATTCTACCAGTACTCCTTCTTTGCGTAATGCTGCTATTATAGGCTTAATTCCTATTTCTGCATCCTTTCTCAAAGGGTATTGTCTTTTCTGTGGTCTAAAAGCTGACTTTGGGGTAATTGTAACTGGTCCTGCTGTTCGAATAAGTCCTACATCTGACTTGCCTGTTGACCAAAGAGTTGTTGGAATTTCACACAAGGCCTTATCTTCTTCTAATAAAAATGCTAATCAGCTGTCCTCGCTAGATTGCAAGTGTACAGCTGGATGTGTCTGTGTCAACCAATTCAGTTTTTGTTTTTGTATCCCTTGTTCTGACAGTTCTAAATCAGTCTGTTTCTCCCATCTTGTTACTTTTTCTCCTAAATCTGCCCATTTAACACTTTTGTTCTTTGTCAAGCTGACATGTGGCAATCGATTTGATCTATACAATGCAAGGAATTCTTGAGGTAATGAACAGCTAACTACACTGTTCCCCTCAGCATCCCAGTACAGAGTACGCAAAACCAATCTAGTTGCACGATTTCTAAACAGATCTTGCTCATACTCTCTATCAGGTCCTGGTGTGGTACAGTAGTATAGAGTACAGTGTAACAAATGCTGTCGATCAGTGTCAAGGGAGGGGGCTTTACTGATGGCTACATTCATCAGTTCCTCGGTTACTGCCCCTGGAGCAGTCGTGACTAGGTCCTGGCTGTACCAGTAAAAAGTTTTACCCTCCGATCGCACTACAAAGGTATCCATTTGTCTCTGTGCCTTCATACCTTGTACAGTTGGAACTACTGCTATGCCAAATATCTGCATAAGGTCCCTGCCCAATAGGTTTACTGGACATTTTGCAGAAACAACAGTTTTACTTCTCTGGGTCATACCTGAAACAGGGTCAGTTATTGCTATATCATGGAGAGTGGCTCCCTGTATAGCTGTCCGTTTTCTGCTTTTACTAATATATAATCAGGTGATTCAGAATGTTCTGGTAACTTGGAGGGGTGTATCAAAGTCCGTGACGCTCCTGAGTCACAGAGGAATTTGACTTCCCTTCCCTCCACCAGAAGTGTCACTTCCAGTTTTGTATCTGCTAGGTAGAGCTCCAGGCTCAACAATGCTAAATCTAAAATTTCATTTCCATTTTCGTCCAAGTCAATTTGTACTTCCTCTACTCCTTCTACTACATTGGCATTTGTCTTTTCTATTCTAGCTGTTACTGGTGATTCCTGACTTTCATACGATGTATCCTCACTATCATATAGTCAGTCCTCATCACCTATATCTTCCGTCGTTGCTTCCTTATTTTGTTTACACTCCCTAGCTAGAGCCCTTTCTTTCTGCACTTGAAGCATTCACCTCTCTTTTTCCTCTTCAAAATCTTCTGATCGTTTGTCAGACTGTTTGTTTCCCTGGGCATTCTTCTTGCCCTTTTTACCTGACTGTAATACAAATACTTCAGCTCCATCTTCAGCAGTGAAGACTTGTGCCTTCTTTTTCTTTTTACTATTAAAATGTCTCTCAGCATGTCTAGCGTATTCGAGTAAGGCTTGTAGCCTCCCTGTTCGATCTATCATATGCTTCGTAATGAAGCTACTAATAGGTGCAATGCAACCTTTCAAAAATGCATTTTTTAATTGTTGTTCATACGGGGAATCATTCGTTTGGTTCTCAGGAACCAACATACCACTATGATTATTAAAACATTCTAATAATCTAGCATAATATCCATCTATTGTCTCATTTTCTTGTTGTATGCATTGATTAATGCAAGTCCAGTCTGTTCTAGGTTTCCATTTCTCAGAGATTCGGTCTGTCAGACCTTTTACTCTGTTGTCTAATTCTGCATCATTATGTGGGAGTGGCCTAAGTTCTGCATTACGAGGATTCCAGGTGCCACAACTCATGTGCCAATCTGGACCTATAATTTGTCTTACTACTTTTTCTACTTCTTCCCCATTCAAGTGGTAACTTAACCTCATGCCTTGTAAATCTTCTAAAAATTTCGTAAAATTAACTTTCGGATGGGGGATTCCCTCAGTAGCCTTCTGGATATCTTCCGGTGGCCATGGTCTATATACTAAGAGTGTTGGGTCTTGCCCTTCCTGTCCTGCCTGAGGATTTGGAACTTCTATAAGTGGGCATATTTCTTCCTCACTCTCATCCTGTAGATTTCTCTCTATTTGGTATGATTCTGTGTCCCTATGTGTTTTACGTGTTCAAGACCTAGTCTCAATAGGATCTCTAACAAATGGTTGTGGTCTTACTGAAACTTCAGGATAACGCGGAGGCGGACCAGCCTGTCCACTCGCTTCATATCCTGAAAAGGGTAAGGGAGGGGGTAAGGGAGGAGGAGCTGTCACTATTACCAAGTTATTATCCTCTTTGTCTAAAAATAATGTTTTTGAATTTTTAAGCTTCTGTTCTCTACGATTTGCTTCCTCAATCCACCTGTGTGCTTGAGGTATGCCTAGTTGGCGTTGCTTTTTTGCCTGACCTCCTGCATCAGATTTAAGCTGTTAAAGGGGTTTAACTAGTGAAAGTTTATCTAGTTTACCATCAAATTCATATTTGTTAACCCATTTCGTATACTACCTAACATTATCAGCACGCTGTAATTGCATGTATTTTGCGTCTTCGGTTAGGGGCGGATCTCACGAGGTTTTAGTGCACTGATTACCCATGTCAAAGAAAATGTTACGTAACCCTTTTTTATCATGTGATATCAAATTCTTAGTTCCTGTTTCCAGTTTATCTAGAATAACTGTCTACCTTATTCTGTTACCCTGATCTATGACAAAATATACAGTACTTCCTTTTGTCCCTGATCTGCAAAAACAAATCTTGACAACAATATACTGTAACCTAGTCCCTGATCTAAAACAGAAAAAAGGCAAATTCTTCCTACCTGAGCCTCCTGGTTTTGAAAATGTTCAAATTCCGCTCTTCGGCCACAGATCAGAAAGTGGCCAGCCTCTTTACACACGACAATTCAGTCGGAGGTCTTTTCATTCAAGAAGAACCATTTTGGTAACTTCTCCTGCGCAGTATTCGACCACCGATACGCTCTGATCTGCAGCTTACCAAGGGAATTCCGTCTCGAAAGGACCAAACTGTTAAATAAAAAATCAGAATTCAATACACAGGAGGTTCAGATTCAAAAGTTTACTAGTGTACACCAGGAGGCAAAAAAACATACAAGTACAGAATTTTGTCTGACATGATGCAGGAAGTACAGAATATTTTATAGTGCTTGCATTCAAGTTATGCCCACCTTACTGACGTGGTTAGTCACAAGGCATCTACATCACTTTTACTAACCGTATTCTATTCATCTAATAATGCTGATGCAGTACATTTAAAAAAAACTTTTCCTTTAGATACAATACGGCCTTGCTATCCAGCTGGTCAGTCATAATGTCTTTCTGTAAAGTTACTTCTTAAAGGTCTCATATCAGTTCGAATACAATAGCAGATTCAGTCTTTAAATTCACCTCTTTGTTCACTGTTTCACTTTCCCACCAGCTGTGTTTTTATCTTACAAGGGCAAGTTACTACATCAGGAAAGGAAGATTTAATTATTTACAAGGACAAGTTATTTTATCAGGAAGGAGCGGAAGATTTACACATTTAATTTCCTGACCCAGCAGATAATCACTTATGAAAAGCATAGACATTAAAACTTGCTAAGCTAGCATTCTGTCAGGGTCGGGGATCAGCTTTTGCTTCAAGCCACACTGCAGTTTCAAAACTACTTCACATTTAGACATGAATTTATCCCTTCTGTTATATGATTAATAGAATAAAATGCATTATAAACTACCTTGCTTTTAAACTAGCATTTCACATATATTTAAATACATATTTTTCTAACACACACATATATATATATATATATATATATATATATATATATATATATATATATATATAATGATTATATTATATATATTTTTAATTCCTGAGATGAAACTATTTTTTTCTTGAGGCAAGATCACTGAAGGTGCAGTAGATGTCAACAGCAGCTGCTAGGATCCTGAGAAGTTCAAGGCGTAGTACACAGCTTCAAGGTTTTAGAAAGTTTTGTGGTTTAATTGTATTGTGTTTAGACATGGCAGGGACATAGTAAAATACAGATTCCTTGATTAAAGGAGTAAGCTTGAGTGCTAACCCAAGTATATAAAACTGTTTTGAACATTTCTAGAATAGGACTATTCCTAACTGAAAATGGGAATTTGTTCCATAGTCAACAAATACATTCATATAAATTTTTTTCTTGTTGTATTATTCTTTTTTCAGTCCTATAGGATACGTTACTCCTTCTTCAAGCTCTTTTCAGTTTGTAATACTTCTATATTCATTATTATTCTTAACTGCTCATCAAACAATGACTTCAGTGCCAGGCAAAGATTTCTTCTCATAAACCTAAAACTAATGGAGAAGTCTGAATATTCTAGCCTTTATTTCTTATTTTACATTCAATAATTTTCCTAGTAAATTTCTGTGCATATTTTCTAAAGTCATTGTCTCCCTTAGAACAGTTACAAAACATTGAATTATATTTAATTTGGATCAGGCATATGAAACATACATCCTAGTACAGCATAGATTTGGATGTAATATTCCTGTGAATAGAGCCTTACATTTAATTTCAGATGCATTTATTGGAAGAGTAATTTTGCCACTCACTACTGCCTCCTCAACTCTTTGTAGTTATTTAATTTAGGATTGCCTTTTACAATGGTATAGGCTTGCTTTGTCAGATCAAAAAGCATAACTCCACATTTATCCTAGTTGATAGTAGGCCAATTTGCAAGAACCAGTTAAGATTAAGTATAAATTAAATGAGTTACCTGCGATAGTGGTGCTGTGGTAGCATTGTCACCTCACAGGAAGACGTTGTCGTGTTCGATTCTCAGCCAGAGTATCTTCTGTGTGGAGGCATGCGTGAATGGGCGTGCCTTTGTTGAAGGTTGTGCATCAGGGCTGGTAACTTGGCATGTAAAAATCCACTACCAAACATTAGCGGACCAGAGTTCTGCTGTGGCGACCCCTAACCGGGATAAGCCGAAAGACACAACAACATTTCCATTGTTAGACTTCTGTTTTGATGTCATCAGCATATTTAGATATCAGTTAGGAATTCTGAGAGTACAAAATGAAACTGTACAGAACCCAGTACTGAGATCTGAAGAATAACAGGTGTTATATGGGTCCAGTCTGGAAATTGCCCTTGTACCCTAACTCTCTGTGATCTTCCCTCTTTCCACTTGTGCACCCACTCTATAATATATGGATTTATACTTAAATTAACCACAAAAAACATAATGTGGAATGCTATCAGAAGCCTTTGCTAATTCCATATACACAACACAAATGCCAGTACCTGCGTCAACAGCCTTACTACCAATCTCCTAGAAATTGGACAAGCTTGCTAATGTTGATATTTTTCTAAATCCTTAATTCTCTCTGTCTAATCAGACATGTTTCATCATTATCCATTACTGCTAATAGGCATCTTTCAAAGCTTTTTCCAAACAAAGGTGTCAAGCTTATTGGTTGACAGCTATCATACATATATTGTCCTTTTTTGTGGGTACAACATGTGCCACAACAGACCTTGTGGAATCATTACATTGCCCAATAGTGTATTAAAACCAAATCATTATAGGTGGAGTCCATATACTCATAAAAGAAACAGTAAATTTACTAGGTATATATTCAGGACCTGGGGTGGCACAGTATCGTAGTGGATAACATTGTTGCTTCACAGCAAGAGGTTCTCTGGTTTGATTCTCTGCTGGGGTACCTTCTCTGTGGAGTCTACATGTTCTCCCTGTGATTGTGTTGGTTTCCTTCAGGTGCTCCAGTTTCCTTCCACAATCAAAAGGCATGCAGTAGGTTGATTGGACAATGTAAATTGGCCATAGGTATGTGTGCATGCAAGTGTGTGGTTGGAAGAGCAACTGTTGCCAGGCTAGCCATCAGGCAGTGTAAATCTTGGCTCTAGATGATTGTCACTGTTGATATGATACCCTGACCTTGTGCAAAAATGGGAAAAGTGTTTGTCTGTTCAGGACCTATTGTACTATCTACCTTTACATCTTTTAATAACAAGCTTTATTTCTTCTGTAATAGTCAGATATATGCATCTGTTCTTCACAGGAATGCAATGTTCTTACTTGTACTAATGCCTGATGAAACAATTTCTGAGAAGTACACACTTCTGGCCAGATTCCAAAAGACTTGCACTTGGTGCAAGTCTGCCCCAATTGTAAATGACTTGCTCACAGTGTAAGTGACTTACTCCACTCTAAGGCCTACCTGTAAAGCAGGCCTATATTGGAGTAAGGCACTTAAACCAAGCACAAGTTTTTAGGAACTGGGGCAGGCTTACACTGGAGTAAACCAATTATACTGATAGTCTTTTGGAATTAGGCCCATAGTGTTAGCTATGCTCCCACCATCATTTCTATTAGTACTTGCAACTGCGGTGGTGGTGCTGTGGTAGCGCTGTCACCTCACAGTAAGACGTTGTCCCATTCGATTCTCAGCTAGAGCGTCTTCTGTGTCGAGACATGCGTGAATGGGCGTACCTTTGTTGAAGGTTGTGTGTCAGGGTCGGCAACTCGGCACGTAAAAATCTACTGCCAATCATTAGCAGACCTGAGTTCCGCTGTGGCGACCCCTAACTGGGAAAAGCCAAACGTCACAACAACAACCATTTTGCTAATAAGCAGGTCTGTATATGTAAAAGGACATACTTTATACTACTGCTACAGAAAATGCATGCAAAGGTATATAATCAGGATCGATAACACTGAAGTAACTTGTCATTTTCTTTCCTGCTACAGAGGTAACTAACTGACTTAAATAGTAAAATAAACTTTATTCTTTTGAATAATATTGCATGCGAGGCCATGGTAGTGTAGCGGTAAGCATTGCCGCCTCACAGCAAGAGGTTCCCCGGTTCGATTCTCAACTGGGTGCCTTCTGTGCGGAGTCTGCATGACCTCCCTGCCATTGTGTGGCTTTCCTCCGGGTGTTCCGGTTTCCTCCCACATCCCAAAAATGTACTGTAGGTGGATTAGACACTCTAAATTGGCCCTAGGTGTGAGTGTGTGTGTGCGTTTGTGCCTTCTGTGGAAGGTTGGGCGCTGGCTGGCAACTCAACACTGTAAAACTCCACTGCCAATTATTCTGTGGACCATTGTTCCGCTGTGGCAACCCCTAACTGGGAAAAGTCAAAAGGAGAAGAAGATTCTTTTCAACAATGTTGGACCTTATTTACACTGCTAAAAAGCTGCCTATGGAAAGCTGTGAACATATTCTCCTGTTGTTTCTCTGTCATGCTAGCATGCAGCAGAAGAGGTTCACCTTATCAAAAGTAAATAAGTTTCAGATGTGACAAGAACATAATCGTGAGCATAGAAAGTTCAAGATATTTAATACTGGAAAACTTCAGAAAATTTTTATTCTCAAGACATTAGCTGATACATTCTTAAAGCACGCAGCCTGACAATTTCACATGAAAACAAATGCAGTTTCTTTATAAAGAATATGTATGAAAATGATACACAAGGATTTCTCATATGTGAGACATTTATTTGGCTGGAGGAAAAAAAGTGTTTAACATTCAGAAAATTGCTTAATTTTGTTATTACCTGGTATTCCAAGTTTGCCCTTCCCCCAAGGGTATGTGTTCTAAAAGTTACTATATGTAATTTGTAGGGGTTTATGGGGGGGCACAGTCCACCATGTAGGGCAGCTTATTTTTTTCTGAGGTCCAGAAGTACAGTTTTTTGTTTCATACCTCGCAACCTTCAATATTTTGAATGCATTCTGAAGGGATACATATGTTATATGAACTAGATAATAGAAAAGGCTGGAAGCCAGAGTCCAGAAACTGAATTTTATATTAAGAACAATGTTTCTAGAAATACCAAACCAGCCAACAGCTGATTGTGGAACATACAACGTAAGGCCATCATAGAAATGTTGGGTAGAAGGCTTTAACAATTAAACTGTTGCATTACATGTAGCTACCGATGAAAGAAGAAAACCTACTAATACAGTCTGCTGAAAGCAAGGTTTATCTGACATATGAGAGCCTATTGAATCCCAGTGATGAATCTGAAAATATGCAAGAAGAGAACTTTCAAACTCAAGAAAAATGTATTGCTTAAACCATATAAGGAGAACATAAAATGGTGCCCAAGCATTATACAAGACCTACAGCAGAAACATACTGAATTCATAGACATTGACCAAAAGATAATACAAATTATTTAGACTTGCAGTTCAGGAAGAATTAACAGAAAAAAAACATGGCATCAACTATACTTGGCAACAGAAGTCTCCCTTAGTTTGCCAGATCATTAGACTGGTTAGAGGTCTGCCCACAAAGAAAAGAGAACATGGCTCACACCCATTATTTATTTATTTACTTTTTTAGGGTCTGTGATTTATTACTGTGCATTTTGGGTGTGAACTTTTATTCAGACAACTATTTATTTCTGTTTCCAGTCATGTTTTACATTTTCTAAGGTCTTATCCAAGTAAACTGCAGTGTAATAACTACGGCCGAGTGATTGCGTTGTCACCTCACAGCACAAGGTTCTCCGGCTTGATTCTCGGCTGGCGTGCCTTCTGTGTGGAGTCTGCATGTCCTCCCTGAGTTCATGTGGGTTTCCTCTGGGTGATCTGGTTTCCTCCCACGTTACAAAGATATGCATCTGCAGTGTTTCTCCCCAGGCTGCCATTGAAAATTGGCTTCATTCCAAGTCGGACTTTCCCAGTAAACAAATGTTAACTAACTAAATAAATAAATAATAATAACTCACCCGTATTATACTAACTGATCTTTTAATTTCTCTATAAACTGGCAAAAATTTCTCAAAATATTAAATCATCGTTGTATAACTTTTATCTATTCCTAACCAATGTTTTAAATACTTAAACTGTAGTATTTTTGTATTATTTTTAAAGATTGCAAAATTATTGTTCTTAAAATGTTTTGTAATACTTTGGAGCTTTTCTCCCCAGGCCTCTGCTGAAAATGGGCTCCTACTCAGTCGGACTTTCCAGGTAATTTGATGTCAATAAAATAATATAACCTTCATTTATTACTTTTCCCATTTAAATCTGGCATTCCTGCAGCTAGCTGTGTGAAATGTAAATTGTTTAAACATAACCCTTTTTAAACAGTAATCTACTGTCACAGGTTTTCACACTGCTGCTCATTTTGAAATTTAAAATTGGTTCACATAAGACATCATAAAGAAGACATTTTTGTGGTAAGCCTTTTTTTCCCATTCATTTATAGCATCTGTGCATTTCATCCTCATTAGCTTTAGTTTTTCTTACTTGATATAAATGTATAACATCAGACTACAATTAGCAGCTTTCTATTTTTGCCTAAGAGTCTGGTTCAACAAACACACTGCCCCATTACTAGTCCAGTGATAGTTATTTGAATGATGTAGTCATGTCCTCAGAATATTGCTAATTCTCAAATAATTTACTCCACTGAAAATCTAACTAATTTAACTTTAAATCTCAGCTATTTTTTCATTATAACACCTACTACGATTCTCCAAAAAAAATTTCCTTTGAATTTACTCAATAATATCCTACCACCTCTCTGCCTTTGTGAAGTGGAACCCACCCACTCACTCCATATTGTCTTATTTGTCCAAATTAAGCTTCCAATATTATTGATCAGCTGAAAGCATAATTTTTTCCTTAGTCATTTGATTCCAACCTTTTTAGTCTTTTTTTTGTATCCTGTCTGAAACTAAACTCTTGATAGGGCTTTCAAAACTGCATGCAATTCTCCAGCTAGCAAATTAATAGTCTGTTTGCAGCTAGAGACTTAACAATGTTCTGTGCACAGCTAGCAACTCAACACTGTTCTTTGCAGTGGTAATGTTTAGTCCTGATCAGTTGAGTTATCCGTCTAGTTATCCAGTGTTGAATTCTGCTAGCGTTGACTGCACTGCAACTGTAACTTAAAAATGTTGGCATAATTAGTCTTGAGTTACCTGGGCTCTTTTTAATAAAATGAGTTGTCTGTTATTTCTAACAAATGTATATTTTCTTCCTGACGTCCAGCTACCAAATGTATCACACTGCATCTTTTACTGTTTACTTCCCATCTTTTATAACTTATGCAAATTCATATGTAGAACTGATTCCATTTATAATAAATCTTCCTTTAACTTCACTGTAAAAACAATTACCCCCATCCTTCCGTGATGTCTCCTTAGTAAATATTTTAACATCTCATAATTTGAGTGTTTGAGTACTTTGAAGTTTGCTCCATAATGCAGAAACTTTTAAAAAGGATCAGACTGCATTTATTATCTGTTTGCATGCCAAGATGCCAATGCTGATGTATGCCACATGAAACTATTTTGTCTGCTAAATAACATGGCTCACTACCACCTGACAACCGTGACTCAGTAATCTATATGTGCCACAAATGTCTGCTACTGATTGAGCCTTGATTGGAGCTGGGTTTTAATGAAACTCTGCTTGAGACATTAAAGCCCGTTTGTAGACCGTGTACAACAGACTTATTTTTCAACTTATGGTTTGTGATAGAAGTAGTCATTGCAGTGTAGTGAGTGATATATTTATTCTACAATCACAAGACATGACTTGACTTCTTGGTTCCATGCTTAGATACATTCAGGTGACCCTACCCTCATAGTCCAGATGTGCCACCTTCATGATAGGCACACAAGAAAAGCTACTTTAATGATCTCTGAATGGCACTTTTCAGACCTGGCATTTACTCTTGCCTTCTTTATCCTAATTAGCACATTACTGACCTCCTGTTTGTAGGACAACCATTTCTATCCATAAATAGTAATGTGACTCGAACAGGTAAGAGTGAATTTTCCATGCCAAAAGTCTGTCCCTTTCAAGTGTAGAGCTTGTCTAATGAGCTTATTTAAAAGGGTGGCACAAGCTATTGGCGGTGGTTATGATGTTTGCATGGTAAGCCTTAATCAGGCCAGTTCACTGGACACCATCTACCATGCTAATTTAATTAACAAGCTTATTATATTACAAATAGATCTCTAAGTGGTAAGATGAATAGCAAAATGGCTAAAGGATAGAATCTATACACCGTGGAAGGTAGTTGCTGCTTGAAAGAGTGTAAAGGTGGTCAGAGGTGTCCCACTGGGACCTTTTTGATTGGCATTTACTGTTCTGACTTTCTTTCAAACTATGAATAAAGACCTCAGGCTAATCAAATTCCCGGACAAATGCAAACTGGGAGTCATTGTCAAGTCCATCTGACAATTAAACCCTTCAACAAAAATGATATTTGTTAATACCTTGGGTACTAAGAGTGGCCTCAAATTAAATGCAGAAAACAGCAATACTGTGACATTTCCTAGATAATTCTACCTTGAGCATATGAGAGAGATAATACCCCACTTCAAAATCAGAGTATAGTTAGGGATCCTGGAATTCTGGTTGATAGTTCCCCCCCTCTTGATCATAATATAATGTCAGTAGCCAGGAAGCCTTTCTACTTAACACAACTAATTGCCAATGGAATATCATCCAGATCTAAAACGGTCATTGTCCTGTTATATGCAGCAGTGATAAGGCCATTTATTGAATATAATGCCCCCTTTGGGATGCACCTGACTAAAGATATCAAACAACAAGAAAGACCCCCAGAGATACCAAACTAAGATCATCACTGGCTTAAAACCCTAAGCTTTAAGAAAACCTGGAAGTGCTGTCCCTTTATTTTTTATCATACATATTCCAAATAAAGATATATGCCTTGCTTTCCATGCCACTAGTGACCCTGTACTCCTGGATCTTTTGCATCTCCACAAATCAAATAGTACCACCTATACCAGAACTGGTGATCTAAATCTTCATCAGCAGATGAATAAAACACTCTGGAGAGAGTTTTATCATGCAGTGGTCTACCACCTCTAGAAAAGACCCCACTATAAATGGAGCAGTGCAATACACAACCATCTTTCAAATTTGATGGGTATTCCCAAATTCACCCCAGGCTTGACTGGCCTAGCCTACTCTGAGGAGAGAGTGCAGTCTGCTTGAGGAAAGTGGATGTCAGAATTTTTTCAACCCTAAAAATGGTCATGAACAACTCAATTATCCCAAAGAAGAAATAAATGCATTCTGTTCATTGCAGCATTGTTTAAGACTCTTGAAAGAAAGTAACCATGGATCATACAAGTGGAAGACATACATAGATAGATACACATAACACACTGTGTTATATACAGAATTCATATATATTTTATAATAGTTCATTTTTTTGTTTTCTTTTTGTGCAATGTAGCTAAGGCGAGGCTTGAAAATGGTCCACATTGATTGGTCCATCCTGTTGTCCAACAATCAATAACATTACAAAAAAATTCCATCTCAGTCCTTCTAGAACATCATCATTGCTAGACTATGCTAGACAGGGGATACGCACTTAGGTTCAGAGATAAGTACTAGGCTAGCTGCCCTTGCAGGCCATTTTAAGCCTAGGCAATTTCCCTTTGGTGTTTAAATTAATCTATTCCATTTGGCTTTAGATTGGTCTTGCCCATCTCATGGTCAAAGGTTATGTATTCCTCCTAGTGGGAATAGGAATAACTGGGATCACACCATAGATAATTTTAGGGGGCCCATTAACTGCCACAAAGCATTTATGACTTGACTCTGTCCAGTCATGGTACAAAGGGCCATTCCTAGTGTACATTTTCTGTTTTTCATCCATAGATCCTAGTTGCTATTAAAAATTAACAGGATTCAGCTTCGTTTTACATGGATGCAGAGTCTGTTCCAAAGCAACAGTATCCTCTTTGAGATAAAACTGTCCCTCCAAACTGTTATGATGATACAGAAGAGGTTTAGATCACTAAACCTAGTATTTCTGATGCCATTTGACTTGCTGAGGTGCAGTAAATCCGTCAGTGTTGCATCATAGAATGCCTTGTATGCTAGACACAGGTCAACTCTTAGCAGTCTATAGGATATCAAATATAAAGTCAGTCAGTATAGGATGCACTGCCTAGGCCTTCTACCCTTTTAGGAAGGTATCTCTGTGGGCATTCCAGTTGTTGAATGTATCTAGACAGATGCATGCCAAAGGTAGCATTATACTCAGTGAATGGCCTAATGAGGGCTGAATAAAGGGGCAGTATCCTTGACTTTGGGAGTCCTTGTGTTATGTGAGCAGGAAGACTTAACTTGCTGAGTGTGGTTTATGCCTGCATTGTGTTTTGGAGGTCTTTGAAGTTTAGGCAAGTCACTCTTTAGAACCTCAGCATATGATAGATTATGTATATTGTGATGGCCTTGAAGAGGTGTGATGTACTGCTGATTTTGTTGTCTGAGTTTAATGTGTATGAGATTTTACCCTTCAAGGACTTTATATATGTACATCTCTCACACACACTGTTATAATATTTGAGTAATAGGTGATCATCAGACAGCACGAGAAAATTCTTGCATTATCTCAAGAAACCTGTCTCAGACTGGTTACAAAAGTTGTGGGGAAATGCTGGCATATGAGTTTGACGGGAATAACTTGCAGCAGTGGTGACTGTAACTAATTCAAGTTTAGTTTGCTTAGGATAATGAATCTCTTGTTGTTTAGTGGTAGTCAATGCAGACTCCTGTACCATTTTCCTTTGCAGTACCAACATTCACACTTAGGAAGGAGTGTAGAACTTCTAGTCCCAGGACCAAATTACCTGGAATGTACATGTCATGCTGTGCTCATTTATAGACACCCTGTAACTGCACTAATGCCTGTGTCCACATATTTAATCAGCTGGATGGCTACATGCCAGAAAACATTTCCAATGCTTGTTACTGGAACTAGAGGCTGGCATGTAGCCGCCCAGCCGGTGCATGAATGTTAATTGCTCTGACTGTGGCAGACATGTTGGATTATGTGGAAAACCTACAATGTAGAAAACAAAGGAGGGGTGCTTTTATATACGAGGCAAGGTATAGAAAGTATGAAATGCTGCAGCATTAGTGGAATTGGTGTAGACTTTGTACAAGGATCTACTGACTTTTGTTAGCAGTCAGATCTGAGTGCTGTACCATTCTGTGTTTTTATTTATTTATTTATTTATTTCAGTATGATAACCAGGGTGGTCCACTGGGCTCAGGAGCCCGTTTTCAGTGGAGGCCCGGGGAGAAAAGCTCCACATTACATAGTAAAGTTAAAATAAACAGGTAAAATTAAAAATAAGATTCAAAGATATGGGTGCATTAAGATAGAACAGAAAACATTCGGTTTTATGAATACAGGTAAAACTGTGATACAGAGACAGTATGAGGTACAATGGTTACATAGCATATGAGTCATAGATTAACATGGTTGGTTAATAAGGTTATACAGAATTTGAGTCTTGTTGGGGCAGAGTGGAAGACCAAGCGTAAATGTTAGGGAGGAGGATAAAAGGGAGTGAAAACTATGTACAATATTTACATTATATACACAAGACAGCAGTAAGAAATAAGTAGAATCATGGAACAAAGTGTAGGAAGAAGGAGTAGTATGGAAATACAATAGTGTAGAGAGTAGAAGGCTAGGTGGGGAAAGTGCAGTTGCACTTCCTATTAGAGAACAAGTGGGAATGGAGTAGGGTTTTGAAGTTGTTAGGGTTTTCAGTCATTCGTAAAGATGGAGGTAGAGAATTCCATTTTTTGGCTAAGGAAAAGGATAGGAGGTGCTGCCCAGCCGATCGCTTTGGTGTGTGGACAGTGGAGTAGGTTTAGGTGAGCAGATCTAAGTGGCCTGTTAGGGGTGTAAAGTTGTAGGATGTTGGATAGTGCAGGACATTTGGAGGGGTTAAATAATAGCCTATGGGCAGTGTTAAGTTGGAGGTAGTCTAGAAGGTTGGGGCGTTCTTGCCAGTTTAGTGAATAGAGGGCAGAGCAATGGTGGGAGGCGAGTTTGGCTTTGATGGCGAATTTAGAAATGTTATTATAACAACTTTCCATTTTTGAGGAAAGGGAGGTAGATAAGTTAGTTAGAGGGGCACCATACAGTAGTGAGGGAAGAAGATAGATAGTGGCGATGGTTTGTCTAGAAGAAGGAGAGAGATAGTGAATGTTTCTATATAGCAGGTCAAGTTTTTGATGTGTCTTCTTGATATTGAGTTGAATATGGGTGTCAAATTTTAGGTTTTCATCAATAGTGTCCCCAAGTAGTTTGGCATAGGGAACAATTTCTATAGTTGAATTGCTATGGCTTCTAATCTGGAAGGAGTTTTTGTTGAGAGGGAAGGATTTTGAGGGGGTGAAGAGAAGTATTTTGGATTTGTTAGCGTTTAGAGAAAGGAGGTTTTGGAGCATCCAGTTCTCAGTGGTGGAGAAAGCTGCTTGTGTGTATGATGGAAGTTCCGGGAGGTTGGTGGCACAACAGATTAAAGTGGAGTTATCGGCGTATTGTACAATTTTAGTATTTGGGATGGTAGAGTGGAAGTCATTGATGAAGATGTTGAATAGCATAGGGCCAAGAATGGAACCTTGGGGAACTCCAGTGGGGGTAGGAAGGAAGTTAGAGGTACCTTTCCTCCATTTTACAGCTCGAGATCTATTGGATAGGTAACTAGAGAACCAGGATAGTGTATTATGTGAGAGGCTGAGGTTAGCAAGGCGGCTAAGGAGATGAGTATGGGAGACAGTGTCGAAAGCCTTTGAAAGATCTAGTAGAACTGTTGAAACTATTTTACCAGTATCGCAGGCACGGTTGACTATATCTAGGAATGAGAGTAGAGCAGTTATAGTGCTATGGCCAGGGTGGAAACCATGTTGGGTTTGGGAGATGAGGTGGTTTTTGATAAGGAAGAGTATTAACTGAAAATGAATGCATTTTTCCAGGATTTTTGATATTGTGGAGAGGATGGCTATGGGGCGAAAGTTTGAGGTATTATTGTTTTTACCACCTTTGTGGAGAGGATGTATAAAGGCAGAATGCCACAGCTTGGCGACATAAGATTCCTTTATGGATCTGTTGATTAGGATACTAATGGGGAGGGCGATTCCATCTGCAGCAATTTGTAAGAATTTGGATGAAATGTTATCTGGAGCATTAGAGCAAGGTTTCAGTTTGCTGAGAAGTTTTTTTATACATGAGGTGGAGACTGGTTTAAGTTCAAAGGTGGGGGGAGGGTTGGGTTTAGAGGCTGAGGTAGAGTGACTGAGCTGTGTGGATGGCTTAATTTGAAAGGACTTATTTAGTTCAGCTATACAGTTAACAAAGAAGGAATTGAAAAGAGTGGCAATTTCTGGATCGGACTTGGTAGTGTCAGGGCAAGGATTATTTTTAGTGCCTGGGTTGAGAAGTGAATTAATGGACTTCCAGAATAGTTTCGGGTTTTTGGAGTGGCTGGCTTGGAGTTTCATATAGTAGAATTGTTTGTCTTTGGATATATGTTTTTTAGTGAGGTTGCGGAGCTGCTTGTATTGAATAAGGGTCTCTGGATGTTTATTGTGCTGAGAAAGTTTCAAGTATTTGTCTCGTTGCATGAGTTTTTTGGTTTCCCTAGTTAACCATGGGGCAGATTTGGATTTGACTCTTATAGTTCGGGGTGGAGCTTGGGAATTAAGTACATTTAGGAAAGTAGAGTTAAATGAGTTGACGACTCTGTCAAGAGGTAGAGTTTTTAGATTGTTGCAGTTTGTTTGAGGGTATTGGAGAAAGTGAGAGGGTTGAAGTTAGGTTATGTGTATGTAGGTATTGGTGCTGGAGATGGGGAGACTGAGTTGCTCGGTGGATGAAGGCAGGTAGGTGGTCACTGAAAGAGTCGGGAAGGATGCCTGAGTCTAAGATGTTATGGTGGGTAGCTAGGATCCAGTCCACTGTAGATCCTGGAGGGTTGATTTTGTTGGGTCTAGTGATAGTTAATTGAGTAAAGTTGAATAGATTGACAGATATGGCTGGGTTTAGGTTATTCATTTTGTTCCAATCTATATTTACATCTCCTAATATGTAGGTCTCTAGGTTAATGTTAGTTGAGGCCCATTGGAGGATTTCTTCAAAGGTGGTAGTATTGTTACCTGGAGGAATATAAAGGGATATGAAGCAGATACTTTTGTGAATATTCATTTGTAGTAAACCTATTACTAGTTCTGCATTGTAGAACTGGGGAATGGGGTTTGGGTATGGAATAATGGGGAGTAGATTAGAGAATATCAAGGCTACTCCTCCTCCTTTTCTGTTTAGGCAGTCAGATCTAAGGGCTTGAAAGCCGAGGGGTAGGATTTCTGAGTCAGATATGGTGCCAAGTCTGAGAGATGGCTACAATGTCAGGAAGGTTGTGGTGAAGCCAGGCATGAAAAAGAGTAGCTTTATTTCTTAGGCTTTGGGTGTTGAGAGTGATTATTTTTAGGCTTTTAATGTTAGTGATATTGGTAATTCTTGGGGAGCTGAGGTTATTAGTGGTGTTAGGTCCGGGGTTTGGGTGGATATCACCATATAGAAATAGGTGGATGAAGATGGGATATAGGAAATGTATCTATCTAGTTTTTGGTCTCCTACACTTTAAAAGTAAAAAGATGAAAGAAAATATAAAGACAATTCATCATGCAAATGTAGTTCAACCTTTTCAACTGTGAGTTTTGTAATAAGGAATCATTGTGCCTTTTGAATTTCCTAGTTATTTCATTTGGCTTATTTGGAGATTACTGAATATAAAATTCCAATCAGTAATGGGTCAGATCAAAAAAGGGATAAATTGCGACAGAGGTCTCCAGAGTGATTAGGTATGCTATGTCGAGTCAGGTGGGTTACAGAATACATATGGATTTGACAATAGTCAAAGTTTAAATGATTGACTACAATCATGCCTAGATCTTTAATGAGGGTGCTGAGTTTTGAGATGTTCGTAGGTTCATGGGTAGGTACTAGGCTATCGGCCCAAGGGCCTACGCAAGCCTAGCCAACAAGGTTCCCTGGCTTATGCCACCCAAGAAAGTTATTTTCCTGTTCCACTGTCGAGCAGAGACATAGAAGTGATCCCCGGGGTGTATTTCTTATTTCCCATCCACTCATCAAGATTTTTCTTGAAGAGTGATAATGAAGAACTTGACATAGATGGGTATCCTGTTCCAGAGTATGGGAAGTCTCTGTGACAGGAATCTATCCCTCCAGCATGTCCTGTTTATTGCGGTGACAAGGTTTAGGTCCCTAGAGCATGTATCTCAGAGGGAATGAGATTTCTTTAGGTGTAGCATGTCCAACAGCTCTGGGTTTGACATAGCTTTATATATTAGGCAGAGATCACCTCGGAGTAGGCGATATGTTACGGAGTAAAGCTGGAGTTTTTTGAGGCAGTCTGTGTAGGGCATTTGTTTGAGGCCAGTAATCGTCTTTGTGAGGTACTTCTGTGGTTTTTCCAGCTGCTGCAAATGTCTTGTGAGGTACATTCCAAAAGGGGCGTTCTCTATAATGGGTCTAATGAGTGTCGAGTAGAGAGGAACAGTGTCTTCTTTTTTCCTGGATGAGAACCCTTTTATGATGAGGTGTGCCACGTAGAAGGACTTCCTGTCTACTGTGGCAATGTGACTATCAAAGGAGAGACTACTGCCCACCTGGGTCCCAAGATCTATCACACATTCGGTGTTAAGTAAATTGCTGCCTATGTGGTAGTTCATGGGTACAGAGTTTTTTTACCAAAGTGGATGACACTGCACTTTTTGGCATTGAGCTTGAGGCCATGGCTCTGACACCAGGCATCTGTCTCAGCAAGGCCCTTCTGTAGGATGTCCACATCATTTAGGGACTTGACTATGGCTCCTAGTTTGCAGTCATCTGCGGACTTCATTAGCCAGAGGCCCTCTGTGTTAGCCTGTACTTAAGAGAAGTAGATACCAAACAGGAGAGGTCCCAGGATGGAACCCTGAACCACTTTACCCTCATCTACGGCTTTGGTGACTGCCTCAAAGAAGTCAATCAGGTTCAGGAGGCATGATCTGCCTTTCACAAACCCAAACTGGGTAGGATCCAGAGTTTGGAGGTTACCAATGTCTTTGAGTTCCATGATGATACATTCCATGGTCTTGCAGACCAGGCTTGTCAGGCTAATAGGTCGATAGTTCCCGGGATCAGTGGTGGCTCCCCCTTTGTGGAGTGGGATAACTGTTGCTGTGCACCATTCAGTGGGCACAAAGCCTGATGCGAGGCTATTATTGAACATGGTGCTTAAGTGGGGAGCCAGTTCATTCTGAAGTTCATGTAAAACACAGCCTGGGATGTTGTCTGGTCCCATGGATGCTGTGTTTTTGGCTTTAGAGAGTGCAACGTTTACCTGCATGGTTGTGATTACAGGGACTCTGCATTCTTCCTGTACAGATATGGACCCTTTAGGGGGTGAGGGGGGGTAAAGTTAGCACTGAACCTGACAGGATGTTGGCAATATCAGTTGGTTCTGTAATTTTCGTGCCGTTGTGGTGTAACTCAGAGCAGATCTGAGTGTTGCCATCAAGATTCTTGATATAGCTATAGAACGCTTTGTGGTTGTCCTTGAAATTAGTGGCGATTTTGTTTTCATAGCTAGCTTTGGAGGATCTTATAAGGGATCTCCGCTTCATACTGAGGCTGACCAGGGAGCTCCTCCACTCATGGGATTTTACTCTCTTTTGCAACAGTTTCTTCCTTCTGTTTTACAGTTTGTTTACGGCAGGGGACCACCAGATTGGCTTCCTTTTTTTGGAGGATAGTGTCTTGGTTCTGTTTGGGATAGCACGATCCATGCACTCATTTAAGTGCTTATAGAGTGCATTTGTGTAGGATTCATCAGTTTTAAATGTATTGTCCATCTGCATGGGTGTCATGAAGTTCACCACTTCTGTCTTAAGAAGCATGAAGTTGGCTTTGGAGAAATGTTTTACTGTGGTTTCCTTAATGGGGGGGGGGGTGTGGATATCAAGGGTGATTAGCTTATGGTCAGATCGGACCAACGAGGGGTTGACTTCAGGTGTGGAACACCAGTCACTCATGTTGGTAATGACTAGGGCTAGGATATTGTTGCCCTTGGTGGGGGTGTGGATAAGTTGATCCAGGGCATTGAAGTTTATGAATTCCAGAAAGCGTTGAGCTAATGAGTTGGTACATGAGTAGTTTTCCCAGTTAATGGTGGGGTAGTTGAAATTGCCCATTATTAGGGTGTTTGGTTGAACCCTAATATTTTCCAGTACATCAAGAAAAGAGGAGTGGGAATCTTGGGGCATGGTGGGGGATCTGTAGCAAGCTACAATTTGGATTGCAGTTTTGCTCAGAGTTAGTTGCACTTGGATAACCTCGGATGCATTATGCTGAGCAACTAGCCTGGAGGTGTGGATATCCTTAATGAATATGGACTCACCTCCACCTTTGGTTTCGGTCCAAGTTACATGGCTGAAAAGTGTGGTATAAGTTATAGCCTGGTAGTGCAGGGGTGCTCTCTGGAGCCTTGAACCAGGTCTCCGTCACTGCACAGATATCAATGTTCTCCATTTTAAGGAGTGCCTTGAGTGAGTGCATTTTGAGATTTAGACTTCTAGCATTGAGTAGCATTACCCTCAGTTTTTGCTTGCCTGTTCCTGTTACGGTGGTGAATTTATTTGAACCTTGCCTAAAAAAGGCACTATAGGGGCAGCAAGAGCCTTGATGTGAGCATTTATTTTGTAAATTTAATTAACTAATGTCCTTTCTACCTCATCTTATGATACTAATTTATTGGTATTAAAGTCATGGTCATGACTTTGCATATATTTCTTTGTAGACCATCCTAGAGAACTTTAACATCTTTTATTGAAGTACATTACTCAGTTTGCAGTTCTCTCATTTGATTGCTCAAAGACTGTTTTTGTATGTGACAACAGTCCTAGTAGAGATCCCTGGGGGACTCCACTTTAACAACCTCTGAGATGAGCAATTCACTCCTACTCAGACCTTGTTATATCCCATTACTTAACCAGGATTTTACCCATCAGTCTGTATAACTTGGCATTTAGTACACTTTATTTCCAAAAGGAAATATGCTGAAAATTTTAAGTCGAAGGCTTTAACCAGGCCAGGAAGCAGTGTTTACACTGTCAGTCCTTAGTCAAGTGTTGCTCTGGACTCTTTTAGAGAATGCCACAAAATTCATGAAGCAAGATTTTTACTTAAATTTACATTGCTTTAAAACAAAATTAGTTCCTCTGTTTTTTGGATAAGTTCAATTATGGCTCTGGCCATATTGTATTTTCCAGTCCTTTCCCAGGTCCTTGCCCAATGGTACCCCCATCTATTTTCTATTGGCTCAAACATTCCCCTAAGTGCAAGAGCTGAGCATTCCCCAAGTAGGAAGAGCTTCTGCAGCTCATTTGTTCCTTTTTTTGGGGAGGGCAACTAATTGTTCAATTAATTTCTCTGTAAGTGAAACTTGGGCATTAGGGAGTGGACCAGTACGTTAGTCCCATTGGGCTCCCACCCCACCCCACCCCATCCCTCCTAACTCCTTCTCAATAGGTGACCAGCTGATGTGTCAGATCTGCCTAGTTGGAGAATGATGTGCCATATTCCTTCCACATCATCCCTAAATTAGTGGTATAGGCACCATTTAACAACACAAGCCTTTTTCCTTCAGCACCTGTGCTATTAATCAAACATGAGTTGTCTGGTTTATAGTCAGAGCTTTATCTCCCTAAACCCGGTGGTAGAGGCTCTTTATACATGATTTGTATAGAATATCAATCGGGTAATGATTTAAAAATTGAAGGGACTGCCATGCTTCTACCACCCCCCTTTATTAATTGGTATAAACAGCCTATTCCTATAGATCAGGGATGTGTTCACATAGTAATATTTTGTTTAACAGGATTACTAAGGGATTGGTTAGGCTGCCATTGATTCTGTAAAAGAAAGCATTAAACATGTTTATCTGCTTCATGAATATTGGGTTTAATATTTTGAATGCAGTTACCATATCTGTATCTTATACAAGGGATGCCTTACCTTATGATTATCATACTCTAACATAAGTCTTTGCTTATTGTCAAGTTTTCTTTTTTTTTCTACAGGTACATTCAATGACCTCAGACTATGTGGTCATTTCTTTGTTACTGATGACCTGTCCATGCTGGGTCTACCAGCTACTACAGCCCTCCCAACTTGCTCAGTACTCTGGTAGGGCCGATTGTGAAACTTAGAGGTATCCTGGAGTCCACGGCAATTCACACTCCATTTGGGGGAATTTTTTTTTTGTTATGCCCTACCCACCTTCCCCCTACAATCACTGACTTCATCCAAGAGCTACTCCTCTCATTGGACCATGCCTTCCATTATGCAGTTTCATTGGTCAATGTCCTCCCTCCCAGAATGGACCCGCCCACCCATCTCTGCCAGCACCTTAGTTTCCTGAGATGCTAACTTAACCTGGGTCAGATGGGTTGTAGTTAAGGCTTTATCTCTCTATGCCACAGTGCTGGCTGAGATATTTTAAATTTTGAGACTGTCAGAAGAATTTTTGCTAAACTTACCTGTATAGGTTCATAGGCTGGTACTAGGCTATCGGCCCTAGGGCCTATACAAGCCTAGCCATAAGAATTCCCTGGTGTTCTAAATTTATAAATGTAGAGATTAATATCACATATATTTTTGATCCCTAGGAAATTTAGTCTTCCAATATCCAAGCAAAACTGCATAATATCTGTAGTATATTCAGTCATGAATTTCATAGCTGCTTTTGCTTCAGTTTCCTCAGAAAGGCCATTACATGCATCTCTAAATCTGCTTATGCACATTTTTTCTGAACCAATATCATCTTATTGTCCCTTAATCATAGATATTTCCCATTCAAATATTGTGTGTGCGTGTGTGTGTGTGTGTGTGTGTGTGTGTGTGTGTGTGTGTGTGTGTGTGAATCCTGCTTAGGTTGTTGAATGTTGTTTTTGCTGAAAATGTTCACTGGGTGTAAAAGTGGTTGAATGCCTTGAACTGATATGGAGTATTTGTGGCACATAATTGGGGCTTGTATTGTAATGCTGACACTTTTGGATGTACAAAACAGTTTCAGCATTTAGGGTTAGGGGTGTGTGTGTATTTGAATGTTTACTGGCTAAAGGGAGAGTAAGTGCTAGGTAAAGGGGTATATTTAGGCTGTAGGAGGGTGTTTGCTGATACAAGTTATGGTAAAGGTTAGGTTAGACGATAGCTTTACTGTGTGTGTACCTTACAGTTTTTGTATGTGTTTGGGTTTTTGTTAGCAGGTACATTAGTATGTAGTGTATGTTTAAGCTATCATGTGTAGTGGTAATGTCACAGAAAGGATTTTAAGTTGCAGTGTAGAGTTAGGGTTAATACACTTTACTAAGGTAGTGGGGGGGGGTTGCCAAAACCCAGACTTGCCCCTAACCATGAGCCTACACCTTATCTTCAGCCAGAAGGAACAGAATGCCATGGGTAGTCCATGTAATCAGAATACCAAAGAAGCAGAAAAATAAGGTATACAAAAGGAAGTGTCACTAAAATTAAATGCATTTTCGTAGAATAGTGTGTGTGTGTTGTAACTTTAAGAAGTGTTTCCAAGGACAGCACATGCATATAAATAACAAGCATGTCCTAGCTTCAGTGCCATTTTTGAGAGTGCAGCCAAAGTGTGATCATGTACAAGTGTGATAACTTGTTTTACAAGTTTATCCAAGTTAAAAGTTATTAAGCCTCAATGTGTTTGTACCTAATAAAGCTGCTTGAACAGGACCCGTAGATGTTAGTCTGTTTTATCCTGACCAGACGAGTGAAATGGTGCCAGAACTGGGATTCCAGAGACTGCTTTTCAGAGCTACGAGGAGCTGAGTTAACAGTGAAGGTAAACTAAGTGAATTGAGTACAAAAAAGGGCCAGAAACGAAATAAAGGTAATGAAAACTTGCACAAATGATTTATTTTATCAAAAAGATAAAACAGAGCATTACAAAGGCACAGAATGCATTATTAAGCAAATGAGAGAGACAAAAAATGTATTAATTAAACAAAATGTTTGAACTTAAGATATTTGATAAAATGATTATCAGAAAAGCACATAAGGGGTTTGGCATTACCTTGGAATTACAAATCTAGCATGCTTAAAATAAAACAAGCACATTTAAAGTAAAATGAGCACATGAAAAGTATATAATGGGCATGAAAAAGAGATTAAACAAGCAAACTAAATACAATAAAGTGCAAAAAAAGGCACATTAAGCATAAATAAAGCAAGGTGGCTATATGTTTGGCAAGATACTGTGTTTTGCCATAAACTACTGTTTTGCATTGATTGAAGCTATTCAGGGCATAACTAGAGTTATTTGAAGTATTATAGAAGTGCTTGCAGTGTGTGTATTTGCTGTGCATTTATTCCAAATACTTTGTGTGCAAAGTGCAGCAAAAATATAGCCATTTTAAACAGTTTCTTGTGCTGGGTGTGTCTATTCGCAGAGTGCTGCCATTACAGTGTGCTTCATGTACTGTACAACGTTATTTAGCAAAGTACAAGCCATTCTGGGAAAGTTTCAGTGTTCTGTGTACTGTTTATCTGCAAAGTGCAGTTACTTTGAAATGTTTTTTACTCTGAGCTTCTGCCCAGTTTATTCGCACAGTGCAGTTATTTTGAAATGTTTCTTACACTGATAAGAGTTGATTTCTTGCAGTACGGTGATTTCAAGAGTATCTTGTGCCCAGGAGACTTATTTTCCAAAGTTCAGTTATTCGGAAGCTTGTTGTGCTATTGGGCATAGTTACAAGTACTGGCATAAATTTCTGGCATATATGTGTGTATGTGTTTCCGCATACTTGCAAAAGCCTTCACTGGCATGTCTTAATATGGCAGAGGCATTTCGCAGACCAGGTCCACTTGTATTTGATCAAAATATTGCAGAAAATTGGAGAATATTTTAGCAAGAGTATGATATTTTTATACATGCAGCTTATTTTGACAAAGATGCATGCTCCAGGACATTCATTTTGCTAAGCTTAGCTGGGTCAGAGGCCATTGAAAGAGAGCATTAATTTGTGTGTGCACCAGCAGTATATAAATGAGAAGGGGAAAACTCATATTGTTTTACAGGCTGAATCAAGGGAAGACCCTGTGTTTGATATGCAAATTCAGGGAACTGTGCAGGCCCTAGACAAATGTTACATTAGAGAGGCTTTTTTTTTTACACAAGAGATCAAGAGCCAGGAGAAATGTTTGCAGCTTATATTACTGACCTTAGAAACAAAGCTAAAACATGTAGGTTTGGTGATTTAAAAGATTAGTTGATAAAGGACAGGCTTGTATGCGGTATCAGTAGTGCTGCAGTAAGAAAGATTTTGCTTTATGACAGTGATTTAACACTGAGCAAAGCTATTGAGATTTGTCATATTCATGAAGTTATAGAATGGCACACAAGTATGCTTGCAAGTGATAAGAGCATGGTTTCAACAGGCTCTAGAGCAAAAGTAGACAGCATGCAAGACGTAACTTGCAGAAGCAGGCCTAAGCACATGGCAGGTAAAACCCATAGTTTTCCAGCAAGTTCTAAGACTAGTTCAGTAAAAAGGGCATGCTCGGTGCAGTATAAGAGTAAGTCAGCAAAACCCAAGTCAAGTCTTATTGTTAACTGTCTTAATTGTGGTGCCAACCATGAGTCGAAAAGTGCTTTGCATTTGGTCAGCAATGCCACAAGTGTAAAGAAAATGGAACCATTTTTCAAAAGTTTTGCAAATCAAGTAAACCTCACACAGTTCTAAAGAAGGGTCACTTACAAAAAAGAAAGTTGATCAGATAGAGAGCTGCAACACTGCTTTCTGTGTAGATGGTGCATCAGTAAATGGTGGAAAGGCTGATGCAGTAAATTTGTTGCCAAAGAGCGAAGTGTTTTGTACTGTCCAGATCAAAGGCAGGCCCACCGAGCTCAAAGCAGACACTAGTTCAATGTGTAATGTTACATCAGAAGACAAATTTGCTAAGGTGAGAACTGGTGAGCAACTTATTGTGGGCAGTTGTGAGAAACTTGTTGCTTATGGAGGTGAAAAAATTCAAACCAAAGGCTCAGTAGTGATTTCATGTTATATGGCTAGGACAGGGGTCTGCAACCTGTGGCTCTTTCACCCCTCTGCAGTGGCTCCCTGTAGCTTCGAAGAATAATGGCCACTCTACCGCACACACACAGTGATCAAGCGATGGACTTTACATATTGCTCTTATAAATGTAGAAACTTGCTAGAATAACAGGAATTCTTTTGCCATGCATTCCACTCACACTGAGAGCATTTGAATGATCCCCTGGCAGAAGCATTATCTCCTGAAAGGTTTCCATACCTCTCAAAGTCTTACCACAAGAAATCTGAACAGGCCTACCGATAAAGGGGAACAAAGGACCAAAAATAGGCATGGACTTTAAATATTGCTGTTATAAACTTGCTAGAATAACATGGTTTCTGTTAACATGCATTTTTAAACACACACACACACACACACACACACACACACACACACACACACACACACACACACACAGTTACCTCTCAACTGTGCAGATTTTCACAGAATGTCCTGACTTTTGCCTCATATTTTTGGTCTGTTTCTCATAACATTGTGGTTTTCTGGCAAATCATTGAGGGCTAAAGTCATAAAAAATAGACATGCGAGTTTCAGACTTCATACCCTTCAGAAAATTCATGCTAATGCAAAATCTGTTATTCCAAAAATATTTCTATGTTTGCAAGAGCAATATTTAAAATGTGTCCCTATGTTTTGCCCTTTGTGCCCCCATTATTTATGGCTTTGTCTAGATTTCTATATATACAACTTTATACGTTTTATCTTCATTTTAGGGGTTAAATAGGTTTTGTGGTTCCCAGTGAATTTTATTTGGTGGGAGAGGGGCCAAAAATGTCTCTTTCAGTGGTGAAGGTTGCAGACCCCTGGGCTAGGAACTGATACAGCTTAATCTTCTTTGTAGTCTGAAGACCTGTGGAGTCAATATTGGGTCTCATACACAGTTTGAGAATGAAGCTGCTTTCCTTTACTAATGAAGGTCATCATATCAACACGTCTCAGTTCCAATTTTTACTGATGCTATTTTCTCAGAGTATGCTTATGTTTTTGATGACAAGTTAGGCAAACTTCCAGTTGTGTATTCTATGAAGTTAGACCCAAAGGTTACTCCAGTGGTCAGACCAGCAAGAAAAGTTCTGATTAGCTATGCAGAATAAAGTCAAAGCTCAGCTGGATAAAATGTTGCAGCAAGGTGCAATTTGTCCAGTTACAAAACCTACTGAATGGGTGTCATCCATGTTAGCATCCCACAAAAAAGACTCTGACTATATCGTAATATGCATTGACCCCCTATGTGTACAGTCGAGGAAGTCACAACCATAATATTAAATGCAACTGTTTTTTTCTGTTTTGGATGCAAAACATTAATTTTGGCAAGTGATGCTTGATCCCAAATCTTCACTACTGACTACTTTCAGTACCCCATTTGGAAGATATAGATTCCTCAGGATGGCATTTGGAATACATTCTGCAAAGTGCAATGGAGCAAATTTTTTCAGGTTATTCTTGTACCATAATAGCAGATGATTTATTTTGAGGCAATGGTGAAGCAGAGTATAAAAGAAACCTTAGCAAAGTTCTAGACAGAGCATGTGAAGTGAACTTGAAGCTCAATCCTCTGACATGCAAATTCAGACTACCAGAAGTTATATATGTAGGTCGTTTATTCACTAGCACTGGCTTGTAACCAGACCCATCCAAGCAAGCAGCCATTCTAGAGATGCCAGCATAATGTTCAGGTTCTACAACATTTTCTTGGTATGGTCAACTCTTTAGGCAAGTTTATACCTGACTTCAGTGAGTTGACAGAGCCTTTCAGAGAACTAATGTGCAAAAATGTTATATGGTCTTGGCTGGAACAGCACCAAAGATCATTTGAAGACCTTAAGCAAAAAATGGCCACCCTACCTACATTAAGATACTATGATGTCAATAAACCAGTAACTCTTTCCTGTGGTGCTTCAGAATTTGGTCTTGGTGCAGTTATTCTTCAAGAGGGCACACCAGTAACCTATGCACCTAGAACTCTTACCCAAACTGAAATGCAATATGCTCAAATTGAGAAAGAACATTTGGCAATAGTATTTGCATGTCCAAAGTTTCATGATTATATTTATGTTCGAGCTATCCAGATTGAAACTGATCACCAACCTCTAGTCACTATTTTAAAGAACATGACCAATAAAAACAAATACCAGCAACTAGGATTAATGGTCCGTTTGATTAAAGCACCAGCGTAACAAATATAAATAAAATAATGCAAACGGAACGATACACGGCCAGGGTAAAAAAATCAAATGATTTTAATAAAATTGGTTAGCACTTTCATGGGTCAGAAGCCTTCTTCAGACCAAAATACAATCAGATGTATTAACACTTAAATTTAAAAACTTTTTAAAAAATTGCATCCGATGAAATACATTATATCCACAAAACTTCCTGTGACAAGACTTAATTACTAAATATCAAAGAACACTAGACATCATCTTAAATGCGCATTTACTTGATAACTGTAACTCTAAGTTAAATTTCAGTGCATATTAGTGATATGTTAATTGACTGTTTCTCATATGCAAATAACATTATTATGGATCTTAATAGTAAATAAGTTCATGGATATGAAAATACAAAACTTACAAACAAGAGCAAGAATCATTTCAGATTCTACACATCATACTTACTCTGACAAACATCCATCTACTTCACTGTAACAATTGTCAACAAAACTACGTATCCTTAATATCTAGCCTACATAAATTCCCATCTAAAACTAAAAAATGCATCACAAATCATAATTATGACAAATACTAAAGAGTTATAAAATCTAACTTCCTCGTCAAAAACAAAAAAATTATATGTGCTTACACTTGGTAATAATCGCATTTGCTCTATGAAAAATGTGGGGACACTTGTTAAATTTGTTTATATTTATAAACTTCTATAGAACAGGTCAAGCGACAGATCAGCATCAAGTAAAACATTGTTCTCATCTAAGGCACTTATTTAAAGGCACTATTCCTGTATAATACGCTTTTGTCAAACAAGTTCTTATCAACAAATTACTCATTACACGTTGGCTACGTGTAGAATAACTACATAATATTGCAAGCTCTAGTGGAAATTTAATATTTATGACCATTAATGAAACAAACCTAAAAGTTTTATCTACTTAAAAAAACATATATGCTTCAATCAAATCTATTTCTTAAAAACAGATGTCTCAGTAAGAGTGTAACAAATATATTTAAATACCAAGTTCGCCAATAACTGTTCATGCAAAGTAAGATAAAACCTGTTTTAAAGAACAGACTGCTGTTTAGATAACATATATTTTTATACTTGTCTCTTAGAGTTGTACTTTAATGCATTTAAGTATTAGACAGGAATACTGTTATTTGTGACTACTTGGACAAGTAATTTTATGAAATACTCTAGTTGATTGGGCAATTGTGTTTTGATCTGTTTTGTCATAGCTTAGAATTAAAATCATATTTATTTTAGTTATGTTGATGTATTAATATTATAGTTTATGTAGTTTAAGTAAACATTTAATATTTTAGTGTGTTGCATCTGGTATTGGATGCGAGGACTTCAGGTTATTTTCTAGTTCATAATGATATTATATTTTCACTACTTTTTATGAAGTTAAGGCAGCGCAAGTGCAGTTCTAGAAAATATTTATCTTGCTTTGCGTGCATGGTTATTTCCAAAGTTGGTACTGAAATCTATTTGCTACACTCTTACTGAGATGTATGTTCTTAAGAAATGGGTTTGATTGAAGCATATATGATTTTTAAGTTGATCAAACTTAAAATTTCATTAATATTTACAGATTAAAGTTCCACTAGAGCTTGCAGTATTATGCAATATTATATAGTCCTCCCCTGAGCTGTGGTGCCATCTTTAAATACTTAGACCAACTGCTCCCCCACCAGATTTCCTTCCTTACTGATAGTTTTCTTTCCAGATAGCAACTCCACAGTTGGTTTCAACCCACTCTGTTCACCCTCGCTGCACTCGGGTGAACTTCGCTCCCTAGCCTTACCCCCATTCCCACTCCATCAGTTACATTTATACTTAGTCTAGCTCCTCCCCCTACTCCACCACCCAGTTATCCCCTCCAATTCCCCTCTCATTACACCACCAGCTACACCTCTTCACTTCCCATCACATTACACCATTAGCCACTTCTCCAACCAAACACACACACACATACCCAACATCTTAACTCGCCTCATTACCCCATCAGTACAACCTCTTCTCCACCACCACATCTCACTATTGCACACATTCTCATTCCTTTAGTCACCCACATCCCATACTACAATGTACATCTCTAGTATCACTACTTTACTTACCTTATTACTCTTTAAATATCCCACTACATATAACCTCTCTACATCCTTTTTCTATCTGTTCCTCCCACTGCCCATTATCCTCTCTCCCTCTCTCACTTCCTTCTCACAAATTTTAGCCAGCCTTTACAACACAAGCATATTATTATGTACCAGAGTAAAAATCCTCCCCCACCATCGCCACAACAATAATATTTTCTATCGAAATTATTAAATCAAAGTAAAATGGAAACTAAAGTACACTACTATCCCATATCGTGTAACAAACCTATCTCTGTGCAGGGACATACATCCCAACCCGGGTCCCATATCCTCTCCTCTGCAACCCCCCAACTCCCATAAATCAATAAACTTCACTGCAATTAACCTACAAAGCATCAGAAATAAAATACTTGAGTTCCATGCATGCATAGCCCATAACAAACCCGATATTCTTGGCGTAACTGACACATGGCTAAAACCCTATATTAAGGGCACAGAATTCCTTTCCCCCAGATTTCACCTGTCTTAGGGCCAACAGACACCAGAAAAAAGGTGGAGGCATCTCTCTAATATACCCCATGTCCTTCACTATTGTCCCATATACAAAACCCATCCCACAGTTGAACTTCTAGTTTCTTTTCTTAAAATGAATATTTGCAAAAAACCTCTGTGTGATAGTCATTTACACTCCCTCAGGCAATAACATCCCAGTTATTGAGGAAATCCTTTCCTGGGCATCTACTAACATAAAAAATGAGGCTTTCATATACTGGGAGATGTAAATATTAACTGGCTAGACATATCACCACACCACTCTAAGTGCAATGTCAATCTATATAAGTTCACCCAGCTAGTTAACACCATAACCAGGCCTAATAAAATTAAAACTAATGGCTCAATCCTAGACTGGATTTTAGTGTCTGATGCAAATAAGATCATGTCCACTGGTGCACTCTCCATTAGTATCAGTCACCACTTACCGGTCTTTATACAACGTGAATGTACCATGACAATTAATAAACATCAGTACAGGGTTACCAGAGATGAATCCCAGTTCTGTCCAACTAGACTTAACCAAAGGTTACTTAGCATCAACTGGGATGCACTAAAATCACTTTTCCCTTGATGAGGCAGTTGAGTTCTTCAACTCAACCTACCTCAGCATACTAAACAATCTCGCTCCTCTTAGACAAAAGAGAGTAAAGATCAGCCATGCCAGTTGGCTAACAAGATCCACTATGGATCTCAAGAAATGCAGGGACAAATCATGGAAAATCTGGCAAAAAAACAAAAACCCATCTAACCTCACCCAATACAAACAGCTCTGAAACCAGGTTAAGTGCCTAGTACTACAAAACAAAAAAAGAACACTACCGTACATTACAAAATCAACACAAGCAAAACCCAAAGAAATTCTGGAGCACTCTAAATTCTTTATTAAACCCAGGCTCTAGTAATAATCCTTGCCCAGACCCAAATAAAACAGCCATTGAAATTGCTGCAACCTTCATCTCCTATTACGTAGATACTATAGCCAATCTAACTGCTGCATTTCCCAAGACAAACTTGATCACCACAGACCTCTCCACAGCTAACACCATTACACCCCTATTCCCAACTTTACCCTGTCACCTATACCCACCTCGACTATTAAAAAATTGCTTCTAAAACTCAAACCAAGCATAAATGCCCCTGACAATATACCTGCCAAATACCTACAAATCTCAGCCAACTCAGTCGCTTACCCTATCAGCATACTTCTCAACGCAGAATCCTTTATAAACGCATTCTATGAACACCTTCAGGAATGCATGGATCACGCAATCCCAAATAAAACCAAGACCCAATCCTCCAAAGGCAGACGTCCTGTCTGGTGGACCCCAGCCATAAACAAACTATACAATAGAAGGAGGAAGCTACTACATGATAGAGCAAAATCCCAAAAAGGGAAGGCAACTCTGATCAGTATTACCAAAAAACTAAGGGCACTCATAAAATTATCTAAAGCCAGCTTCGATTGAAAAATTGCACAGGACAATAAGGATAATCACAAGGCTTTCTTTAGTTATATTAGGAACCTGGGTGGGAATGCCCAGATATGCTCAGAATTAGTCCAAAATGACAAAAAATACATCGAACCCACAGACATTGCCAACATCCTAGCTGACAGGTTCAGCGCAAACTTCTCCCCCCCTCCCCACCAAAAGGGCAAATATCTATCCCAGCAGAGTGCTGCCCCCCTGACATCTCAGATGCTCAGGTAAGAGCCGCCCTCTCCAAAGCAAAAAACACAGCATCAATGGGACCAGACGGTGTCCCAGGCAGTGTCCTACATGAACTCCAAGAAGAGCTAAACCCAAACATAAAACTACTGTTCAATCTCAGCCTTACTACAGGATATGTACCCAAAGAGTGGCGTACAGCAACAGTGGTCCCTCTCCACAAAGGTGGTGCCTCAACGGATCCTGGAAACTATTGCCCCATAAGCCTGGCTAGCTTGGTCTGCAAAGCTATGGAAAGGATGATCATGGACCTCATAAATAAAGATATTGGGGACCTACAGACACTAGATCCTACCCAGTTTGGCTTTAAGGGCAGATCCTGCCTCTTAAACCTGGTCGATTTCTTTGAAACAGTCACCAAGGCCATTGACGAGGGGAAGGTGGTCCACACAGCCTACCTGGACCTCTAAAAAGCCTCCAATACAATACCCCACTTGGGCATTATAGATAAGCTCACCAGCTTAAATATAAACCCCTATGTCACTAGATGGGTTGCAAACTGGCTCAAGGACCGAACCCACATGGTTAGAATTGCTGGAGCCATGTCAGACTCCAAACCAGTTACAAGTGGCGTCCCACAAGGCTCAGTCCTGGGACCTCTCTTGTTCGGTATATATTTCTCAGAGGTACAGGCCAACACGGAAGGACTGTGGCTGACCAAGTTCGCAGATGACTGCAAACTGGGCGGCATAATCGACTCTCCAGCCGACACAAGCATCCTCCAAAAGGGCCTCATAGAAACAGACAACTGGTGCCAGAGCCATGGCCTCAAGCTAAACGCCAAAAAGTGTATAGTCATCCCCTTTGGCAAAAGCAAAGTGCCCACAAGTTACCATGTAGGTGGTAATCCATTAAGTACAGAAGAAGTAATTAGGGACCTGGGGACCCAAGTTGATAGCAATCTCTTATTTGACAACCACGTGGCCAAAGTGGTTAGAAAAACATTTTATATAGCCCACCTAATCATGAAGGGATTCACATCTAGATCAGGGGAGGTCATCGTGCCTCTTTACTCATCCCTCATCAGGCCCATAATTGAGTACAATGCCCGTTTTGGGATGTACCTTACCAGACACCTGCAGAAACTGGAAAGACCCCAAAAGTACCTCACCAAGAGGATCAAAGGGCTCAAACAGATACCCTATGCTGCCTGGTTAAAGAAACTCCAGCTCTACTCAGTGGCATACCGCCTGCTCAGAGGCAATCTGTGCCTGACGTAAAAAGCCATGTCCAACCCAGAATTAATGGACATGCTGCACCTCAGAAAATCCAAATCCCATCGAGCTACACGCTCGAGAGACTTGAACCTCAGCACTGAAATAAATAGGACATGCTGGGGGGACAGATTCATAACCCAGAGGCTCCCTTCACTCTGGAATAAAATCCCAGTCCAGGTTAGGCAAAGTCCCTCATTTCCTCTCTTCAAGAGGAATCTTGATGAGTGGATGGGAGATCATAGGTTTACCCCGGGTATCACTTCTGTGTCACTGTTAGACAGAGGCACAGTATACTAACCTCGAAAAAGGGCATAGCAAAATTAATTTAAAATGGGTGGCGAAAGCCAAACACACTCAGGCTAGGCTTATAAATGCCCTAGGGCAGATAGCCTAGTATGAACCTATGAACTACTCTATCCAAGAATCCTATATGCCCATCATCTGGAAAAAAAACTTATATCCTCCCTCTACACAAGGGGCCCCAACATAGACACCACCAACATCCGCCACATTGTTATACTATCCCCCATCTTTAAGATTCTGGAAAAATGTATTCATTCTCAACTTCTTCACCAACTGACTCACAACCACACCCTCCCCCCCACCCAACATGGATTTAGGCCAGGACATAGTACCATCACTGCCCACATATCCTTTATGGACACTGTCAACCAAGCCCATGATACTGGTAAAATCATATCTTCACTATTTCTAGATCTTTCTAAAGCTTTTGATACTATATCCTAGTCTCTCCTTCTAACAAAACTCTAACATAGGTACCTCACCTCAAACTCTAAACTGGTTCAGTAATTATCTCACTAACAGGCAACAATCAACTAAATGGCAGAACTCTTACTCCCCTTTTCTAAACACCACCACTGGTGTTCCTCAAGGCTCCATTTTAGGCTAACTTCTGTTTAGCATATTTATCAATAACTTCACCACCGCACGTTCTCAAGGCTCAGTCATCCAGTATGCAGATGACTCCACTGTCATCTGCACTGTAACCAACTCCTCAGAACTACACCAACTCACCCAAAACACCCTCACCTCCACCAAAATTCGGATGTCTAATAATCATCTTGCCCTGAACCCCAACAAAACCAAACTAGTAATCTTTGCAACCAAAAAGTCCACACCCCTACAAAAACAGAACTTTACCATTCAATCCCTAAATGGTACCACCATCGACATTGTACCTAGGACAAAACTCCTAGGTGTCATCATAGACGAAAACCTCACCTTCGATCTGCACATCCAGTCCAATGTCAGAAAGACGTATCAAAAGCTTGGCATTCTCTACCAACACAAACATCTTGTCAGTGCATCAGCCTGACTTTCCCTTGCCTCTTCTTTTCCCTCTCTCTTATACAGTGCCCCCCTCCTCACCAACATTCAGTCCTCTCTAAAGTCCAAACTAGACTCAAGCTACAACAAAATTGCTAAGTTTGTAACTAATGCCTCCTACTCATCCCACCACTGCTTATCATTATGCAACCTAAAATGGCTTGAACTCCCAACTATCTCACCTTCAACTAGCCACAGCTCACAAACTCATTCATAATCCATCCATGTGCCCTGCTCTGTCTTCTATACTTACTTTATACCATCCTAACAGACCACTCTGATCCAGCAACCAACTGCTTGTAAATGTAGAAAAACCCAAACTTTCAGCTTGCCAGATGCTTTACTCCTTTTCCTTTGCAAAACTTTGGAATTCTCTCCCCCCAACACTTAAATCCACCTGTTCATTAACCCTCTTCAAGACATTTCTGAAACAACATCTCTCCTCATCTTGGCTGTGCACATGTGCTAACACCACATCTCATATAACCTAACTTCAACCATCACAACTATTCTCAGACCCACTCTACTACTCTGGCATCCTCCTTTCACATCCGCTTGCCTTTTTACTTACTCCACCTCTCCATCCTGTCCACTTCCCTCTTCTACTAACCTTCTTTGTCCTACCATTGATCCCTACTGTCTACTTCCTGCTCTTCCTAACCCTTATAGACCTATCATTGAACCAGGCGAGACATTCAGATACTCTCACAGCCTACCTTAATATCATACCACACCTTAATTCTGCAACAATATCCACAGACTTTGCTGATTATTGCAACAGGACTCGTATAGCCTATTGCTCACCTATTACACCTTCTAAATGTGTGAAAAGTGAAGTGTCCTATATAAATTTTGCTAGTTGAAAAATAGAAGTTATGTTCTTACCATAACGTTCCATGTTAGTTGTCTTCTTCTCGCCTTCTTCTTGCTGGATGGGTTCGGAGCTGACCTCGGCTCCGACTCGGCCACTCTAAAAGCTCGAGAGTTGGTTCCACCGGCTCGAGGCTCCCCTTATATCCCACAATGCTAGGCGTGAGTTACCTCAGATCTCGTTTGTAAGCTAGACCCAGCTTATAATAGTAGCAGAAAAACTAGAAACAAAATCCACCTCTATAAACACGGGTGAAGAGAAGGGTGACCTACATCCTGATCTAGGAAATATGCACGGCAGAGCATATACCTAAAGTAAAGAGGTGGTAGAAAGAGAGGTCACAATCAAACTCCTCTAGGTCTCTCCAGGCCAGGGGGAAGGAGGGTGGGGCCTTAAGAAGAAGGCGAGAAGAAGACCACTAACATGGAACGTTATGGTAAGAACATAACTTCTATATGTTAAGTTGTCCATCTCACCTTCATTCTTGCTGGATGGGACTGCGTCCCTAGCACCTTGTCCTGGGTGGCCTAACGGAACAGACTCTTGAGAACAGTGGAACCAAAGTTAGCTCTATGCCTAGAAGCTAAATCCAACTTATAATGAGAAATGAAAGTGTGAGGAGTAGCCCAAGTAGCCGCTGCACAAATGGTGTCAATAGGCAGTCTGTCTTGGAAGGCTATAGAAGTAGCCAAAGCTCTGGTAGAATGGGCTTTAGGTTTGTTAGGCAGCTTTTGGTGTCTAATTTCATAAACAAGGGAAATCAGCGATGTTAGCCATCTAGATAATGATACCTTTAAAACTGAAAGTCCCTTTCTGCCTTCTGCATAAGAGACAAACAGCTGGTCAGATTTTTCTGAATTGTTTGGTTCTATCCAAATAGTACCTTAACTGATGATGAACATCTAGCCAATGCAATTTTTGTTCAGACCTGTTAGAATATTCTGGAAAAACACAGGAGGTCAATGCTTTGATTTAGGTTAGGCCTTGAGGCTATCTTAGGTAAAAAGACGGGTTGGTTCGTAAAGATACCCTGTCCTTATGGAACAACAGATAAGGAGGTCGACAGCTGAGTGCATGAAGTTCTGAAACTCTTCTAGCTGAAGTAATAGCCACTAGAAAGAGTGTCTTTCATGATAACAATTTTAAAGAACAGGAGGCTGCAGGTTCGAAAGGGGAAAGAATCAAAGAGCTAAGAACTAAATTTAGGTCCCAAGGAGGAGGAGGATTTCTTATAGGAGGTCTGAGTAGAAAAACTCCTTTCAAAAGGCTTTACAAAGCTTGTGGGACATGATAGCAGACTCTGAAATGCCCACATGAAAGTTAGAAATAGCTGCCAATTGAACTTTAAGAGTAGAAGGAGATGAACCTGCATGGAAGAGTTCAGCTAGAAAATCAAGGACCATTTGGATGGAAGCAGTGAAAGGATCTATGTCCTTTCCTTGAGCCCAATAGGCGAAACGTTTCCACTTACTCAAATAAACCTGTGGAAGATTTATGGGATGCTATCAAAATATCTCAAAAAAATTTAAATCTTTCTAAAAAAAGGGGGTTGGGGGGGGGTAAGTACACTACTTTAAAATTTACCACCCTTTATATTATTATGTACCAGAGTAAAAATCCTCCCCCACCATCGCCACAACAATAATATTTTCTATCGAAATTATTCAATCAAAGTAAAATGGAAACTAAAGTACACTACTATCCCATATCGTGTAACAAACCTATCTCTGTGCAGGGACATACATCCCAACCCGGGTCCCATATCCTCTCCTCTGCAACCCCCCAACTCCCATAAATCAATAAACTTCACTGCAATTAACCTACAAAGCATCAGAAATAAAATACTTGAGTTCCATGCATGCATAGCCCATAACAAACCCGATATTCTTGACGTAACTGACACATGGCTAAAGCCCTATATTAAGGACACAGAATTCCTTCCCCCCAGATTTCACCTGTCTTAGGGCCAACAGACACCAGACAAAAGGTGGAGGCATCTCTCTAATATACCCCATGTCCTTCACTATTGTCCCATATACAAAACCCATCTCACAGCTGAACTTCTAGTTTCTTTCCTTAAAATGAATATTTGCAAAAAACCTCTGTGTGATAGTCATTTACACTCCCCCAGGCAATAACATCCCAGTTATTGAGGAAATCCTTTCCTGGGCATCTACTAACATAAAAAATGAGGCTTTCATACTGGGAGATGTAAATATTAACTGGCTAGACATATCACCACACCAGTCTAAGTGCAATGTCAATCTATATAAGTTCACCCAGCTAGTTAACACCATAACCAGGCCTAATAAAATTAATGGCTCAATCCTAGACTGGATTTTAGTGTCTGACGCAAATAAGATCATGTCCACTGGTGCACTCTCCATTAGTATCAGTCACCACTTACCGGTCTTTATACAACGTGAATGTACCATGACAATTAATAAACATCAGTACAGGGTTACCAGAGATGAATCCCAGTTCTGTCCAACTAGATTTAACCAAAGGTTACTTAGCATCAACTGGGATGCACTAAAATCACTTTTCCCTTGATGAGGCAGTTGAGTTCTTCAACTCAACCTACCTCAGCATACTAAACAATCTCGCTCCCCTTAGACAAAAGAGAGTAAAGACCAGCCATGCCAGTTGGCTAAGAAGATCCATTAAGGATCTCAAGAAATGCAGGGACAAATTCTGGAAAATCTGGCATAAAAACAAAAAAAGTCTGACCTCGCCCAATACAAACAGCTCCGAAATCAGGTTAAGCAGCTAGTACTACAAAACAAAAAATAACACTATTGTGCGTTACAAAATCAGCACAAGCAAAACCCAATGAAGTTCTGGAGCTCTCTCAATTCTTTATTAAACCCAGGCTCTAGTAATAATCCTTGCCCAGACCCAAATAAAACAATCATTTAAATTGCTGCAACCTTCATCTCCTATTACGTAGATACTATAGCCAATCTAACTGCTGCATTTCCCAAGACAAACTTGATCACCACAGACCTCTCCACAGCTAACACCATTACACCCCCTATTCCCAACTTTACCCTGTCACCTATACCCACCTTGACTATTAAAAAATTGCTTCTAAAACTCAAACCAAGCATAAATGCCCCTGACAATATACCCACCAAATACCTACAAATCTCAGCCAACTCAGTTGCTTACCCTATCAGCATACTTCTCAACGCAGAATCCTTTATAAACGCATTCTATGAACACCTTCAGGAATGCATGGATCATGCAATCCCAAATAAAACCAAGACCCAATCCTCCAAAGGCAGACGTCCTGTCTGGTGGACCCCAGCCATAAACAAACTATACAATAGAAGGAGGAAGCTACTACATGATACAGCAAAATCCCAAAAAGGGAAGGCATCTCTGATCAGTGTTACCAAAAAACTAAGGGCACTCATAAAATTATCTAAAGCCAGCTTCGATTGAAAAATTGCACAGGACAATAAGGATAATCACAAGGCTTTCTTTAGTTATATTAGGAACCTGGGTGGGAATGCCCAGATATGCTCAGAATTAGTCCAAAATGACAAAAAATACATCGAACCCACAGACATTGCCAACATCCTAGCTGACAGGTTCAGCGCAAACTTCTCCCCGCCTCCGCACCAAAAGGGCAAATATCTATCCCAGCAGAGTGCTGCCCCCCTGACATCTCAGATGCTCAGGTAAGAGCCGCCCTCTCCAAAGCAAAAAACACAGCATCAATGGGACCAGACGGTGTCCCAGGCAGTGTCCTACATGAACTCCAAGAAGAGCTAAACCCAAACATAAAACTACTGTTCAATCTCAGCCTTTACTACAGGATATGTACCCAAAGAGCGGTGTACAGCAACAGTGGTCCCTCTCCACAAAGGTGGTGCCTCAACGGATCCTGGAAACTATTGCCCCATAAGCCTGGCTAGCTTGGTCTGCAAAGCTATGGAAAGGATGATCATGGACCTCATAAATAAAGATATTGGGGACCTACAGACACTAGATCCTACCCAGTTTGGCTTTAAGGGCAGATCCTGCCTCTTAAACCTGGTCAATTTCTTTGAAACAGTCACCAAGGCCATTGACGAGGGGAAAGGTGGTCCACACAGCCTACCTGGACTTCGCAAAAGCCTCCAATACAATACCCCACTTGGGCATTATAGATAAGCTCACCAGCTTAAATATAAACCCCTATGTCACTAAATGGGTTGCAAACTGGCTCAAGGACCAAACCCACATGGTTAGAATTGCTGGAGCCATGTCAGACTCCAAACCAGTTACAAGTGGCGTCCCACAAGGCTCAGTCCTGGGACCTCTCTTGTTCGGTATATATTTCTCAGAGGTACAGGCCAACATGGAAGGACTGTGGCTGACCAAGTTCGCAGATGACTGCAAACTGGGCGGCATAATCGACGATCCAGCCGACACAAGCATCCTCCAAAAGGGCCTCATAGAAACAGACAACTGGTGCCAGGGCCATGGCCTCAAGCTAAACGCCAAAAAGTGTATAGTCATCCCCTTTGGCAAAAGCAAAGTGCCCACAAGTTACCACGTAGGTGGTAATCCATTAAGTACAGAAGAAGTAATTAGGGACCTGGGGACCCAAGTTGATAGCAATCTCTTATTTGACAACCACGTGGCCAAAGTGGTTAGAAAAACATTTTATATAGCCCACCTAATCATGAAGGGATTCACATCTAGATCAGGGGAGGTCATCGTGCCTCTTTACTCATCCCTCATCAGGCCCATAATTGAGTACAATGCCCCTTTTGGGATGTACCTTACCAGACCACCTGCAGCAAATGGAAAGACCCCAAAAGTACCTCACCAAGAGGATCAAAGGGCTCAAACAGATACCCTATGCTGCCCGGTTAAAGAAACTCCAGCTCTACTCAGTGGCATACCGCCTGCTCAGAGGCGATCTGTGCCTGATGTATAAAGCCATGTCCAACCCAGAATTAATGGACATGCTGCACCTCAGAAAATCCAAATCCCATCGAGGTGACTTGAACCTCAGCACTGAAATAAATAGGACATGCTGGAGGGACAGATTCATAACCCAGTGGCTCCCTTCACTCTGGAATAAAATCCCAGTCCAGGTTAGGCAAAGTCCGTCACTGACTCTCTTCAAGAGGAATCTTGATGAGTGGATGGGAGATCGTAGGTTTACCCCGGGTATCACTTCTGTGTCACTGTTAGACAGAGGCACAGTATACTAACCTCGAAAAAGGGCATAGCAAAATTAATTTAAAATGGGTGGCGAAAGCCAAACACACTCAGGCTAGGCTTATAAATGCCCTAGGGCAGATAGCCTAGTATGAACCTATGAACTACTCTATCCAAGAATCCTATATGCCCATCATCTGGAAAAAAAACCTATGTCCTCCCTCTACACAAGGGGCCCCAACATAGACACCACCAAATTCCGCCACATTGTTATACTATCCCCGATCTTTAAGATTCTGGAAAAATGTATTCATTCTCAACTTCTTCACCATCTGACTCACAACCACATCCTCTCCCCCAGCCAACATGGATTTAGGCCAGGACATAGTACCATCACTGCCCACATATCCTTTATGGACACTGTCAACCAAGCCCATGATACTGGTAAAATCATATCTTCACTATTTCTAGATCTTTCTAAAGCTTTTGATACTATATCCTAGTCTCTCCTTATAACAAAACTCTAACATAGGTACCTCACCTCAAACTCTAAATTGGTTCAGTAATTATCTCACTAACAGGCAACAATCAACTAAATGGCAGAACTCTTACTCCCCTTTTCTAAACACCACCACTGGTGTTCCTCAAGGCTCCATTTTAGGCTAACTTCTGTTTAGCATATTTATCAATAACTTCACCACCGCACGTTCTCAAGGCTCAGTCATCCAGTATGCAGATGACTCCACTATCATCTGCACTGTAACCAACTCCTCAGAACTACACCAACTCACCCAAAACACCCTCACCTCCACCAAAATTCGGATGTCTAATAATCATCTTGCCCTGAACCCCAACAAAACCAAACTAGTAATCTTTGCAACCAAAAAGTCCACACCCCTACAAAAACAGAACTTTACCATTCAATCCCTAAATGGTACCACCATCGACATTGTACCTAGGACAAAACTCCTAGGTGTCATCATAGACGAAAACCTCACCTTCGACCTGCACATCCAGTCCAATGTCAGAAAGGCGTATCAAAAGCTTGGCATTCTCTACCGACACAAACATCTTGTCAGTGCATCAGCCTGACTTTCCCTTGCCTCTTCTTTTCCCTCTCTCTTATACAGTGCCCCCCTCCTCACCAACATTCAGTCCTCTCTAAAGTCCAAACTAGACTCATGCTACAACAAAATTGCTAAGTTTGTAACTAATGCCTCCTACTCATCCCACCACTGCTTATCATTATGCAACCTAAAATGGCTTGAACTCCCAACTATCTCACCTTTATTCAACTAGCCACAGCTCACAAACTCATTCATAATCCATCCATGTGCCCTGCTCTGTCTTCTATACTTACTTTATACCATCCTAACAGACCACTCTGATCCAACAACCAACTGCTTGTAAATGTAGAAAAACTCAAACTTTCAGCTTGCCAGATGCTTTACTCCTTTTCCTTTGCAAAACTTTGGAATTCCCTCCCCCCAACACTTAAATCCATCTGTTCATTAACCCTCTTCAAGACATCTCTGAAACAACACCTCTCCTCATCTTGGCTGTGCACATGTGCTAACACCACATCTCATATAACCTAACTTCAACCATCACAACTATTCTCAGCCCCACTCTACTACTCTGGCATCCTCCTTTCACACCCGCTTGCCTTTTTACTTACTCCACCTCTCCATCCTGTCCACTTCCCTCTTCTACTAACCTTCTTTGTCCTACCATTGATCCCTACTGTCTACTTCCTGCTCTTCCTAACCCTTATAGACCTATCATTGAACCAGGCGAGACATTCAGATACTATCACAGCCTACCTTAATATCATACCACACCTTAATTCTGCAACAATATCCACAGACTTTGCTGATTATTGCAACAGGACTCGTATAGCCTATTGCTCACCTATTACACCTTCTAAATGTGTGAAAAGTGAAGTGTGCTATATAAATTTTGCTAGCTGAAAACTACTCCTGTGGAATGTTCTCATGTATATACTCTGTATTGCTTGTATAATATCTTTGATTTGAGGATGATTACTTGTGTACTGTTTTTTTGCACCAATTACATGAGTTCCAAGGAGAACTGAAACCTCACTTAAAATCACTGTTTAGTCTCAGCCTTACAACAGGATATGTACCCAAAGAATGGCGTACAGCAACAGTGGTCCCACTCCATAAAGGTGGTGCCATAACGGACCCCGGAAACTATCGCCCTATAAGCCTAACTAGCCTGGTCTGCAAAGCTATGGAGCGTATAATCATGGAACTCATAAACAAAGACATTGGGAACCTCCAAACACTGGATCCTACCCAATTTGGCTTTAAGGGCAGATCTTGCCTCTTGAACCTGGTCAATTTCTTTGAAACAGTCACCAAGGCCATAGACGAAGGGAAGGTAGTCCACACAGCCTACCTTGACCTTGCAAAAGCCTTCGACACAATACCCCACTTGGGCATCATAAATAAGCTCACCAGCTTAAATATCAACCCCATGTCACAAGATGGGTTGCAAATTGGCTTAGGGATAGAACCCACATGGTCAGAATTGAGGTGCCATGTCTGACTCTAAACCAGTTACAAGTGGCGTCCCACAAGGCTCAGTCCTGGGACCTCTCTTGTTCGGTATATATTTCTCTGAGGTACAGGCTAACACAGGAGGACTATGGCTGACAAAGTTTGCAAATGACTGCAAACTGGGGGCCATAATCGACTCACCGGCTGACACAAGCATCCTCCAAAAAGGTCTCACAGAGACTGATAACTGGTGCCAGAGCCATGGACTAAAGCTAAATGCCAAAAAGTGCATAGTCATCCCCTTTGCGAAAAACAAGGTGCCCACAAATTACCACATAGGTGGTAATCCATTAAGTACGGAAGTAATTAGGGATTTGGGGACCCAAGTAGATTGCAATCTCTCCTTTGACAATCACATTGCCAAAGTGGTTAGAAAGACATTCTATATAGCCCACCTTATCACGAATGGGTTCACATCTAGATCGAGAGGTCATTGTGCCCCTCTACTCATCACTCATCAGGCCCATAATTGAATATAATGCCCCATTTGGGATGTACCTTACCCAACACCTGCTACAACTAGAAAGACCCCAAAAGTACCTCACCAAGAGGATCAAGGGACTCAAACAGATGCCCTACTCAGTTAGGCTAAAGAAACTCCAGCTCTACTCAGTTGCTGACCGCCTACTCAGAGGCGATCTGTGCCTGACGTATAAAGCCATGTCCGACCCAGAATTAATGGACATGCTCCACCTCAAGAAATCCAAATCCATCCGAACTACACACTCCAGTGACTTAAACCTCAGCACAGCAATAAATAGAACACGCTGGAGGGACAGATTCATATCCCAGAGGCTCTCCTCACTCTGGAACAAAATCCCAATCCATGTCAGACAGAGCCCCTCACTGACCCTCTTCAAGAAGAATCTTGATGTTTGGATGGGAGATCGTAAATTTACCCCTGGGATCTCTTCTGTGTCACTGCTAGACAGAGGCATGGTAAACTAACCTTAAATGGGCTATCTTCTGTGACCTACTATACAGAGGCACAGTCAACTAATCTAAGAAGGGTGGTGAAAGCCAAACACACTCTGGCTAGGCTTGTAAATGCCCTAGGGCAGATAGCCTAGTATCAACCTATGAACCTATGTATAAGCTGCCAATAATATGTACTAAATCTCTTTATTAATGTAAATGCTCTATTGTATGTGAAATGTCTTGTATGTGGAGCTTTTCTCCCTGGGACACCACTGAAAATGAGCACTTCTGGCCCAGTTGGACCATCTTGGTAAACAAATGCAAATAAATAAAGATAAATAAATAAAATTATTCTACACATAGCCAATGTGTAGTGAGTAATTTATTGATAAGAACTTGTTTGACAAAAACGTATTATACAGGAATAGTGCCTTTAAATAAGTACCTTAGGTGAGAACAATGCTTTTCTTGATGTTGATCTGTCACTTGACATTTTTCATACAGTGCGGTGGTGGTGGTGCTGCGGTAGCATTGTCGCCTCACAGTAAGACGCTGTCCGGTTCGATTCTCAGTTAGAGCGTCTTCTGCGTGGAGACGTGCATTAGTGGGCGTACCTTCGTTGAAGGCTGTGCGTCAGAGCTGGCAACTCGGTATGTAAAAATCAACTGCCAATCATTAGTGGACCGGAGTTCCGCTGTGGCGACCCCTAACTGGGAAAAGCCGAAAGACACAACAACAACCAAGTGTAAGCACATATATATTTTTTGATATTGAGGAGGTAGTTAGCTTTTATAACTCTTTAGTATTTGTCATAATTATGATTTGTGATGCATATTTTAGTTTTAGATGGGATATAGGCTGAATATTAAGATACGTAGTTTTGTTGACTATTGTTACAGTGAAGTAGATGGATGTTTGTCAACCGGGTAAGTATGATGCGTAGAATCTAAAACCATTCTTGCTCTTGTTTGTAAGTTTTGTATTTTCATATCCATGAACTTTACTATTAAGATCCATAATATTGTTATTTGCATTTGAGAAACAGTGAATGAACATATCACTAAAATGCACTGAAATTTAACTTGAGTTACAGTTATCAAGTAAATATGCCTTTAAGATGATGTCAAGTGTTCTTTGATATTTAGTAATTAAGTGTTGTCATAAGAAGTTTATAAATTTGAGTGTTTATGCATTTGATTGTATTTTGGTCTGAAGAAGTGGGCTTCTGACCTATGAAAGTGCTAACCAATTTTATTAAAGTCATTCGATTTTATTTTACCCTGGCCATGTGTCAGTTAATTTGCACTATTTTAAAGAAGCCTATACATTCAGCTCCAGCGAAATTACAAAGAATGATGCTCAGATTGCAAAAGTACAACTTCAAAATGGTCTATATAAAAGGCACACTTCTTTATCTGGCTGATACCTTATCCAGATCACCCAAAAATACAATGAAACAGCTTAATGCAGAAAATTTTGAGTCTGATGTCATGGAAGTGCATAATTCTTTTACCAAAAGACTTGAGAAGTTGAGAGATCATGCAAATACTGATCCCATTTTGCAAAAGTTCAACCACTTCATTAATGCTGAATGGTCGTCAAAGCAATCTAGTGTACTACCTGAAGTGCAAACTTCTTTTCCTTACAGAGGTGAGATGTTGATGGCATTATTTTCAAAGGTACTAAAATTGTTGTTTCTGCATCCTTACAATGTGAATATATCCAGATTTTGCATCATAATCACCCAGGTTCTGAATCTACCAAAAGAAGGGCGAGAGGACTAGTATTTTGGCCTTCTCTAGCAAAATATATTGATAAAGTGCTTCCTTCTTGTTCATTATGCAATAGCACTACACCGCATATGCAAAAAGAACCACTTCAGCTAAGTCAAGTTCCTGAACTACCTTGGTCAACAGTAGCCACGGATACATTCCAGTGGAACAATCAGCATTATTTAGTGTGGGTAGACTCTTATTCGAATGGGTTTACGATTGATTTACTACCTAACCTAACATCCACTGCTGTTATTGCCAAGTTGAAATGTCATTTCAGAGTCCATGGTAGTCCACAGAAAGTTATCTCTGACAATGCTACCCAATTTACCAGTCAGTTGTTTCAGAAATTTGCAGAAGAATGGGACTTATGTTACTAGTAGTCCAGAATACCCAGAGTCAAATGGACTAGCTGAACATGCAGTACAGAGTGAAAAGCAATTACTGGAGAAGTCAAAGCATGATAATACTGATGTCCTTTTGAATTTATTCAATCTCAGAAACATACCTCGTGATGATATACTTGGCTCGCCTGCTCAGAGACTTCTATCTAGGCAAACAAGAACAACCTTTCCCCTCAGTTCCAGTTTGTTGAGGCCTAAAGCAAAGAACAGAACAATCAAAGCCTAACTATTCAGAAGGCATTCTTTCCAGAAGTCCAACTATGATAAATTGAACAGATTTCTTTGTCCATTAAAATAAGGAGAGAAAGTGAGGATACAAATGTTGAAAGGTTTCAACCAGATTGGTCAAGTAACAGGTATATGTGCTGAGCTGATATTCTACTTTGTGGAATCTGAGGGTGTGGAGTACAACAGAAATTGCAGACATCATCTTCCTGTAGCAGAATCAATATTGCAGCATTGTTCCTGTGATGCAGACTCTAGATCTCAGAGCAATCCAGACAATGTTCCTGTTGCAGAATGTCTTACCTTCTACTTCCATTCCTGATGATGTTCCTAATGTCCCCAAAATTGAACATTCATCAGAGAGAGTCCCAGTTGCTAGACCTAGTTCTGATTTCTTTGTCACACGATTAGTTTTATTTCCAAACCTAGTTTGAAATACACAGCAACCTGGACATAATTGTCTATATGTATTTAGTTTTGTATAATTACATGTCAAATAAATATTTTGGGTCAATTGCATGTCAATTAATGTCAATAATGCATGACCCATTTCTCAGAGGGAGGCTGTAGAATATTGTTTGCTGTACCTTTAAGAAGTGTTTCCAAAGACAGCATGTGCATATAAATAGCAAGCATGTGCTAGCTTCAGTGCCATTTTGGGAGTGCAGTCAGAGTGTGAGCATGTATGAGTGTGATGAATAGTTTGTTTACAAGTTTATCTAAGTTAGTTATTAAGCCTCACTCCTGATGTGTTTGTACATAATAAAGCTGCTTGAACAGAACCCACAGATGTTAGTCTGTTTTATCTTGACCAAACAAGTGACACATTTACATTGAGCACCATGAGATTAAAACTACACTGCCAGAAAACACTTTTGGCAATTTTTACAGAAGTCATTTTTTTTTTGGGGGGGCTACACCCCTCTACTTATATATACCAACTGAGGTCATACAACAGAGAAGAAAAATGCAAGGTCAATGATCACCAAAAGTGTTTTCAGAAATGTATGTTTGATCAAACAGCATTCCATGTAAATAGCTTGGTAACATGACTGTATTCTTTACAAATTACTGGTGTAACCAGTGCTTCTGTATGACAAAAACCTAAGCAGTGAAGGGAAAGCAGTTGAAAAAGCTTGCAGTGATAGAGATGAAGTGCCTGAAATGGGTGGTAGAATGCACTCTATGGGACAAATGGAATAAGGACATCAGAGCAGAAGCCAAAGTTGCTCTAGTTGCAGAGAAGGTCAAAGAAACCATGTTACACAGGTTTGGTCATGTGTGCAAGAAAAAAGAAGGTGATTTGATGATCATTTTGGAGAGACAGGAATAAGATGAGAGAAAATGAGGATGTCCCTTCCAGACATAGATGGATTTTGAAAGACCAGACCAACAGCTGTCGAGCTTTATGGTCAGACAAGGTAGGAGAGTGGCACTGAATTGAGGGAGGTGGTGAGGATTGACACAACTTCCTAACCACATGTAGAAAAATGAGGAAAAGGGGGGTGATGATGGTGTAGGTTTTGGGAGCACATTTTGTGACTTGTAGCTTTACCACTCATTAGAAAAACCCTTCCCTAAATGTACAGTCATGATCACTTCAAATTTTGTTTATCTCTGTGACAAAAGGAGGTATTGCCAGCACAGCTAGCTGGAATTTTGTAAATAATTATGTCATTTGTGAATATCAAATTAATTTATATAAGATGCTTGTGTTACAAATGTATTAGAATGGTATGTCATGTGTATATCAAGCTGCTCTGTACAGGTGTTTCTGTTGAAAAGGTATTTGTAAAGTGCTTGCCTTTAAAATGTATCCACAGTGTGCCTACTGGAAGAGAACAGAAATGTACATGCGCTACTGTAACTTTTTAAATCTATATGCTTAACAGAGGAAACTGGAGGGTTAACCTCAGTGCAGCAAACTTTAGAAAAATATTTGAAATTACTTTTATAGGCTAGGCCATATAGATGTTTCATTTCAGCTAGAGATACAGCGTCTGAACTAGGAATCTTTCTGTACTGTCTGTGGAGTAAACTAATTGTTACTTTGGAAACATGAAGTAATGCAATTGTTTTACGTCTTCCAGCACCTGCCAAATATCTGAACAAAAGCCCTTGCATGGGTATTTTTACAGGTAAATGCTAAATACTGCCAGCTACCAGCAATGGGGTTTGCATGAGAACTAGAAGTCAGATGACTAGAAATTGTCATTCTGCAAGCTATCTCAGCAGTAATATTTTAGATATTATTTTGACAAGTCTCAGTGAGACAGGGCATTCTGCATTCTGTCTTGGACCTGACAACAAGTACCACCATTCACTACATCTGCCTTGCTCTATTAGTAGGTTTTTAGGGTATAGTAATTCTCTTAGATACGATCAGGACTATAGTGAAGCTTATTTTAGATGTTTTTCTTTGTGTGAGGAGACTGTACTGCAATGTTATTTTAAATACTTCCTGTGGTTTTGAACTCTGATGTCACTGTGAATATATACTGAGTATTTTCTTATTTATTAAACATATTTAGATCTTTCATTGTGGCTGACCTGTGTAGAGATATTTCAGTTATGAGAGTACTTGCTTATTTATTTGGTGACACTGTGTGGGCAACTCCTAATAGCCTTGCTATTCATCGAACTACTACTTGTACTGGTATTAATATTTCACAATAACACTGGACACCCTTTGTTAAGGGCCTTAAAGTATCTGATAAAGAGTGACTGGTGGCAGTGGTAAATACCTTATAGTCTGGGCAGAAGGGGGCATAGCTAGTATGCCTGTGCCAGCCTTTCCCAGGTGTATGTGTGTGCATGTGTCTCAGCTACTTGGGCAGGGACATGAAGCACTGGTTGGACAGAGAGGGTGCTGGAGGTCTTGGCTTTGTCACTCAGCTGAGATCTCAATCTTATAGGTGTACCAGTGCGCAGTCTTATTGGGGATTTGGAGGAAGAGGGAGACACCAGCCACAGACTGACTAGACTCTGTGTGCTCTTAAGAGAAATTGCACTTGATGCAGACAGCTGCATCTGGAAATGCTTTGTGTGCACCTGTTATCCTCCTAGTGAATGTCCCCCCCCACAGGTGCTAGTGATGAGGATTGAGGCTTCTTGATTACTGATCCAGTCGAGGGTTGTCACAATCTCGTTGGACAACCCATACATATAATGACCTTGCATTAGCTTTATTGCTCTCTTTCCTTGTTGAGGTTCCATTTTAAAAATCACTTTTGAGAGATAACTCCAAAATTGTAAATACTGCAGATGTGGTCCCATCACATCCTGTAAGAAGATTTCTGTTTTCTCTTTGGAATATATCAAAATATGTATCCTGGATGCTACCTAGCCTTCTTTATTGCATTCTGGTATTTAGATTATATAATGCGACTAAACAAGGATCCATTTTCACTTTTATTATTGTCAATACCTTATTATGTGGTCTACTCTTGGTTTTTCTTAGCAGGTGTATTAGTATGCATTTCTTTCCACTAAATCCACTCAGTTTTCTAGCTGACCATTATTTTTTTTTTATTCTGTATTTACATTTAATAGTTTCAGACTCAATCCAAGAGATTCATACATGGTAATATTTTTTTTTCAAATAAGAATTTTTGTTATTTTTCCCTTTTTTATAAAAAGGACAAGATACATGGAATACCAGTGACAGAGAACATATTAATGTAACAGAACATAAGCAATCAGTGAACAGTCGTAGTTATACAAAGCAAATAGCATTTGGGTACTCTCATATGTATGGCAACTTAAATGACATAACATTACTATCTGAAGTTTGAACAAAGTTACCACTGACCTATCTTGGTCTTGATAGGACCTGACACTGACCATTCTTACTGGATAACTAAAACCTACCTAACTTATAGGTATATCTTGTACTAACTATATTCACTATCTGAAATTTGATGTCGTCACTCTGTTATACAAGGCCTTCACCATAGCCATATCAATTTTCATTGGAGTTATGCATCTAGAAAACATGTACAGTTTGAGACAAGTTGTTAACATGGGATTTTATATAAGTTTCCTTACAATTCATTGCAGGAGAAATAATACATGTTTAGGATACATTTCAGTGAAGACAGTCGCATTCTGAATTCCCCAGAGAAAGCTGAAATGACGAAAATGGCACTCCGAGCTACTAAGACAAAAGTTTTAATAATGTGAAGCGCTTTTCATTTGCCTTCTTAGGCAAACTTCCTCAGACAATAATGCAATGTAAAAAGCAGTCTTATTTAAGTAACACAGGACAACTAAAAAGTGCTGTTAACAATTAAGCAATTCAACTACATTTAAAGTCAAATATACCCAAGTTCAAAAAACTTGAGCACAACAGTAGTGCCATAGTTAATAAAAAACTAAATGTAAAAAGCATATAATGAACTTGTATTTATAAGTATCTAAGGATATAACAAATCATCAACAACTGACATGTTGAAATTCGATAAAATGTTATGTATAAACTGAAAATATTATCTATATTGATACAACAATATCAACATTCTCATCCGAGAATGTTGACAAAAGACAGTCATCTTTTCAAACTCCGTAATTTAAGAACACTTGAAATAGAGCAGTGTTCATTTAAACCCGGAAAATGGTACGCATTAAGTCTTATCTGCCAGTATAGCTCATATTCTTCTAGTCTAAATTGTACTGGGTCACCTCTGATATCTTGGCAAACATGATCAATAACCATAAATTTAAAATTGTGGTCAGGAAAAGCAAGTACATGTTTAGCCAAAGCATTATCTGATTTCACCTTCTTAATAGCGTAGATATGTTCATACATGCGTTCACGGAGCTTTCCGTGTTACCTACATAGAACGCTGAACAGTTTTGGCATAGAGCTAAATAAACTATCATAGTAGTGTTACAATTAGCTCTACACCTTGACTTAAACTGTCTGTTGTGTACTATGAACCTATTAGATTCAATAATATATTTACAATAATTACATGCTTGGCATTTAAATGTACCAAAAATCCTAGACTGCAAACGTTGTTGGTACTCTAACATTGTTTTTAAGTTGTTGGCTTTCCTGTATGTAACTTGAGGACTATGACCCAGCTTCATAAAAACATTCGGATCTACTTTAAATAGTTCCCAGTTTTTTCTAATAATGTTCCAACAACTACTACTATCGATGTTGAAAGTAGTAATAAATCTGGGGCATTGTGTAGTGTCGCAGGTGTCATGTTGTTGGCTCTTAAAGTTGTTGTCAGAAACTAAATCAATAACTTGATCATGAAAGTTCTTAACTTGTAGAAGTGGTTTATAAAATCTATTAATACGTTTATTCGATACTTCCTCAATAAGGTCATCCAACATTTTCACAGGATAGCCACAACATAAAAACATACTCTTTAACTGTCCACATTCACTAAAAAATCAAAATCATGGCTCACCATACAGGCAGCCCTTACGAGTTGTCCTTTAACAACCGCTCTTTTCTGAAAGGTAGGGTGACAGCTCGTAAAATGTAAAAAAGAATTAGAAAAAGTAGCCTTCCTGTAGATTTTGGCTACATAACAGGACCAAGTCAGGTCCCTGGATAACCAGATGTCCAAATATGCGATACCATCATACTTGAATGTAGAGGTGAAGGTTAAAAACTCAGTAGTATTGTTAAAATAATCAACTAACCTATCACTAAAAACCTCGTCCCCATTCAATAAAATAAATATATCATCAAGGTAACGAGTGTAGTAAATGATGCCTTCCTGGGCTAGTTGATGGTTGAATACATAACTGTGTTCCCAATAGGCCATAACTAGGTTTGCAATACTAGCCCCACAAGGGGAACCCATTGCCACACCTACTGTCTGCAAATAAAAGTTGTCGCCAAACATAAACAAGTTATTGGAAAGAATCAGATCTAATAATTCATTAGTTAAATCAATGTCTCTATTACTAGCTCCACCTCTTTTTAACATTTCACTCACCCAGTCAATGGCTATATTATGAGGGATACTTGTGTACAAGTCTTTGACATCGACCGTAAGAAAATTATATTGGGCATTAAAGTCCAATTCATTAATTTTCGTCAAAAAAGACCAGAAATCTTTACAAATCTGGTGTTCCTGTACAATATATTTTTGTAGTATCCCATCTACTACTTTAGTGCATGCATAGGTAGGTGATCTGCGCCCGTCTAACAAGGGGCGCATAGGTGGATTGATAGTATCCTTATGAATTTTCGGTATTCCGAATAAATAAGGATACCTAGGGTACAAAGTAGTCACATAATTGTATAATTTCAGATCAATCCTCCCCAGAGAAAGCCTAGGAAGTTAAGAGGATATTTATAATTACTGATATAGAAAATTATGTAAAGAATCTATTAATTCATTTTTAAGTTCGGAAATTATACTTCAGGTGAAACCCTCAGTAGTGTTTTACAGGTATACAGACAGAGGCCAGAAGCTAAGTGTCCCCCTGAGGAACAGATGGATTTAAAATTTGTTAAAACACCTCACTCTGCCACACTTTGTGTGTAAGTTTGTGTGTTGTATGAGATAGCAAAGTTTATATCCAATTTTAAAGTTGTTTTAGCTTTTTACTGTTTTGTGTGGCTGGCAGTGGCCAGTATTATGATCTAGTTAAGCACTGCAGCTTTAAAGTGCTGAGAGATACTTAACCAAACTTTAAGCAGTTTTCTTATGTCAGAATAATGTTAAACAACGTTGCCTTTGCCCCCATATTTGCAGTGCAGTCACAGTACCCCACATATTACAAGGTTATTACAATATAATTTACAGAGTCATTACACATCAAGTATCGTTCATCAGCTGGATCCTCCAGTATAGTTTTTAAAAGAAGGCATTTCATATCTATTATTAACTTTAGAAGTTTAAACAGAAGAAAGTCAAGGAAATGTTCTACTCATCATTTCAATGGTAGCCATTTAATTAATTTGAGGATGTCACAGTGGGGAGCTAAAGTTCAAATTCTAGAATAGTTTTGGGTGATTTGGAGTGGGATAATGTTTTTTCTTTGAGACAAAAAGATTATTATGAGTAAATAGTACTTTAGCTGGTTGTGAAGTATGCTTTTCCCAGTTGCTGTCTTAGCTTCAGGGGACAGAAATGCTGATATTTTCCATTCCCAGAAGAGTAGTCTGTTTATTTTGGTTTTAGTTTGTTCACCGTGTAACTAGAATCAAGCCCTAGTCCTAGGTATTTAAAGGAAGCGGTTGATTTTATAGGGTTTTGGTTCATATCTTGGATGTGCCAATTTTTGGTGGGGGGTGAACCTAGTTTTGCTTTCTATCACCAATTTAGCATTGTAAGGTACTTAAAGGCAGATGTATATATTTTAACTGGTTTGAAACTAGCAGCAGGTCATTTTGAGTTGTTTTTGTAGTTGAAAGTGAGGAGTCAGATGTGCAATGACCATATGATTTGTATAAGTGATTAGTAGGAGTAGACAAGGTCCAAGTGAATTTTAATAATGACAGTCATGAAGAACAGGGAAACATAGACTGATCCTTTTGAAATTCCTTTAGTGAGGGGAGACGGATAACTGAGAGAGAGATTTCAGTTTTGACTTTGAATGATCTGTTTGGCATATAGATGTTGTACCATAGGGAAGCTTTAGGACTTGCATCCATTCCTGTAAAATTGTTTTGGAATAATGTATGACCAACCAGATCAAATGCTTTTAAGTGGAGTGAGCAGACAGCAGCTAGGGTCCTTCTTTGCTGGTAAAGTAAAGATTAACCAGTTAGAGTTGAATTCAGTGATGGAAGAGGCTAGACCATGGAGATTGATATTTATTTTATAAACTATGATTGTGCTTCCTCAGAATCTCTTGCCAGAGTATGCTTTAATATGGTCATTACATATCTGACCCCTCCTTCTCAACTACAAAATTTATAGCCTGGAAAAAGTGGCAAATATCCAGGGTATCTACCTTAACTTGAGTTTCTGTTATTACTCCAATATCATGGGAATGGAAGCTTAGAAAGGAGCCTGTTTGTTTTAATTTGTTTTTCATGCTTCCAGTATTTAGTGGGATTACTTAGTGATTTAGTAAAATGGACAATCATTTTTGTTTGACTCAAGTGGTTGTCACATCACAGAGAGAGGTTCCCCAGTTCGATTCTTGGCTGGGGTACTTTGTGTGTGTAGTCAGCATGCCCTTCCTGTGTTCTCTTCAGTTTTCTCTGGGTGCTCTCATTTCCTACCACATTCCAAAGACGTACAGTAGGTGGAATGGGCATTCTAAATTGTCCAAAGTTGTGTGTGTGCATGAGGGTGTAGTAGGGAAGAACAGAAGTGGCAAGGCTAGCTACCTGGTAGTCTGAACCCTGGCACTAGATGATTGTTACTGTTAAAATGACACCATGTCCCCATGTGCAAAAATGGGAAAAGGGGCGTGTGGATGTGGTTATTTTCCGTGTTGCCATACAGTAGTAGTGTTTAGTAATTTTGTGTATAATGTTAGGCCATGTGTGGTATAGCACTTTAGGGAATTAATAAGATTTGGTTAGGCTTTTAGGTGATATGTGATATTTTAGATTTATGGGGAGGGAGCGTTGATGTAGGAAATAACTAGTTTTAGGTTTGACTGGATATAGTTCAGAGTGTTTACTTTAGAGGATTAGCTATATTTTTGTCTGTAATATAAAGATTGCTTAGTTTAACTAGTTAGGGTTTAGTGGGAATAGAAAATGGAAGCTGAGGATAGTGTATAATGTTAGGAAATACGGCTTTAGTATGATGGTGAAGGTTCGTTTGAGAAGTTTGTCAGTGATTGGGTGGAGAATTTTTTTATTGTGTGTATTTGTTAACCAGGTAAGCCTACTGAACAACATGTTGTTTTCATGGGCAAACTGTGAGTATTGCATGCTTTAGATACTTGCTCAGAGCCACACAGCAGGCAATTGGAGGCAGAAGGAATTAAACCCTGCACTCTTGGCTTACAGAAAGTACCTCTTTAACAGTTTAGACTTAATTCCCTATACTAACTGCCAGATGAAGCAAGATAGAACTAATTAGTATGAGTGAGCATGTTTGAAAAATGTAGAGGGAAGTAGCTATTCCAAGCCAGAAGGAGTTTGGGATAGAAGAAAGGAAATGGTTCATGGTGGGGTGATAATAGGGGGTAGGGAGGGGACTGCAGCAAAGTTATGTTTAGCAAAGATGGAGCGTAGTGGGTCCTTCATCAGCAAACTCCACACCAGCATAAATTATAGTAAAATAAATGCTGACTGATATGTTGCAGTCCTCTTTATTCAAAGCAATACAAAGTAAAACTGTGAAGCACTTTTGTTCATCAGCAAAACAGTATTAAAAATTAAACACCCCATTTTTATATAACCATATTCATTCAAAAACAAACCCATCAATCGAGGAATATACTCATTAATACTGATAGTCCCAAACGCCAGTCTAAAAATTATATTATACCATAAATACCTTCCTAAATGCTTTAACATTAAAATAAATTCATTAATATTTTAATATCATGAATATATAAAAATAAAATATTTTAAATTACCTTCAACAGCAAACCAGAAAAAATAATCATGTTTATAGGTTCATAGGTGGGTACTAGGCTATCTGCCCAAAGGCATTTATAATCCTAGCCAGAATGTATTGACTTTCGCCACCCCCTTAGATTAGTTCCCTGTGCCTCTGTCCAGCAGAGCCACTGAAGTGATCCCAGAGGTAAACTTTCTGTTCCCCATCCACTCATCAAGGTTTCTTTTGAAGAATGTTAGCGAGGAGCTCTGCTTAATGTAGATTGATATCTTGTTCCAAAGCATGGGAAGTCTCTGGGACAGGAATCTATCCCTCCAACACATCCTATTTATTGCTATGGTGAGGTTTAGATCCCTAGAGCGTGTGGCTCGAGGGGATAAGGTTTTCTTTAGGTGGAGCATGTCCATCAATTCTGGGTTGGACATGGACTTGTATGTCAGGCAGAGATCACCTCTGAGAAGGCGGTATGCAAACGAGTATAACTGGAGTTTCTTCACTTGAGCTGCATAGGGCATCTGTTTGAGGCCATTGATCCTCTTGGTGAGGTACTTCTGTGGTCTTTCCAGCTGTTGCAGATGTCTTGTAAGGTACATCCCAAATGGGGCGTTGTACTCTAAGATGGGTCTGATGAGTGATGATTAGAGGGGCACAATGACCTCTTTTTATCTGGATGGGAACCATTTTGTGATTAGATGGGCCACGTAGAAGGATTTTCTAACCACTTTGGCAATGTCATTATCAAAAATAAGATTACTATCTACTTGGGTCCCCAGATCCCTTATTACGTCTTTTGTATTTATGGGACTACCAACTATGTGGTATTTTTGTGTACTTTGTTTTTTCCATAGGGGATGACTATGCACTTTTTGGCATTTAGCTTGAGGCCATGATATTGACACCAGGTATCCGTCTCAGTGAGGCCCTTTTGGAATAGGATGCCTGTGTTGGCTGGAGAGTCAATTATAGCCCCTAGTTTTCAGTCTGTGAACTTGGTCAGCCATAGTCCTCCTGTGCTTGCCTGTACCTCTGAGAAGTATATGCCGAACAAGAAGGGTCCTAGGAATGAGCCCTGGGGAACACCACTTGTAACCGGTATAGAGACGGACCTAGCACCCACAAGTCTCATCATGTGGGTTCTGTCCATGAGCCAGTTGGCAACCCATCTTGTGATGTAGGGGATTATGTTCAGGCTGGTGAGCTTGTCTATAATACCAGAATGGGGAATATTGTTGAAGGCCTTAGCCAGGTCTATGTAGGCTGTGTGTGCAACCTTTCCCTCGTCTATAGCCTTGGTAACTGTCTCAAAGAAGTCTACCAGGTTTAGGAGGCATGATCTGCCTTTAAGTCATTTTTGTATTGTATAACTGTTGTAGGCTATACACTAAAGTGTGCTAGCCTGTTTATTAGCATTTACAGTGTTTTCTGTGTATTTTTCTGCTGTTTCCTGAAAACAAACAAAAAAATATATATATATATATATATATTCTCTTTTTCCGCCTTTGCTGAACTAGATTAGTCCAGGTTTCAGGTTTTGCTGAATTCCGGACTGTGGTATAGTTTCCTGTGTTGCCCATATCCTTACTTGGATAGGAGGAAGCTTCTCTGTTCACCAGTGAGAGTGGGGAGCTTTGAGCAGCCTATCTGTCCCTGGAGGAGTAATCTCAGCCCTGAAACTAGTAGCTTATTGGCCATTTTGGGTCAATTCCTATCTCTTTCAGTTTCCCTGCTTTAAAACCTGCATTTGCACGATTTTGTGCCAGTATACAGCTCTGCACAGCTCCTTGTGGTGTCCTGCAGAGAGATACAGGCAACAGAGAGACCCAAGAGAGACTTTTCCAGATTTAAGTATTTTTTTCGCTCCGACTGTCTTTTCCCGCCTAAAAAGTGAATTTCTAACTGATATGTGCTTTAAAAAGTTTAAATTGCATTTGCCTTCTGCTTTTTACAGTTTTTGCTCTTGTTTTATATCAATTTAAGTCGTTTTTGTATTGTATAACTGTTGTAGGCTACACACTAAAGTGCGCTAGCCTGTTTATAGCATTTACAGTGTTTTCTGTGCGTTTTTCTGCTGTTTCCTGAAAAAAAACAAACAAAAAAAATATTCTCTTTTCCCGCCTTTGCTGAAATAGGTTAGTCCAGATTTCAGGTTTTGCTGAATTCCGAACTGTGGTATAGTTTCCTGTGTTGCCCATATCCTTACTTGGATAGGAGGAAGCTTCTCTGCTCACCAGTGAGAGTAGGGAGCTTTGAGCACCCTATCTGTCCCTGAAGGAGTGGTCTCAGCCCTGAAACTAGTAGGTTTTATTGGCCGTTTTGGGTCAATTCCTATCTCTTTCAGTTTCCCTGCTTTAAAACCCGCATTTGCGTGGTTTTGCACGATTTTGCACATAGCGCAGCATCGGGCAGCGCCGCTTAAATGGGTTTAAACTATTCCCGGCGCCACAAAGTCTGCTCTTCACTTTTTCCCTTAGAACTGTTCTAAATCTCAAAGTAAGCACTCTATTTTCATTCTAAAGCCCTGCAGTTGCTCATATAAGTAATCTTATAATTAAGCACTAATAAACTAAAGCACTACACCCTCTTATACTCCCTTTAAGTACTTGACTCCCTATTGGTCCTTTTTAATCAGGCAAAAAGTAGTTCCTTATACTATTCTAGCATGTCTAAAAGTCAGTTTCGGGTTTACTCTCCAGTCCAGCTGGTGAATCTGGGAATCTTGAGGCAATGTTACAACTGCCTTATGTACACAGACCACCCTCTCCTCTTCCCAACAAGCTCAAATATATGTGAGAGATGCAACTATATAGCCAAACTGGAGGCTGAGCTCTCTCAACCCAGTACTGGTGCAGTCAGTCAGGAGGAGAAGGTAACCACACACACCACAAATCTTGTCTCACATAGACCTATGGCAACAGCAAACCAAACACATAAACACACAAAAACATACTCGGAGGCTCTAAATAAAAATCTGCCCAAGCAGCAGAGACCTCCAAAGCAGACTTCCAAGCAACCGCTACCCTACAACAATACCCACGCATCACATAGTTCACAAAGTCAGTGTGCCACACAGTCACAGCCCTTAAGACTAAACAACACACCTCATACACTTGTAATAGGTGACTCTATTGTCAGACACACTGACGTCCCACTCGCCAGGCTGAACAAGGAGAAGGTCACTGTAAGATGCCTGTCGGGTGCCAGGATCCGCCACATAACACAAGCACTCAGGTCACTCCAAAGCAAGTACAAATATGACTCCGTCATTGTCCATGCTGGTGTGAATGACCTGAGATGTACCTCCCTGGACTACATGAAGAGAGACATAGAGGAGCTCTCTGATCACATAGCCCAGGCCGGTATGACCCTGACCTTGAGTAGCATCTTGCCCTCACCAAGAATGATGCCACAGTATAAAGACAAAATGATTCATTTTAACAACTGGCTAAAGTATTGGTGTCCTTCAAAGGGGAATCCAGTGTCTTTCAGCCTGGGATGACATGCTCGACAAACCACGTTGCTTTGCTAGGGACGGCTTGCGCCTGTCACCCCTGGGCTTTCGAATACTGGCTAAGGTTCTTGCCACCCCCATAGTGCCTTTTTTAGACAAGGCTCAAAAGACAAACTCACCTCCATAGACAACACAAGGAAAAAGAAACTAAGGGTAATGCTGCTCAATGCCAGAAGTCTAAACCTCAAGATGCACGTACTCGAGGCTCTCTTCAGTATAGTAGAATATCGGTATCTGTGTAGTAACAGAAACCTGGTTCAAGGCTCCCGAGAGCACCCCAGCACTACCAAGTTATATCTCATACCATGCTTTTCGGCCCCAAAACTCGGACCGAACCACAAAAGGAGTGAGAGTATCCATATTCATCAAAGATAGCCACACCTCCAGGTTAGTGGCACTGCACGAAGCATCGGAGACCATCCATGTGCAACTAACAGTGGGAAAAACTGCCTTTCAGTTTGTAGCCTGCTACAGACCACCCTCCCAAATTCAGGAACCCCACTCTGCTTTCCTGAGAACACTGGAGAATATGAACGTCTCTCCAAACATCATCATATTGGGTGACTTCAACTACCCAAACATAGACTGGGAGTACTACTCAAGCCCCAACACCCTTGCCCAATGGTTCCTAGAATTTATAAACTCAAGTGACTATGGAACAACTGGTCACCACTCCCACAAGAGGGGAAAACATATTGGACCTGATCATCACCAACATGGGGACTCTATGTTCCATACCAGAGGTATGCCCCTCATTGGTAAGATCTGACCATAAATTAATCTCACTGGACATCCATATCTCATCCCCACCCCCAGCCAAGGAAACCATGGTAAAGAACTTCTCAAAAGCAAACTTCACACTTCTCAAAACTGAAGTGGAATCCTTCAAAGCCCCCGGGCCAGTGGAAAATACGGCCCAAACCGCAGAATCCTTTACAAACACATTCTATGGACACCTACAGGAATGCATGGATTGTGCTATCCCAAATAAAACCAAGACTCACTCCTCCAAAGGCAGGAGACCTGTCTGGTGGACCCCAGCCATAAATAAGCTATACAACAGAAGGAGGAAGCTACTACATGATAGAGCAAAATCCCAAAAAGGGAAGGCATCTTTGATCAGTACTAGCAAGAAACTACGATCCCTCATAAAATCATCTAAGGCCAGCTTTGAAAGAAAAATTGCACAAGACGCTAAAGATAATCACAAGGCCTTCTTTAGTTATGTTAGGAACCTGGGTGGCAACTCCCAGATATGCTCTGAGTTGGTGCAAAATGACAAAAAATACACCGATCCCACAGACATTGCCAACATCCTGGCAGACAGGTTCAGTGCAAACCCCTCCCCCCTTCCCCACCAAAAGAGCAAATGACTATTCTAACAGAGTGTAGCCTCCCTGACATCACAGATGCACAGGTGAGAGCTTCCCTCTCCAAAGCAAAAAAACACAGCATCAATGGGACCAGACGGTGTCCCGGGCTGCGTCTTACACGAGCTCCAAGAAGAACTGAAACCTCACATAAAGTCACTGTTCAATCTCAGCCTTACTACAGGATATGTACCCAAGGAATGGTGTACAGCAACAGTGGTCCCACTCCACAAAGGTGGTGCCACAACGGACCCCGGAAACTATCGCCCTATAAGTCAGACTAGCCTGGTCTGCAAAGCTATGGAGTGTATCATCATGGAACTCATAAACAAAGACATTGGGAACCTCCAAACACTGGATCCTACCCAATTTGGCTTTGTTAAGGGCAGATCTTGCCTCTTGAACCTGGTCGACTTCTTTGAAACAGTCACCAAGGCCATAGATGAAGGGAAGGTAGTCCACACAGCCTACCTGGACCTCGCAAAAGTTTACGACACAATACCCCACTCGGGCATCATAAATAAGCTCACCAGCTTAAATATCAACCCCTATGTCACAAGATAGGTTGCAAACTGGCTCAGGGATAGAACCCACATGGTCAAAATTGCAGGTGCCATGTCAGACTCTAAACTAGTTACAAGTGGCGTCCCACAAGGCTCAGTCCTGGGACCTCTCTTGTTCGGTATATATTTCTCTGAGGTACAGGCTAACATGTGAGGACTATGGCTGACCACGTTCGCAGATGACTGCAAACTGGGTGCCATAATCGACTCACCGACTGACACAAGCATCCTCCAAAAGGGTCTCACAGGGACTGATAACTGGTGCCAGAGCCATGGCCTAAAGCTAAATGCCAAAAAGTGCATAGTCATTCCCTTTGGGAGAAAAAAAGTGCCCACAAATTACCACATAGGTGGTAATCCATTAAGTATGGAAGAAGTAAGTAGGGATTTGGGGACCCAAGTAGATAGCAATCTCTCCTTTGACAATCACATTGCTAAAGTGGTTAGAAAGACCTTCTATATAGCCCACCTTATCACAAAAGGGTTCACATCTAGATCAAGAGAGGTCATTGTGCCCCTCTACTCATCACTCATCAGGCCCATAATTGAATACAATGCCCGATTTGGGGGATGTACCTTACCCGACACCTGCAGCAACTGGAAAGACCCCAAAAGTACCTCACCAAGAGGATCAAGGGACTCAAACAGATGCCCTACACAGTTAGGCTAAAGAAACTCCAGCTCTACTCAGCTGCTTACTGCCTACTCAGAGGCGATCTGGGCCTGACATATAAAGCCATGTCCAAATCAGAATTAATGGACATGCTCCACCTCAGGAAATCCAAATCCCTTAGAGCGACATGCTCCAGGGACTTAAACCTCAGCACAGAAATAAATAGGACATGCTGGAGGGACAGATTCATATCCCAGAGGCTCCCCTCACTCTGGAACAAAATCCCAATCCATATTAGGCAGAGCCCCTCAATGACCCTCTTCAAGAGAAATCTTGACAAGTGGATGGGAGATCGTAGGTTTACCCCTGGGATCTCTTCTGTGTCCCTACTAGACAGAGGCACAGTAAACTAACCTTAAAAGGGATATCTTCTGTGACCTACTATACAGAGGCACAGTCAACTAATCTAAAAGGGTGGCATAAGTCAAACACACTCTGGCTAGGCTTATAAATGCCCTAGGGCAGATAGCCTAGTATCAACCTATGAACCTTAACAAAGCCAAACTGGGTAGGGTCCAGTGTTTGGAGGTTCCCAATGTCTCTGTTAATGAGTTCCATGATGATGCGCTCCATAGCCTTGCAGATCAAGCTAGTCAGGCTTATAGGACGATAGTTCCCAGGGTCTGTTGTGGCTCCACCTTTGTGGAGAGGAATAACCGTTGCTGTGCGTCACTCTATGGGTATGTGGGCTGTAGAGAGGCTGAGTTTGAACAGTGTGTTTAGATGAGGGGTTAGTTCATCTTTGAGCTCATGTAGGATGCAGCCTGGGACACCGTCTGGTCCCATTGATGCTGTGTTTTTGGCTTTGGAGAGGGCTGTTTTAACCTGAATGTCTGTGGTTTCAGAGACTCTACATTCTTCTGGTATGGTTGTTGCCCCTTTTTGGGGTGGGGGGGGTGAAGTCTCCACTGAACCTGTCTGCCAGGATGTTGGCAATATCTGTCAGTTCAGTGTATTTTGTGCCATTCTGCACCAACTCCGAGCAGATCTGAGCATTGCCACTTAGATTCTTGACATAGCTAAAGAATGCCTTGTGGTTATCTTTGGAGTCCTTGGCAATTTTTCTTTCAAAGCTTGCCTTGGATGATTTTATGAGGGATCGTAGTTTTTTGCGGATACTGATCAGGGATGTCTTCCCTTATTGGGATTTTACTCTTTTCTGTACTAGTTTCCTCCTCCTTTTGTATAGCTTGTTTATGGCAGGAGTCCACCAGACTGGTTTCCTTTTCTTGGAGGAGTGAGTCTTGGTTTTGCTTGGGATAGCACGATCCATGCATTCTTGTAGCTGCCCATACAATGCATTGGTAAAGGATTTTGCATCTTGGACAGTGTTATCCTTCAGCATGGGGGCTTTGAAACTTTTCACTTCAGTCTTAAGTAATGTGAAGTTTGCTTTTGAAAAGTTTTTCATGGTGGCTTTCTTGTCTGGGCGTGGGGGTGGAATATGGATATCCAAAGTGATTTGTTTATGGTCAGATCTAACCAGCGAGGGGTTGACCTCTGGTGTGGAACACCGGTCGCCCATGTTGGTGATGACCAGATCCAATATGTTGTCACCTCTGGTGGCAGTGTTGACCAGTTGAACCAGGGAATTTGAGTTTATAAATTCTAGGAAAAGTTGGGCAAGGGAGTTAGTACTTGAGTAGTTCTCCCAGTTAATGTTTGGGTAATTGAAATCACCCAATATCAGGGTGTTTGGTAGGACCTTTATGTTTCCCAGTGTTTCCAGAAATGCAGAATGGGGGTCCTGGGACATGGTGGGTGATCTGTAGCAAGCTACAATTTGAATTGCAGTTTTACCCATTGTTAGTTGCACATGGATTATCTCCGAAGCATCGTGCTGTGCCACTAACCTGGAGGTTTGGGTATCCTTGATGAATATGGATATGCCCCTACCTTTTGTATTTTGGTTTGGGTTCTGTGGCCAAAATGTATGGTATGAGTTGTAGCCTGGTAGTACTGGGGTGCTCTCTGGAGCCTTAAACCAGGTTTCTGTTACTGCACATATATCGATTTTCTCCATACTGAGGAGTGCCTTGAGTGTGCATTTTGAGGTTTAGACTTCTGGCATTGAGTAGCATTACCCTTAGTTTTTTTGTTACTTGTGCTATTTACGGTGGTGGGTTTGTCTTTTGAGCCTTGCCTAAAAAAGGAACTATGGGGGTGGCAAGAGCCTTGGCAAGTATTCAAAAGCCTAAGGGTGACAGGTGCAAGCCATCTCTAGCGAAGCAGCGTGGCTTATCAAGCATGTCATCCCAGGTGGACAGACACTGGATCCCCTTTGAGTGACACCAGAAACTTAGCCAATTGTTGAAATCGAGAATTTTTTCTTTATACCATATCATTCTTGGTGACGGCAGGATGCTGGTCAGGGTCATACCGCCCTGGGCTAAGTGATGAGAGCTCTTCCATGTCTCTTTTCATGTAGTCCAGGGAGGTACGGCTCAGGTCATTCACACCAACATGGACAATGACAGAGTCATATTTGTACTTGTTCTTGTATCTTACAAGGGAAGTATGTTATTGGAGCATACAAAATAGTATGTAGGAATGCAGTAAGTAAACTAATTCATGCTGAGTGAAGAAAGACTTACTTTCACAGTATACTATAAGAGATCACTTTATTGGCGATTCCATTGGGTAAATTGATAATAGGTAATAGAAACAAGAAGAGAGCAATCAAAATTTAGGTGATCAGTGATCACCTTTTACCAGTGGGGGAAGAGCAGCTATTTTACAAGGAATAAATTAATCCCTCTATGTATGCACTTTTTAGGGCATACCATACCGCTATACTAGTGACACACTTTCCAATACAATATGTGAGTTCTGGCTTCCAGGCACTGGTATAAATAGACCTGAGATAGTAATCCCATAAAAATGAAAATATGGCTTGGGGTGGCGGTTGTGGGGAGGGCCTTGGTTAGATGGGCATAGTCAGAACCCCCTTCCTCAACTGCAAAGGTGAATAAAATATATTCTAGAGTTTTGGTGTGGGATGTTAACCACCAAATAAGTGGATTATTAAGACATATGAGCAAGGTCAAGATAAACTATGCAAGTATTTTAAATATTTACCCCCCCCCCCAAGTATTCAACATTTAGTCAGCACAAACACCCGTGTTATGCTTAGACTATTTATACCAGTATCAAAAGCAGTATATTATGAGACTTGTATCATGAATAAGCATCAATATAATCATAACTACAATGTACATTCCACAGGTATAACGCTGAATAGGAAATGAGAAATATTCAGATCATATACCTATTCCGATTAAAATGGTATTCTGTCTATAGGACATTTAACCCATCTATTATAGTTTGTTGTACACTGGACAAAGAGGGAAGAGTGTAGAAATGTTGAGTAGCCTTGCTGGTAAAACTTAACTACAGTTGATTATAATGAAGTCACTATTGCAAATCTTATCTAGAAACAGGGTAATATACTTTTAGTTCAGCATGAGATGCACAGTTCAGGAGAGCAGTATTAAAATGTTTAAATGTAATAAAAATGAAAAATGTCCATTAAAAAAAAAGAAGTTATGTCTTACCATAATGTTCCATCTGTATTGTTGATCCTCTTTCAGCCATTACGTATGGGTATCGGTTTCGACCTCGGAACCGAGCCGGCCATCTTCCAAGCTCGTGTCAGCTACAAACTCTTGAGCTAAACTTTTACTCAGAATTCCCCTCTCCCTGTTACCTCAGATTGAGTTTGCAAGTCAAAAGATGGTAGAGGCTACCTCTGGTCAAATGACCGGATGGTGAGATCCACTAAAAGCCATAGGAGGGGGAAGGAGGGGAGGGTCATAATGACTGAACGAGGATCAACAATACAGATGGAACGTTATGGTAAGACATAACTTCATCTGATATTGTTAATCCTGGTTCATTCCTTACGTATGGGACAGAGTCCCCAGCTACCTCTATTCCTTGGAGGCTCTCATGGAAGGACATTCCTGAGTACCATAGAACCAAAATATGCTCTTCCCCTGGAGGCCAAATCCAATTTTTAATGATTGATGAAGGTATGAGGCATAGCCCAAGTTGCAGCTGCACAGATGTCATGTAAAGAAGCTCTGGCATGGAAGGCAGCAGAAGTTGACACCGACCTTGCCGAATGAGCCTTTATGGCAGTAGGATATTACACTGTGTATAAATGAAGATCACACCGTCTTTCAACCATCTAGCCAATGTGACCTTAGCAACATAGCAACAGTACATCCTAATCTAGGTCCAGAATAGGCCAAAAATAACTGGTCTGATTTACGGAAGGCCTTAGTCCTGTTCAAGTAGAAGCAAATTTGCCTGTGAATATCTGGAGTATGTTGGCAATACTCTCCTTTGTTTGAATGATTGAGAAAGAAAACTGGCAATTCAATGGTTTGATTAATGGGCATTTCAGAGATCACTTTTGGCAGAAATTAAGGACTAGTTCTCAAAGACACTATCAAAAATCAAGTATGGACTCTTGATGCATAAGGCTTGAATCTCAGAGATACATCTGGCAGATGTAATGGCAACCAAAAACAAGGTTTTCCATGACAAATATTTGAGGTCGCAAGAAGCTGGTTCAAAGGGTGGCATTTTCAGAGCTTGTAGAACTAATGATAGGTCCCATGGCTGAATAGGTTCTCTAAAAGGGGGCTTCAGATGATTCACACCTTTTGTGAAGGTCTTGCATAATTTGTGTGACATAAGAGATGAGTCCTGGACACCCTCATGGAAATTAGATATTGCAGCCAAATGAACTCTAATGGTAGAGGCCGATAGACCCGATTGAATAAGGTTGGCCAGATATTCAAGTATTATCGATACCTGTGCTGAGAAGGGATCTACTTGTTTTTCTTTCAGCCAACAGGTAAATCTTTTCCACTTGCTTAGATAAGTAATTCTAGTGGAAGACTTATGAGATGCAATAAGGATGTCCCGTATTGGTAAAGAAAGATAATTTTGCCTGGCAATCAAGGGAATTGGAGGAGCCAAGCTGTGAGCTTCAGGCTGTCCAAGTTGGGATGAATCAGGTTCTGCGGATGTGAAATCAACCCTGGGGTTGGATGGAGAATCCATGGTTGATTTAGCAGGTGAGGCCAAAGGAAGGGGAACTAAATCTGACCAGGCCAATATGGTGCTATGAGGATCACCTTGCTCTTCAACTGATGGGCTTTCTTCAGAAATTGGGGAACGAGGGGGAGAGGTGGGAATGCATAAAGAAGACCTGAGGGCCAATCGTGGACTAAGAGCATCCCTAGGTGACTGTCCTGTAGGGGGAATCAGGGTGAAGTAGTTGCTGCATTTGTAGTTGGTTGGGGATGCAAAGAGGTCACAGCAAGGACAGTCCCAGCAGTGGAAGATCTCCGCAGTTATCAAGGGATTCAGTGACCACTCGTGAGGTTGTAGAATGCACCTGCTGAGTCTATCTATCACGTTGGAACTCCCGGGAATGTGCGTTGCTAGAAGACAATGGTTGGTAGCCATCACCCATTGTCATATCCTCATGGCCTCTCACCAAAGGGGGTAAGATTTGGTTCCACCTTGTTTGTTGATGTACCAGACCACCGCCATGTTGTCTGATTGTATTGCAATCGTCCCAAATGGCAACAGGGGATGGAATGCTTGCAACGCCAGAAGCACCGCCCTCAGCTCTAGAACATTTATATGCAGTTGGGCCACCAATTCGGACCAAGTGCATTGGGCTGTCAGTTCCAGACATAGCCCCCCCCACCCCATCAGGGAGGCGTCCATGGTCACTGTAGCCTTGGGTTGCTGGGGGGAGAAGGGGCGAGACCATTGTGATGGGTTGTGAGTCATCCACCAATTTAAATCCTGTTTGCACCTGTGGGTTACTCGAATCTTGGCTGAAAGAGGATGCTGAAAAGGATACCATTGGGTGAGCAGTAGCCACTGTAGAAGCCTCATATGAAACCTGGCCAGGGGGACAATGGTGATGGAGGCTGCCATGGAACCCAACAGCTGTAGGACAGAGTGAGCTGTGGATTTCTCCCTTGAAAGGATTGGGATCAGTTGTTACTTTATCCTTAGAATTCTGTGCTCTGGAATGGACGCTCTGCAATTCTTTGAATCCAAGATGACCCCTATGAATTCTTTGGACTGAGATGGGGTGAGATTGGATTTTTGCCACTTTATGGTTATGCCTAGCCTTTGTGTAGCGAGGAGAGAGTATGCCAAGGCTTCTTCCAATAGATGTCTGGTGGGGGTGGAGATAAGCCATTCGTCTAGGTATGGAAACACCTGGAATCCTTGTAGTCACAAGTGAGCTGTGATGACTGCCATGCACTTTGTGAACACTCTGGTGGCTGTATAGAGTCCGAAGGGCAGTACTCTGAACTGGTAGTGACTAGCTCCCACACGGAAGTGCAGAAATCTTCTTGATGGCCCGTCCACTTTTATGTGGTAGTACACGTCTTGAAGATCTATCGAGCACATCCAATTTTCTTTTTCCAAAAAGGGGAGGATAGACTGTATTGTGACCATCCAGAATTTTAGTACTCTTACAAACTTGTTCAGTACACTGAGATCCAAACTTGGTCTCCAGTCCCCGGTTTTCTTTGGCACCAAAAATAGTCTTGAGTAGAATCCGGATCCTATCTGGTCTGGAGGGACTATTTGGATGATTCTCTTTCTTAGCAGCTTTTCTATCTCTAGTGCTGCTTCTTCCCTTTGACTGGGTGGAATATCAGGAAGGCTTTTTGAAGGGACAGGACAAAGATCGAAGGCGATATGATAACCTCTGGTTATAATCCTTTGTACTCAAGAATCAGTGGTGATAGTTAGCCTGGCAGAAGGTACAAGGAGAAACGACCCCCAACCACCTCCAGAGGAAAGGAGTTGGGCTGCTCTTCAGGAGTACAGGTAGGATTGGCCAGGAAAATAGTCCCTGGAACCCTGGTTATGCAGACCCTCTCTGCCCCGAAAGGGGCATCTTCCCTGTGAGTTTCCCCCTCTGCCTCTAGGGGAGAACTTCGGCCTGTGTGTCACAGAAAGGACCCTGAGACTTCTTGAACCGTATCTTCCCACTCTTTTGGTTTCGGGAGAAAGCACGTTGAGGAGAAGAATAACTGACACCTATGGCAGAAAGGGTCTTACCGTCCAGTTCACATCTGGCCAGTGTGCTTTTAACTTTGGGTCCAAACAGTGAAGAGGCTCAATGGAAGCATTAAGAAAGGAAGCCTTAAAGGGTTCCATGAAATTGCACAAGCGGATCCAGGCTTGTCTCAAGACCACATCTGAACCCGCCACTCTAGCTGCTCCTTCTGATGCATGAGATATCAGTCGCATAGAGGAGTTAGATATTGACTCAATGATGGCCAGCTGGGAGGCCACTTTGTCACGGACCTCCTTGGACATGACATCAGCCAAGGTTTCAGACAGCTTGGAAATTAGATCCATTTGAAGCCTGGTAAAGTGTGCCATATAATTCAAGGACCTGATAGCAAAGGTTGCTGATACAGAGGTGTGCTTCCCTATCCTGTCCAGGGCCCAGGACTCTTTGTTGGGGGATGGACAAATCCTTTTTGGTTGCCGCCACCACCAGAGCATCCACAGGAAGACCTTTAGACCAATGGGGATCAGTAGCAGGAGGGGACAAAATCTTATCTGGCCTCCGGGGAATAGCCTCAACGGTGTCAGGAGCCTTCCACGCATGCTGTACGATGAGCCGGACCAGTTCATTGACAGGTGGAGTAACCCAGGAGGTAGGGGGCTGGGCACGAAAAGCCTGCAGGAACACAAACTCCTCAGGGGTCAGATTAGAGGGCTGCCAGTCACCTCTCTGTTTAAGGATTTCGAGGATATCACCAAAGGATACCTCAGAGGGTGACCGAGGGGATCCTTACCCATCATCAAAGTCTGTGTCTTCAGTGAGGGATTCCTCTGTGGAGACCATGTGCTTCCTCTTTCACAAATGTTTCTGGTGAACTTCCTTAGAGGGGGAAGCTGGGGAAGACAATGGAAAGGGGGTTTCCTGTGGGAATATGTCCTGAGGCCCTTGCACCCTGCATTTTCTAGGTGTGGCTTGTGAACATAGCAGTCCAGAGGAGGGCGGGGAGATAGCACAGTATCACCAGCAGAAGACAGAGCCTTCTCCATCAGTTGGAAGGCTGGTCCACCTGGAGGGATGAGTGTCCCAGACAGGGGTCACCCCTCCCCTAAGTGGCTCAGCCTGCTGACCCGGAGTCCCCGGATGGCTGTGAAACAACAAATTACGCATGTCACAACTATCATCCTGGGTCATAGCAAACCTCTCCTGCCATGAAGGCAACTGCGGTTCCTTAGTGAGGTCCATAAAGGGAACCGTAGAGGGGGAAGACTGTGCTATATCAAGGGACTTCACAAGCAATGAAGGAAGAGAATATGAAGGGGTCTTTGGTGATGGATGATCACCTCCCAAGGAAGGATAGGTCCTGGGGGGTAGGATACCTCTGGCCAGAAGCACTTGATCTATAAGACGCAATACTTTGTGTTCAGAAAGGCTTTTAGTGGACCTCATGGAGACAGCTGAGGGAGAAACATTGCTGTTTAATGCTAATTTATAATGAAAATTGTATGTTGGAGCTTTTCTACCTGGGCCTCCGCTGAAAAAGGGCTCTTCAGCTGAATCGGACAATCCCGGTCAATAAATATAAAATAATAAATAATTCTCCCTAATTTGTGTTTGTGTGACCATGGTGTAAATATATACATGTCTGCTCAAGGATTGTATGGTGTTTGCCCCTCCTCTCCACATATGAAGGGTGTATGGGGTTGCCTCCCTTTTAAAACACTGCTGCTATATATATTTTTTTTTCATAAAGTTTATTTGCCTTTCAGTTGTGTATGAGTTGGTTCTTAATGCAGATGAAACTTCACATGTCATTTTGGAAGACAGACTTCCATCAAGGGTAAAAAAATGGGTGCAGCCCCATTAAATATTAGTGAACAGCAAAAGCAGAGTATGACTATGTACCTTCAAACTACAACACACTCATAATGGCAGCAAATACCAGCAGGACTAAATTATTTGTGACTTACCATAAATGACTGGCTGCAAGGTATTAACCTTTACCACTTGTTAGTTATGTGGACCTGTCTACATCTGTTTTGTCTGCAGCAACTCCAAGGAAACTAGCTTACTCAGGCATAGACACTCCTTACATGTCCCAAAGAGTTCTTGTCATACATAAATCTACTACTTACACATCAAAGTCACTCCTGCAGGAGGGTTACAAACACCTCTGACACAGCAGTAAGCAGAAAAGTTAAACTTCAAATGTCAAAAACGAAAATAAAAATAAGACCTGCTGCACACCTTGTCGCTAAATACACCAACTGTATAAAAGCCAGAATATATCTATTGAATAAAGAAATGTTGGTGTCAGCTCCAGTTGCCTTAGTGGAAAGCCAAAAAGCAAATGGCAAAAAAGACAAAAAAACCAAGATTCCACAGCACTCAATTAGTCCCGGTCTGTTCAGACCATCGGTAAAATGAAACACGACGACTGTGCAGTCCAATGGTAGAAATAACTTTGCAGTCAAGCAGCACAAAATGTTAAAAGACTCCAAATAATATTGAAAAATTAAAAAATTAATTTATTGGATCCACAAGTTAAATGGTGGTAAGCGCTTTCACAACAAATGCTTTTTCAAACCAATACATCTTCTTTCAAAAAGTACACTCCTTTTATACTCAGCTGATCATGACTTGGTAATTAAGGACAATTAACCTCTTAAAGAGGTATACAATGTTTCACATCAAAAAGGTATATATACATATTTATTTAATATAATAAAATATGTATATGTGAAATTTAAATAAAAAACACTATGATTCAAGATAGCACTTATCCACTTATAAAAAACTATTTAAAAATTTTCACATTTATAAAGTTATCTAAATTTTGTGCTGCTTGACTGCAAAGTTATTTCTACCATTGGACTGCACAATGGTCTGAACAGACCGGGACTAATTGAGTGCTGTGGAATCTTGGTTTTTTGTCTTTTTTGCTGTTTGCTTTTTGGCTTTCCACTAAGGCAACTGGAGCTGACACCAACATTTCTTTATTCAATAGATAAACTTCAAATGTATTTAGGTGTTTTCTTTACAAAGTACAGCACACAAATAGAAATAAGCAAAAACAGATTAAATACATAATGAGATAAAACAGTTAAAATATATAAACAATCAAAAGAACAAGTAAAGTAAAACAGAAATGAAACTAGTATCAACTGCCATCCAAGCCATATGCAATATTAAAAAGAAAGGTCTTAAGTGAACTGCAGTAGGTGACCAATGCTGGACACTCCCAAAACCACATAGGTAGGAAGCTTCTCAGGTGTAGAGCTTGATAAGCAAGGGAACACTATAGGGTTTGTCAGATACCAGCAGTCCACTGATTGGCAGAATGTAGAACCATAGTTAGGGTATTCAGTACCATTAACTCGCTAACATAAAATGCATCCAAGGCATGCAAAGTCAAGTACTCCAACACCAAAACCTTAAACATAATCTGATAGACTGGCAGACAGTGCAGATCATGCAGAATAACAAGTGGCACCAGTAACCTGGCAGCAGACTTCTGCACTAACTACAGGTGATTCATTTCAATGTTGGGTTGTCCTAGGTAGAAGGAGTTATAGTAATGCACCTGCAGTGGAATTAAGGCATGAACTACTATTGAGAAATCTGCCTCAGGCAAAAAAAAAAAGTATTTATCCTAGAAATGCTTCTTAAATGGAACCATGAAGACTTTACCATAGTTGATGCTTGGATCTGTACTGGCAGTTTATGGTCAAGGATAACACCAATGTTATGTACTTAACAGAATCAAGCTTGTCTCCTTTACAGAAGATGTAATAAGGCAGTTGATGAATATCTCAAGGTAACTTGAACTGCCATAGCCAGTTTTGGAAGAGTTCAGTTTTAAGCAGTTAGAATGAAGCCACAGATATATGGCCACAAGGAGGTCAGCTAAGGAATGCACACATGCATCATCATCCTGTGGGAAAGTGAGGTAAATTTGCTTATCTTTTACACAGTTGTACTATACCAATTCCCTTTCCCTAACAGGATTTCCCAGTGAAAGCATGTACATTAAAAATCAATTGTCCTAAGACTAAACTCTGTAGAACTCCACAGAACAATGGGCAGTTTTGAAGAACTGTTAAAACTTGAACATAATCTTTGGAAATGGACAGAAAGGTATGATCTAAACCACTCTGGCTGTAGAGGAAAGATCATAGTAAGACTCGAGCCATTCGATTAATAGGTCATAGTCAAAAGTGTCAGATACTACCAAGAGATCCAAGAGGTGAAGTTCTGAGTAAAAGCACTGTTCTCTGGCCATCAAGAGGTAATTTACAACCTAAATAGGAGCAGCTTCTGTACTATGATGAGTGTGAAACCGTGAATGAAATGGGCCCATATGTCCATTTTCTATGAGATGGGTCCGAAGTTGCCTAAAAACAACTTTCTTTGATGATCTTTCCAAAGAAAGAGAGGTTCAAGATAAGGGAGGAATTAAGAGCACTGGAGCGTCAAGTGTAGATTTCTTGAGACTACAGATAGCCATTGCATCCTTTTCTGACAGATATTAGATTCAGGCGGTGAGTTACTTGGTTCTTTCCCTTATGGCTACCTCAGTAGGCCTCATGTTTTTCAAAGAAGTTCATGTGGAGGTTAGGACTTAAGAATCTTGCAATTCTTTATCTGTCTCTCTCCACAGTCAGTCATTTGGAACCCTATAAATCATTCATACTTGTTCAAAGATTCCCTTTCCAATAAGTAGTCTAGAATCAGACTTCCTGTCTGGAGGTCACTTGCTAGTCGTCTTGCTTATTTCTTACTGGTATGTTGACATGCAACACATTGGTGTCAGACAGATTTTTTTTCTAGATGCCTTAGAGGTACCATGCTCAGTCTGCTAAACAGGAAATTCTAAATGTTTGTTAAAAAAGAGAGAGAGAGCTATACTAGCACATCCATTTTAATGTTTTTTGTCACCCAGTTTTCCTAACAGAGAATGTTCTGAAATGACTTATTACTTACTAAGTGATCATAAGATTCTGCTTCTTGTAGTCCAGGTTGAGTCTCTCAGCCTCCATTTGCCTACACTGTGATCCTGAGCAAGTCACTTAACAAGAAAGTGCTCTTTGGTCAGCCTTGAAAAGGGATAAAGGGATATGTGTGTCCTGTCCTCTCATCCAAATAATAAATACATTTATATAAAAGTTCCTTGCCAATTAATGTGTGATTAAGCTGTAGGATAGTAGTTAACAGTCTCCCACCACAAAAGAGCATCTGGAGAAAAACACACTAACAATCAACTGCTGCCTCTGGACAGTTAGATCAGAATGGTCAGATGTATAGAATCTACAGTTAAAGCAGACAGCTAAAGAAAAAGATACTAACATGGCCCTTTTAATGTTTTTTGTCTGCATACTGACATTACAGCAGAATTTATGTATCATGACCGGGGAAGTCCACTGGGCCATAAAGAGCCCGTTTTCAGTGAAGGTCCGGGGAGAAAAGCTCCAGTATAATCAAGTTACAGATGATTACAAACTGCAAATTTCAAGTGACATCTTGCAAAATATAAAAACAAAGATTTGTACAGAAACAATTTAAATATTTAAGAAATGTGTAAATACATATGTAATAGGCTCTAGTGATGTAACAACTGAATACAAAGTAACTAGCCCATATTTACAAGAAGGAAAAAAAAATGGATCATATGCAAAAGTCATCTTTAACAAAGGTAACATGGATGTTTTGCACACTCCTATCTCAAGTGTGTGCAGCTAGAAAAAAAAATGCAAGAAATCAAAGCTCTGAGCTCATATTCATAGAAGGTGGGGTGAAGGATAAATGTTAAGTGATCAATGTGGGTGAATATTGCACATACATGTCCATATATTTCTGTGCTTCATCACCTCTTAACATTACTCCTGTTGACTCCCCTACTCCTGTTGTTAAAAAAGAAATGGCTTTGGAAGTTAAGTTTATGTAGAGTATGGAAAAAGCTAACAACCTTATAGGACTTCAGTTGAAATAAAATTTACCAGATATGCTGCAAAAGTCATTGCAAGTTTCTGCACAGCAAAAATGTATCCAACCAAATGTGTTGCCTGAAAAAGAACATAGTCTGAAGTAATATATGCTTTCTGCGGCAGTTTTCATGTCAGGGAATAGTTTGCTCTACAGTTTAGGTATACCACTTGGATATAAATAAGTCTTATTAGCTAACATTGTAATTTATGATACATTCAGATTTGACATGATTTGAAGTTTAGTCCACTTATTAAACAAAAAAAATAAATAAGTAAATAAAAGAAAGACATGATGAGCTAGACAAAAGCCGTGAAATCATCTGCCTGAACTGAACACAAACTTCTTTTAATGTAGAAGTTGCACCAAAGACCCCCAGTAAATGCTCAGTCTTCAGAAAACTGACAGTGTCAGGTAAATGCTAGCGGCAGTCAAAATGCAGCTAGCTGCGCTTCTGCTAGATACAGGAATAAAAAGGATATAATCATTTTAAAGCATAGCTAACAAAATTACATGTTTTATGACTTTCATAGCTCCTGGATACCACCATTAAATATGATTATCTCAAGCAATTCATGTTTTATTTGTCTGCTTTCAGCCTTAAGTCAGCAAATATTTTAAAAGCCCTATCAACATTTGCTAACTATTACTGCTTAGATGTACATTTTAAATATTTTTCTTTAGTACTGAAGTTTTCTACAACCTTGAAGTGCATATTTAAAAATATTTATGTACTATTTTAGTGTTCATTTTGAAATGAAAGAAACTAAACTGTTTTCAAAATGAAGTGCACCAGTGCTACAAGCCACATGTCCCAACTCGTAGGAACTCTACAAGGTAGTGAAATAAAGCTGGGCTGTGCGGTTTGTGGCACTGTTGCATTTCTTTTTCATTCTTGTTTTTTTTGGCAATGGAAGCTCTTTGTGTTTGAATTAAACTGTTTTGAAAAATACTGTATTTATAAATTTGTATAAGGCCTTTGTTTTGTGAAACTGTATATACATTTAGCATACCTTACTGTAGCGTATGTGATCATTTGAGCCAAATAGTAATTATTCTAACATCAACTCATGAATATTTTAGCCTGCAGCAGAGAAAAAAATCCAGGTAAGTATATAGAGCTGACACTGTAGAGTTTGTTTGTGTCTTTCAGCTTTTCCCCGGTTAGGGGTTGCCACAGCGGAACTCCGGTCTGCTAATGTTTGGTAGTGGATTATGTACTGGGTTACCAGCCCTGACACACAACCTTCAACAAAGGCATGCCCCATTCACGTATGCCTTCACACAGAAGACGTTCTAGCTGAGAATCGAACGGGACAATGTCTTACTGTGAGGTGACAACGCTACCGCAGCACCACCACCGCAGTCCAAACAAAAAGCCATTGTACTAAACCTCACATTTAAACTTCCTAAAAGGTTTGGTTTCAAGGCTTGACAACTTACAGCAAATTTTATGTCTGAACAATGTTGCATTTTCCTACATACAGCTGGTACCTTCCCAATGCTTAATACTGCTTTTCCCCTAATTTTCCTTCAAGTATCCTCTGGAAGTATAATATGCCTTACCAGGTTACAGAAAAGTATGACACAAAACTGAAATAAGTTAACCACTTGTAAAGCCTCAGTTTTCCTTCATGTTAGAGAAGATTTTGATCTATTCAAGGTGTTAGGTTTCTCGGTTAGTGAAAGAAAATGGGGGATCTGCAGGATAAAAACTCCACTGTTGATAGAGTAGGTGGCTATGTACCATCAGATGCATCCTTTGCAGGACAAAAGCAGGTTTTCCCTAGTGAAATATTAATAGACACCAACAATTAGTTAAAACTCTCTGGCCACAGCCTGAAGGTTCCATTATCCTGAATAGTAACAAATGGAGTAATAGTATCAGAGAGTATTGATTAATAATAGACTCAGTAATAGTATTGACCAGTAATTAATGCAGAAATAGCATCAGACTGTTCTAATACCCCTCTGTAATTAGCTGTTAACTTCAGAACATGTAGTAGTTGTATGGTAGCTAGACTGAAAAAGGATATTTCTAGATAACAAAGTGTTTATATATATTGTAAGCGGATGGCAAATAGAAAATAGTCATGTACATGAGTGTTTTGCACGTATGGTGGCATGGCAATTCAAGGAAAAACGCATTTTGCTGCAAATCCTTTAGGGGATGTAATGTCACTGTCACTTTCAAGTACTATAACTACACTTCACTTATTTCTGCTGGTAAAAAATGAGCTATGTAAATGGCCTGCTTTAGACCTAATCTACGATAGAAATTATCTCGGACTAGCACTATACCTTCTGCTTTACTCTTCAGTTCTTCTGAGATTATGCATTGATTATAAATAACTATTCACTAAACATTATAGTCAGACTAGTCATATTCATATATGTGCACATATATATGCAACAACACACACTTGCATTTATCAATCTAATACTCACACACATATACACGTATACACCTGCACATCAGTGCGAAATGCAGCATGTGAAACAAAATCTCCCATATCTTACCGTAGCATGCATATGTCTGGAAATACATTATATTTTCACTGTATAAATGCCCTCTGCTGTCTGTCACAGCATTCTGTTACAGTTATTATGGCACCCTCACTTTCCTCTTATGGTCTATAACCAAGACATTATCAAATAATTAAAACACGAAGAATAGTAAATGTTAAGCACACCTTAAAGCAAAGTAATTTACTTTTGATTCACGCCTTTTTTCCTATATATGCCTAGGGTTATTTTCATTGAATTACATTTCATTCCTTAATTTTAAATGTATCATCCAGATTTAGACTAGCTTACCTTCTTTAATATTATGTAAAAGAAAAGTGAGTTGCAAGTGTGAAATGTCTTCAGTAATCTGGTAGTCTTTTCTTATTGTACAATTCATTAAAAATCGTACAAATAGCAGTGTACTTAGACAAATCTTTCCAAACATAGACTGCTGGTTGCACTTTTCAAGAATTTTTTTTCAGGTTTGGCTGCTTTCTGACATTATGCTTTTAAAGATGATCACAGTTAGTCTGGAAAAATGCTGCTTGCTTCAATCTTCAAAGGAATATTTTGTTAGGGCACTAAAACTCCCATCTATCTGTGCTGTGAGGTGGTTTCATTTTAAGCCGCCATTTCTCATCTTGGTCTTTATTTTGATTTCTGCCCTTAACCCCATAGGCCTATTCATTCTTTTCCCTGAATGTTTAGCTGGCTTTATTCATGAAGGTGGGAGTCAGGGGCTGGAGTATCACACATACGGCTGAAAAAAGTGGGATTTTTTTGGATGAAGGGTAAGGATAATGCTGACTGGACAGAGTGCATCTGCAATGCTCAGTGCATCAACATGCTAAATGATATGCCCACTCCATCCACCCCCTTAACTGGAATCAGTGAATGGAAGTCTGTTTTGCACCTGAGAAATATTCACAAGTCTTAATTCTTTTAATTAAGTCCTAGCTGGTTCTAAACAGAAACCACAATCCCTCCCCCAGGATAGGCAAGGTAAAAGCCATGCACATTCCCAACCTCTCTAATCAACAACTTCAGCATTGGATTCGCTAACTGAACTCAGGCTATCAGGCCCACAGTTGGGATATCAGAACTTTGTGGCCTAGACCCAGACATCTCCTTCCTGTTGTACCTCCTGTATGATGACTGATCTGGGAAACATAATCCATAGAAGAGTCTTCAGCAAATACAGAATTTGAAGTCAGACATCCTTTAAAGAACGAAAGACTGTGGAACAAACTATAATATTTGCAAATAAAATTGTCAACATGGTTTGTTTTCATTTATATAAATGTATGATTGTGTATGTCATGCGTGATGATTTAATAAAGATGTTTTTAAAAAAAGTATTCTTACTAAATACTTAGAGGATGCCTTGCACTTGCCTTTTATCTACTTCTTGTAGTTTGAAAGGTTCAGACAGATGGTCATGTACTGAAGTGGCAGTTAAACTGGGAAGCACATTAATAGCTGTAGCTCACCTGGTCTTAGTAGAGGCCATAAATATAGCTGAAACCACAGTATGGTAAATATAAAAAGTATCTACATTAAATCTTATAACCTACAAAAAAGTTCCAGTTAAAGGAAGACAAAATATCTTGGAAATTAAAAATGTTATGAATTTGCTTTTCACTTTAATGTATTTGCTTATGTTTCCTTTGATATCCTGTTTTCCAAAGTTCTTCCTGCTATTGTCTTCATGTACAGGAAGTAAACAGTTCTGTCAGTGAGTCATGAAAACTCATCCATTGTGCTTTATTCCTTACTACCTGAAATGCACTTACTGTTACGGCTGATGTACTAATAAGCTAGTTAGAGTTTGACCTACACATCAGATATAACTGTTCTACAGTTAAACAGATATTTGTTTTCACTCAACAATTGCACAACTAGAAAAACACAAATTAGAAAAGTACAGTTGTATAAGTAAACTTACCATAACAGTAAATGTTCAAATGATCACTGCTGCAGTAGCCTTAGCTTTATGGGTTATATCCTGGCAAGGATATAGCAGCCAGGCAGCTTCAAAATCTTCAGAACAGCTTCTACACTCCCAAACTGTCAGCTTGAACTCAGCTGACTAAAAAGACAGATTTTGGGTGCCAAGCCCTGCAGAGCTTATACGCCAACAGAGGTAGAGAGGTTGATCCCTGAAAGGACAATGATAGGAACTGCAAAAAAATAAATGCCCACATTCTGGCATAAACACACAAAAAACAAGGTGGGTGGAGGAAGAGAGGGAGTAGCAGTGATATGAACCTCTACTGTTATGGTAAGTTTAATTACACAGCTGTACATTGTTCATCATATTGATTAATGATGCAGTAGCCTTAGCTATATTGGTAGACTACCCTAGCTAACTACATATGGAAAGTGGAAGGGGAAGATCCAGAAAGCCCCTAATGAATGGTCATAGTAAAGCCTGATGTAAACCTAGTGAAGAAATCGAGCTTATAGTGTTTTGTAAAAGTATGTATAGAGGACCAAGTTGCAACTTTTAGTTTGCTCCTAGAATCCAACCCTTTCCAAGAAGCCATAAATGAAGCCAAGGCCCCACTTGGAAGAGTTTTTTTGTGGTTAGTATAACAAAAGGTACTAGCCTTAGACAACCTTTTGGAAATGGTGTTTTGACACGGGCTGTCTAACCTTCACAAGAAATGAATAATTGACCTGAAGATTTTAAAAATTTACTATTGTCAAGATAGTGCCAGAGTTGCCTGTGGACATCCAAGGTATGGATTATCCTTTCTCCCTTATTTTTAGGTTTGGAAAAAGACAATTGGAAGATGGATAGTTTGGCTTAAAGTAAACTCTGATACCACTTCAGGCTTAAAAGATGGATTAGTTCTAAAAGAAACCTTACCCTTGTGGAAGATGGGATAGGGTTGACCCCCCCCCCCAAGTGCTTGTAACTCAGATACCCTTCTTGCAGAGGTCAGCAGTCAGTAAAACTGTTTACCTTGTTAAGAACCTCAAGTCTGATAAGCTAGCTGGTTTAAATGGAGCAAGTGTCAGCTTTTCTAATGCACAGATAAGAACCTAAAGAAGGGCCACCATTTTTCTTTGAGGCCTCTTATGCAAAACTCTTTTCAAAAACATTTTGACATGACACTGCTTTGTAAGAAGTGGATCCATGGGCAGACAAGCTGAAATGGAAGACAAATGAACCTCAATGCTGGACTAAAATGCCATAGGACAGTAACAACCACAAATGTTGTAAAGCCATAGAACTACCCCTAAATGGATGCTGGCTATGTTAGCACCAACTAGAAAACCATTTCCATTTACTGAGATATTATTTTCTAGTAGCAGGCTTTCTTGTTTATATTAGTACCTGTTGCATGTCCTCTGTAAACTGGTGCCTAAAGGGAATGAAGACCCTATCATCAGGCAGTCATTTAAAGTTCATTGGGGTTGACGTGTTTCAAATACCCATGTTCTAGTGTGAGTAGATCCAGCTGTGAGGAGGCTTATGGTAATTATCGCTGGTTATTTCCAAAAGAAGGGAGAATCACATTGCCAGGGCAAGAAGGGAGTCGCCACAGTGATCTTGGGGGGATTCCTTCTGAATCTTCAGCATTACCATAGATATTAGTGGAAAGGATGGAAAAACATACATGAGAATTTCTGTCCAAGGAAAAGCAAAAGTATCTGTCTACCAGGACTTCTTGCATGGAGTCTTAGAGCAGAATCCCGACAGTTGATTGTTCAGAGAGGCGGCAAATAGGTCTGCTTGAGGAACTCCCACAGATGGATCAAATCTTGGAAGACCCCTTGATCTAGTTTTAATTCGTGAATCTTTGCCCTTGTCCTGCTCAGCTTGTCTGCCACACAGTTTCAGTCCGACAGAATGTAGGATATTGTACAGTAAGATTGTGTTGTGAAGCTATATCCCAAACTAATATGTCTAGTCTGCAAAGGGGGTACAGCCTGGTCCCCCCCCTTGCTTATTGATGTACCATGTAACTGTGCTATTGTCTGTAGCAACATGAGGAGGTCCCAGGACCAATGATGGTTCACAGAGTTGACAACTTTGATCAAGGCAAGAATATCTTTTATATTTATGTGCTTGCATCTGTCACTGGTGTCCCAGACACCTTGCACTTTTATCGCTCCTGAAAGTGATCAGCAAACAAAGTCTAAGGTATATGTGGTGAATGACTGCTTTGAAACAAGGTTGGAGAAGGGGTTAAGAATAGTATATTTGTTGTCTCAATAGAGTGATTTCTCTTCTGACAAACCCCAGCACTGGGATTTGAAAAGATGAACCTGAGCATTCAGATTTGGAGAGAGAAAGGATGTTGGAGCTGGGGCAAAAGACACTTCAGGTACCATTGTGTCTTTCTCATGTGGAGCCTTACCAGGGGTTTCATGGGAATCATAGATTCCATAAGATCCAAATTCCTGATTTATTCCCTTGCAATGAATACGTGTGAGGAAAACCGTAGAAATAGATATAAAGATCTACTTTTTTCTGTGTAAGAAAAGCCCTTTGAATTCAGGTGTCTAGCTGACACCCCAGGAAAGCAATCCTGCATGATGCAGTCAAATAGAGGGTCCTAAATGAAAGAGCAGCACTGGTATAGTTTTTAGTAAAATCTATAACAGACACTTCCATTAAAAAAAAGAATAATTAGTACAGCATATAAAATATTGGATTATAACTAAGAATCAATCAGAGGAGGTTAGAAAGGATAGGGAAGAGAGATTGGATAAGCAATTCACAAAGAAACAATGGGAGGATATATGTATGTCTCCCAAATATGCAACAAAATTTAAAAGATTTAGGATTTTTTGCTTGGAAATGTTTACATAGATATTTTTATACCCCAAGTAGACTTCAGAGAATTTTTCCTCAGGTAGATGGCAAATGTTGGAGGTATGATGAGGACGAAAGAGGTAATTGGGAACATATTTTCTGGGAGTACAGTGAGTTGGTGGAGTTTAAGGATTCCCTGCAGGATGCACTATTAGAAATTGTGGGTGGGCAGATTGGTGCAGCTAAGGAGATGATTTTTCTGAGCTATGATACAGAATCGATATTGCCTAGACATGGTAAGGCCTTGCTGTCTCTAATTATTGTGGCTGCCAAGAAAGCAGTTACTAGAAAATGGAAATCAAAATCTAAATCAACCATATTACAAGTAGTGAATATAATAAGAGATAAAATAATTGGAACTGAGATCTTTAGAAAAAGGTAGGAGCAAACTACATAGGAAATGAATTGGAATTGTGGGAATAATACACACAAGGGAAGAATGATGTCTAAAAGTAGGCATGAGTTAAATGAGCCTTTTCATCACACTGTTTTATCACCTCCGCAGCAGAGGGATCAAAAACTAAATCGCTAAAATACTAATAATGTCTTCTTTTAATCTGTAGCAAATGTCTTGCTACAAATGTAACAAACAGTTGCTACAGTATATACCCTGCCTGCATGGAGCTCTATGGTGCTCATGTTTTATTTAAAAAAGTCATATTTTAAACTATAGCAAACTGCTTGCTACACAGTTGACGTCACACATGGACCATTACTCCTCAATTTTGACTTCAAATGCAGTACCAGGTTTTGAAAGTCAGTATTGTATTACAGAGGCTGGGATTGACAGATCATGCACCCCAACACTTTCTACCCCTCTCCACTCTGCCATAGCTACATTACTGCCTCAGTGTTCTCCCACTGAAAACATTGGTACATTCTGGAAATAGTATCAGAGAAAGAGAAGAGCTTTGTTTCCGACTCTCCCTGTTGGAGTTTGAGTCTAAATTAGAAATCTGAGGAGGACTATACATCTGTCCCTTCATCTTCTTGTTTAGATTCAGTTCTTGTTTAGATTCAGAATCTTGAATCTCTTATAGGTTCATAGATTAGTACTAGGTTAACACTTTAAGCCTAGCCAGTTACCCCATGTGAGAAACGCACCCTGCACCATGTGTCTATAAGGTGAACACCAACCTTCCAGTCAGAAGACAGTCATCCAGATAAGGGAAAATATGGAAACCGTCCAGTCTGAGGTGCGCTGCCACCACTGCCAAACATTTGGTGAACATCCTGGGAGCTGTGATGAGGCCAAACGGTAGTGATCTGAATTGGTGTTGACTGGCTCCTACTCTGAAACTCTGATATTACCTGGAGCATCTGTCCATCTTTATGCGGTAGTACGCGTCCTTCAGGTCCACAGAGCATATCCAATCATTCATCTTCAGAAGAGGTAAGATGGACTGAATCATGACCATCTTGAATGTCATGTGCTTCATCAATTTGTTCAAGGTGGTCAAGTCCAGAATTGGTCATAAGTCCCCTGTTTTTTTGGGAGTAAACACCCAATCCGTCCTGATCAGTGGGGACCTTTTGGATGACTTTTTTGCCCAGTACTTTCTCTATTTCCAAGACTGCATCCTCCCTCTGACTGGGTGGAACATTGGGGAATTGGGAGTTTCTAAAAAGGCAATGCAATATCCTCTGGATACGATCCTTGGCACCTAGGTGCAGGGATAAGTGCCCCTGACTGCCTTTAGAGGAAGGCAGCTAGGCAACCATTCAGAAGTGCTGGAAGGGTCAATTTGAGAAGGTTTCTTGTGACCCTTGGTTTTGCGGACCCCCCTGGCTGCGTGGGTGGTGTTTTCCATTCTGGTTGTTCCCCCCTCTATCCCTGGGGAAGCATCTCTTTGTGCATCCTGAAAAGGACTCTGTAACTTACAAAACCATGTCTTTTCACTCCCACACTGGTTCTTAGAAAAAGGACCTTTGTGGGGTAGAAAAATGGATTCGGACAGCAAAAGTCTTTTCATCCTTTTGGCTTTGGGAGAGTGTGTCACAAACTGTAGGCCCAAACAAGGTGGAGCTATCAGGGTGTTGATAAAGGACTGTTTAAAGGGCTCCCCAAAGTCACATAGCCTCATCCAGACATGGCGCCTAATGGCAATGCTGGAAATGGCCTCCCTTGAGGTACCCCCTGTGGCATGGGATATCAACCTCATGGACACTTTAGCCAGTGATTGGAGAGTGGCCAGTCTGAAGAAAAAGGTGTTCTGTTCCTCCTCAAAAATGGACCCAGCGGACGAGCTAGAAAGTTCCTTCATCAGATCTATTTGTAGCCTCATAAAATGTGATAGGTAGTTTAATGCCCTCAAGGTAAACATGGAAGAGGCATATACTCTTTTCCCAAACCTGTCCAACACTCAAAATCCTCTGTTGGGAGGGTGGAGAGAAGAGCTCTCTTGTGTGAGCTCTTTCTTGGTAGCTGCTGTGGCAACCATAGCATCTACCCAGAACACCATTGGCCCAACAAGTCTTGTTCAAAAGGGCACTCAGTCTTGTCTGCCCGCTTGGGGATGACTCTACTGCATCCTGCTCCTTCCATGCCCTAGTTGACACTAGTTCGATAAGGGAGTTTGCAGTGGGAGACACCCTGGTGGTAGATGGGCCAGACCCAAAAGCCTCCCACAGAACCAATTCCTCCGGGGAAGGTTTTTGAGCAGACCAGCCACCTCTCTGCTGTAGGATTTCTAGAATGTCTCCAAAGTAGACTTCATCAGGTGATGTTCTGGGGGACCCTTCTTCTTCCTCAAAATCAGTGTCGGTGGTGAGGGATTTCTTGGGGGAATCCATATGCCTCCTCTTACACAACCTCTTCCAGGGACCTCCTCAGTGGGACGCTCTGGAGGGGTGTTGTACGATTCCTGGGGATCCACAGAAGGGAGATTGTGGAGACTTTCCATACCCGGCTGTCCATGTGGCAGACTTGAGGCCTCAGGCACAATACCAGAACAGGGAGACGGAGGTTCTGAGGAGGTGTGCACAGAGGCTCTCCCAGGGTGGGAGGAGAGAACCTTCTCCACCACCTGGAAAGCAAAAGAGCTCCGACCCTCCGAAAGCAGTCCCCTCAGGGCGGAAGCCACTGAAGTAGATGCCTCCAAGGGGGCCTGAGCCTCCCACTCTGAATGGGGAATTGGGGCCGAGTTGTTGAAGGCCAATGCCCCAAGGGGGAGAGACAGTTCTGAAAATGTCTGAGTCGACGTCAACCTCTAGGAGCTGATCTCTAAGCTGCGGCTCCAAGACATACTTGGAACTACTGTCAGGGCCGAGCACATTGAGGAAACTGAAGGCTACAAAGGAATCTCAAATGGCTTCTACACCCCAGTGTCAGAGACCAATGGAACCAAGGGCTCTGACACCAAAGGACGGGTTGGAGAAGGAGCTATTGGTCAGAATGGGGAAACCCTCACAGATTCAGATGTGGATGGTGTGGACACAAGCCCCACCTGGATCTGGGCCTCGAGGAACTGCCTCATCAGTCTACCTGCATTCTTGGAAGTAAGGCTTTGGGAAGACCTGGAGGAAGCAGAAGAAGGGGGTTTCGGAGGCCTCCTGGGCAAGTGGGAGGGAGACCTTTTGGACAGTCTAGTCATCGCCAAGCTAGGGGCTGAAACAGACGTCGGGACATTCATGGGTGTGGCACTTGGCCCTGAAGCAACAGAGGATGAATGGGGCAGAGGAGAGGAGGTAGGAACCGATGACCCTGGGTCAGAGTGGGTCGGCTTTGAGATTCTTGGAGTTTTCTTGGGTGGTTCTGAGGACGACCTTGAGGGCAAATTCTTCCTGCTCTCCCTGGCCTCCCAGGACTTTCTGGAGGGGGGGGGTTGAGCTCCTGAAGTGGAAGAGATCCCCGAGGAAGAAGATGAAGGGAGCAAACCCTTAAGGATAAGCTTGCTCCCCCTATCAGCCAGGGCCCTAGGGTGGAACACTTTGCACACCTCACAGGAGGAGTCCAGATGTGCAAGTCCAAGGCAATAAATGCACTCCCTGTGGGCATCAGACAGTGGGATCTTATGCCCATGGGAAGTGCATTTATTGAAACCAAGCAGTTTCTGGTCAGGTATAGAGAAGGAAAAAATGGGAGAAGATAAGGAAAAGAAGGGAGTTTTTTTTTTGTACTAGAAAGATAGAAAGTGGATTATGGTGTAAAAACCCAATTAAAAAAGAGCAAAGACAGGCAGAATAAACAACCGGCAGTTAAGACAGATAAGTAGGAGAAAGAATAACACAAGAACATTTTAAAAGTAACACTCTCATTCACAATATTAATGGAGGAGCTCAGAGCCCAGGAACCTTACTGCTGAACAAACACTTGGCAAACAAAATCTGAGGTAGTGTGGGCGAGCGGGACATTATGGGTACAAGGGAAGAACTCGAGTCTGGAATCTCAAGCTTGGAGAGTGGCTGGTCAGTTCCGAGGATCAGAACTGAGACTCAGGTTAATGGAACTGAAGATGGCAACATCAGATCTGTCCATAAAGAACTTGAGATCTAGGAGCAGTTTATACTTGAAGAAGGTGATCATCTACACAAGGATAAATATGAATACCCTGCAGTATGCAAAAGGCAATGACTGGGTCTAATCATGTTGTAAATACCCTTTGGGCTGCAGAAAGACCAAAGAGTAAAGCTGAAAATTTAAAGTGAAACTGTAAAGAAAAAAACTGTTTTCTTTGCTCCAGGTGGATAAGAATATGAAGATATTTATCTCTGAGGTCCACAATAATCAATTATCATAGGGAGAAATGTTCAACAAATAGCATTTTGAAATTTGGAAACAATAGGCCTCCAAGTGCCCTCCTTTCTCTGAGCCATGAAAAGTCTTTAGTAAAAGATATTTTTACAAATGGTGGGTGGGAACTGGTTCCATACTTCCCTGATGGGAACAGCTCTTTCAGAATGGGAAAAATTAGGTGTCTTAGTTTGGGGCACTTATGCAATGTCCATGAAAGAGGATAAATCCAAATTAGTTTATATTTTTTCTTTAGGATGTTAATAATCCATTGGTCTGAAGTTATCAGTCTTTTCATGGGGGGAGCAGTTGAGATAGCTTCTTTGACAGAGAAAGAGGGGATAGGCCAAGATAGAAGGGAAGGTGAAAGGAGTGGAAGAAGCAGACAGTTTCATATTACAATGTTACAATGCATTTCTAATGCCAAGGAATTCAGATGGTCTCACTATAGGCCTTTCTCCAATCATTCCTTGTATGGTATATCACCAAACCATAAGTATACACTCTTCAAAACAATTTTGTTCATGCCTGATTTTTAAAGAGTATTTTACTTTGACACCCAACTCTGAAGTGAAAAAAATAGTTCCAACTTGCTAAACCAGATTAGTGTTATTCCTAGTAACTTTTCCATGGATAATAAAATTCATCCCCAAAGTAGCAGACATCCTCTCATTTTTTTAATCATTTAAATAAATATACATATCAAACCATTTCTACATATCCTGTACAACAGAGTACAGTTTCAGTTTTTTAATTTCTCCTGAGAACTGGCATCCCCAAGCCATGGATTCACATGTGAAAAATCTTTGTATCTTGTCTAATTTACTTATTTCTAATTCAGAATATATAAAAGCCAACTTCCATACTCTATTACAGATCTTATTATGGCTCAATATACTGGTATTAGTACCATCTCATCCCTAATGGACATCACCCTAACTATAGTGCGCACAGTTACATAACATGACTTCAAAACCTTATTTATATACCCACAAAACTGGAAATTGGTGTCTATCAAAATTCAGGAAAATAGGCATCCCTCTTTGTTTTACCACAAACTTACTTATAAGAAAAATCAATAGCCTTAACTAAACCCTGAACCAGACCCAGTAAACTATTCCTGTGTAAGGAAATTTGAGGAGGAGTACATGCACGTTTAGTTTTCTGTTTCTTTTTGACAGGAAAAATGGTATCAACAGTGTTGCTAATGGCAGCAGCAGTTTCCCAAGGGATAGCCACAACATTTTGACAAAACAGGGAAGTCTTCCTCTGTTCCCTGTCTCAGGACTGACAAGAGTGACTCTCCCTTGCCACTGAGGGGATGTCAACATCCACAGATGACATGGCTAACCACAGGGATCTGAAGTAAAACATGAGTGGTCAGGGATACAACAAATGGGTACATCAGAGTCACCCACCTGCAGCTGAGACAAATTGCTAGCCTGTTAAGGTTGGAAAGACTGTTTGCTTAACTTTTTATTTCTATACCTGGAAGAAGGACTGACCATGGAAAAACTGACAAAACATAGCAGTCTTTAAATCTCACTTTTTTCATATGCAAGTACATTAAAACTCACACTTTACCAGTCCCAAAAAGTAAAATAAACACAATTTATCCACAGACAAAAATGGTTGTCAATTATTTAAATGACTTTTAAACTGATAGGAAAAAAAGATGGTTCCTGTTTCAAATTATAATACAGTCTCATGACAGTCCATTAAAACACAAACTCCAAGCTTTAAAATATCTTTCCTGAGCAGGAAAGTATTACTAAACATTTTTTTTTATGGAAGGTTTTCCCCCAAAAGGAATTTATCTGTCCAGCAAAGGAACAGCACAAGCCAACCATCATTCCTTGAAAGTCTTCAGAAGTGTATACTCTTTGACCAAAAGCTGTGACAGTCTTGGTGCCCAGACATGTCGTTTTAGTCAGCTTAACTTGAGTTGACTGACTGTGTGTGGAAGTTGCCCTGAAACTGTTAATGCTAGCCAGCTGTTAAGTCTTATGCAGGATATAACCCATAAAGCTAAGGCTACTGTGGCAGTAAACAGTATGATGAATATTAAGTTCTTACATGGGTACTTACCCAGTTTATGTATAGCTATAACTCCAAGTTAAAAATGGGAACAGAAGTGAGAGAACCATTTCAGTGATTCTCTCAATTCTGTCACCAAGGCGGTGAATAAAGCATACAGTCAATATATCCTATTTCAAACAAGAAAGGGAATCATATTATATATATATATATATATATATATATATATATATATTTAGAGAGAGTGAGAGAGACATAGGTTCATACGTAGTTGCTAAGCATATGGTCCAGGAGACCTTTAAGGAGTCTTTGTCCAAATTTCCAATTGCCCTAAAGCACTGTCTTGTCAAATGACTTGCTCAGTGTCACAAAGTAGGCAAAGTAAAGGAATCAAACTCTGTACCACAGGAGCTCATTGCCTTTATATTCTGTACCAACTGTCAAATCTGACTTTTGTTGGGAGATAATTTTCTGACTACTAATGCTTCATGACACCTTAACAAAGCATATCCATGGTCTTTACTGAACAGCCTAACCTATGGCTCACACTGACTGTTTAATATTCTAAACATGCCCTTTAGTAATGTGTTAAGTGGGAATGGGAATTGTATGAGTTGGCCGGTAAATAACAGAGGTATTTATGTTTTAAAAATGTGCCGCTTCTCTGACTGAAATATCTAAAGTAGCTGATTAAAAATGAAGGTCTTTAAAGCTCTTTCCTGTATCTTTTGTCTGTAATCACATCAGTAGAGAAACTGTCAGTGTTAAGGGGTTTAAAAGATGGCTGTTGACTCATAGCAGAGATGAATTACAGCAGTGATTACATATGTGTGGTCAAATATAACACCAAAGTGGACAAGATAACAGTAGACTGCCACTGTATTTCAAATCGAGTGTTAGGATGATTGCTCCTATCTGTAGATGATGACACTCCATTTCCATGATGCTGACATCACAGCTACGGTGGTGAATTGTTCCTATTAGTAAAACCTAAAAGCAAATGCAAATCCTTGGGCTAAAGTTTTGAATTTACTAGAACAACGAACTTAATGTATTATACATACCTTTCAAAGAACTTTACTATGTTGTTATTAAAATTTATCCTTTAGTGGTTTATCTCTGACATGTTTGTATATAATATATATTTTTGTATTTGTTTTTCTACTGTTAAAAAATAAAATTAATAATTTAAAAGCAAGATATAAAATAAAATCAAATGCATCGACATAATGGCCAGTTATTTTTCATTTTATATTTACATTTCTTTACTGGGAAAGTCTTATTGAGCTATAAAAGCCCCTTTCGGTGGAAGCTAGGAGAGAGTAACTCCAATTACAGTACATAAATACCAATAAAATCATAATTTATAATACTCTAGTTTCAACAGACAATACGAGAATTAATACAATGTAGTATTCATAATATTCTGAAAAGTGACTTGGATTATATAGTACAGGTTTCAGGAGAGCAGGTAACTGATGGGAGATGCTACATATGTGGATATAATGTATAATGATGACAATCAGCAAGGAATAACATTTGTACAAATTCGTATTTCACCAAAGGAAACTAAAATTAACTGGCATCAAACAGTGGGTGAAATCTGTACATTGCAAGTCTAACAGGATGTTTGTAAGCACCATTTAGACTGTGTGTGTTTTGAATATTGATCAGAAAAATAGGTCTAGCAGGATGAAGAGAGTAATTTGGGGACGTTTAAGGGGAGTGTCTTCTAAAAGGAACTGGAAAGCAAAGAAGAGTATGAAGGGATGCAATATGGAGGATAGGAAGGGATGTATTTTGAAGAAGTGCATATTGAACAGTTGGGAAAAGAGAGGTGAAAGGGGAGTAGGATGAATAAGAGATATAGAATAGCAAAGACTTGGATGTGAATAGCAGGAGTGAATATTTAACAGGAAGGAGTAGTGGTTACATTGGAAGCTGGTGGTTGACTAACTCTGGGATGTGCAAGACCATGTTGACTGAGGAATTCATATCTGTGATGCGTGTTTATAGCTGTGCTCTGCTGTGCAGAAGAGAGAGAAGGTAAATTTTCATTTGGAACATGATGCTGTTGTGTTTGTGATTCACAAACAATTGCAACATATGTTGTACGTTCTACAATTTGCCATCAACAGCAGATTAAGAACCATTTGCATAGTCACATATAGAAAGGTACAGAGCATATACTAGTGATACAGCAAATTAGGTCTGGGAATCTAGAAAGAAGATAACAGGCAGACGTGTGTGTTTTTGGGAATGCACTTTGTGGGGACATAGTAATCTGGTCATTGTGCAGTGAGTTACATGGCAACAGGAGTGCACAATATTGCTAGGATAAGCCCTTCAGCATATGAAGGATGGACATGTCTCTTGTAGGAGGATGGACCACAGTTGCATATCCAGGTCACTCATTAAGCTTTGCTGAAGGCCAGGACTTCAGGTAATTGCTGAACTGGGCATGTGGGATGACCAACAAGCATTGCTGCTCAAGGGCTCAGGTTAGGGTAGGTGCATTCTCACAGGACAGCTATAATTGTCTGCTCTGGCTCACAGTATAATGCCACCACATTATGGGGGTAGGACGTAAGAAGAAGAGATGGCCGCAGCCTGCAGGACATTCTAGCGTGACATTGCCAGCTGGTAGCTCTCCTCTGTATTTCCATTGTCCAACTCCTTCAAAGGCCAAAGTGGTCTGAACCCTGTGGGTAGAACCACAGGCATAAGTGAGGACCACAGGAGCAGAGCAGAGCAGCTTATGCTCATCCGGAGGCCTGTCATGGACCAAAAAGAAATGCAAGATAGGCTGAACAGGCTACTACAGTGCATCAAAAGTAATAGAGACTGCCAAGCTGTGTGCATTAGGTTATAACAGTGAGTGTTGCAATGCAATGAACAACATGATAACCAGTGAAACACAACCATTAAATGTAGACCTGGGCATCAAGAGGTTAGATACAGTGCAGAACACAGACACATATACCCCTATGTGAGCATTCCCTCTGGTGGTGGTTTACAGATGTATGGAGCAAGAGGTACACCACGAGACAAGCACCTCATGAAACTTTACGTTGTATACAGCTCATTATTAATTTTTGGATACTACACACCGTTAGTATTTCAGTATGGAATTCTTCACTGTTTGTCATCACTGTCATGCTAGACATCATAGCCTGGTTAAGCTTTCCTAAGGAAAGTGCACCCAGTAGTTGTTCAATGGAACTATAGAGCAAATGTGCTCCAAACAGTAGCATTAGGTTACAGTAACATATACATGGGAGCACTGAATTTTGTTAAAACTGTTTGGTTGACATCTGTTTAGTCCACAGAATCTGGACAATTAAACTGATGGTCAACAGGGTGTGTATGAAACTGCACAATTCTTAGGGTTGGAGAATATGCCCTTTCCCCAATATTGTGCGGTTTTGTAGTTAGTATATATAATTATCAGGGGGATTCACAGCCCCACCCTCACATGGGGGGGGGAGTTCAGGGGCTTGCCCCTTGTATAAAACAATGTTATTTTCTTTTTTTTTTTTTTTCAATTTTAATTTTGCATGTATTAAAGTTATTGCTCTGTGCATGCATAGTAGAATGTCAGAATTTGCATTACCAGCATTCTCTGGTGGCTGATCTGAATGTCAACATTTGGATCTTTCAGTTAAATTCAGTACACACACAGATGCGCGCACACACACACACACATATACGTGTGTGTATATACACATATATATATATATATATATATATATATATATATATATATTTAATAAAATGCAGCAGTCTTTTTTTAATGGATTATAATTAATTCATAGTATTTCAGTCACCATCCATTAAATGACCGGGAAAAAAATGAGACTATGTTCTCCCCCAATGCAGATTCCATATTCAAGCCCCTTTGGTAGGCTCACTGAGTTGAGTTTTGATAGGCTGTGATCAACATATTATAACTCAATAATGTAGATGGGAAATGCAAATAGAATCACGCGTACACACATACACTCAAAATTCATCTAATACGCATTTAGTCTAAAACACACAGTCAAATCACATTACATCTAAAACTTTATAGATCACAGGACTCTTGTGCTGGAGAGAGGGATGGGTCAAACTTTTTCTCTAAATGAGAAAATGGTAAAGTTGTGTGCAGCGTGATGAATTGATTGAAGGACTCCTACCGTACTCTACCTCTGTCCTGGTGTGCTCCAGGATGGGGGGTTTGGAGGGCTTACCCTGGGTGCCAGTTTTCTGTCTCTCAGGAGGAATTAATGTGACAATTATGAGGTAGGGGAACCATTGGGCTGCTCAAATAATCATAGTGGGAAGTCATTGTAGGACCCTGAAAGCACAGTACTATTTCATAAAGTATACAAATCACAAAAAAAAGAAAATAAAAATAGTTCTGATATAAGTCCACACCAGCCGTAAATATGCTGTAATTAAATCAAAAGGTGCTTCAACAAAATATTAAAGGTGTGCATACTTATGCAACCAGCTTATTGTACGTTTTATATTTTTCCCCTAACAGATTTGCTTGTTTTTTAATTGAATTGCACAGGTTCTAGGTCACATTAAAGATGATTTTATATATATATATATATATATATATATATATATATATATATATATATATAAATGTGTGTGTATGTATATATATATATATATATATAAATAAATGTGTGTGTGTGTATATGTATGTATATGTATATATATATATATATATATATATATATATATATATATATATATATATAAAACATACTTCAAACTAAAAAAGAAACCATCAAAAAATTCAACTGGTATTTAGCGCTTTTGTTTATATATATATATATATATATATATATATATATATACACATACACAAACACACACACATCAGTGCCATGGGTATGTAAGACAACAGCAAACAGTATGGATGTAATCCAGTGTGCACTGGCAATAGACAGTAATGCAAAGATGAAATTAAATTATTTACCTGAACAAGTAACGTTCATTGCTGTGGAAAACAAGATATCCAGAATTGTGAAGGACACCATGGCAATTGCAGATAGCACAGTTTAAGTAAGAAGCGCAGATAATGTCTTAACACTAGTAATTCTACAAGGGCAGTGAACAACTAAACAGTCATGTAACAGCAAAATGGGAAAAAAAACCTCACTGCTGTGATGGTATACATGTTCAGCACAGTTATCAAATGCAGGGTTTACTAGTACAATGTTAGGAAATTATCACAGTGAAAATGGAGGAAAATTAGCAGTCTGTAAAGTCAATGGCAATAGTGAGGTAGTATAATGCAATAAAAAATGCAAATGCTTGGTGGTAGTGTAAGCACCTTAAGCAGAGGTAAAGTAATGGCATTGGTACAATAAAGTTACCCCACCACATAGAGACTCTGGCTTGCCCCTTCTGGCAGGCTGCCCTATTTAGTAGCATTTTGTTCTCTGCAAGACAGAAAAAAAAACACTAATGAATACGGTATACTCACTGCAGCAGGAAGCAACTAGATGAAAACTTTGGGTCTTCTTTTGAACTGCTCATCATAAAAAAAAGTATACGGTAATACAGAATCTCTCTCCTTAACCTGTTGTTTCACTGGCTCAAAAGGTTTGGGTGGACTGTCTGTGTATTTCTATATGCCAGTCATCCATCTCCTACACAAGACCATAATAGCTGTCCCCTAGCAGTCACTCCCTGTGCTGCATGGGTAACAGATGCAAAAAGATTTTTGTCTCCCTGTTGCACCACACACTTGCTCTTGCAGACTAAGATCCTGCTAAGTTCATATCTATTTTCCAAATCAAGTCCAGAAGTAAAAAAGAAAGGTGGAGGACAAAGCTGCATATCCATACACACCCATTGACATACACTGATGGCAGCACAATAGTGTAGCGCCCAACTATGGAAGCTTGATGTGTGGTTATTAGTATTTGGGAGGTTGAGAGCTGAGTGGCCAGGCTGCACAGACATGTCCACCCTGTGCGATCTACATTCTTGAGCACAGTGAAGACTGGCAGACAGTATGATGACCATCATCATTAGCACAAGTCAAATGTTTAGTTACATGACTGGGTATGTAGCATGACTCTTGGCATGTAGTTATCTGTCTGGCACATGGTAATGAGGGGGGGGTAACACGTGTACCAGCTTACACATGTTATCTTTATGCTTTAATAGGTTTCAGTGGAAAAGGATCCAGCACTGCAGGTTTCACATACCTGATGGAAGAACATCTGTAGAGGCAAATGATGCATTGTGCACACAGTACAGTCTTAGGACACTATCAGCAGTGGTAATAATGGAAGGAATGCTAAACTCCCCTGTAGCTGAGGAGACTGCAGAAGCCCAGGATGGACCTCCGCATCACGTGTTTAGTATATAACATCACATCCACATGAGACCTGTACATGGTACACAGGCTTCACAAATGGCCAATATAGCCAGGGTGGGGGTGGTTGCACACTGAAGCTATACAAGTTCATGTTGTACAAATGGTTGGCTCCACTGTGGTCTCAACCACTGGCTATGTTTGGTCACTTTGACATGGATAACCCCTCTCGTTCTCAGTGGAAGTGGACAGCAAGACTTTGTCTCCACTGTGCCCACTTCCCACAGCCTTGAATGGTCAAATGGATGTGGATGATAATTATCTGGCTATAACTTGGCCTCTACCCCTGACTGTAGATAGTCACTTGGACATGGATGATGTTCCTCCACCTTCACTATGGGCACACCCAATGGATGTCCCATTCTGAGTCCTACAATTCAGTAGCAGCCCGGTCTACAGTACGTGTTTCCAAAATGGAGTAGGAAATGTGGCACAGTGGTGGACACCCATATGCCAGTACCACACAGCCATGGCATGAGCACATTTTTGCACATGCAAACATGTCCACATGCCTTCAAACCTGACACTGCATAATATACTTAGCAAGCATTTTCACTCTTAGAAACTCTATAACATGACCTGTGGACATAACTCTGAAAGCTCACAATCCCCCAGCCATTTGCTTGCTTAACTTGTGTACCAGTCGTGATCCTTCCACCTATGCTAACACTGCTGTCCACCATTACCCCCTAAGCTGTGCAAATGGTGATGACTGTGGACTGCCCAGACTTCTGCCTAAGATAGCCATGGTAATTCTCTGATTATATAAATGTGTGCATTACTTCTATTCACTGTGTGTCTTGTCATGCCATGGTCCATATTTGCAAACCAGACATAACCTCTTTGCCATTGTCACAACATATTGTATATGCCACTACCTCACATGGGGACTTGCTGGCATCATGTTCATCTCTGACTCCTTACCAGTCCCCACTTTTGTTACTGCCACAAGTATGTCACCCACTGCTGCAGTCTCCTTGCTGTACCTGTTTCCATAGAACCATCCTGTGTAGCATGGCTAACAGCACAAAGATCTTTCTGCACATCTCTAGAGCATTATTCAGTGCACCAATAGATGTACTCTGGTACTGGAAGAGGGGCTGCAGCTGTCCAAATAAGTTCAACAATATTCAGTGCCTGCATCAGTGCTGTATTGTACATCATCTCCCTTTCTGGGTGCTGCTGATGGTATTCATAAGCCTTTGCTCTGAGGCATATGCAATACCACCTGTAAGCCTGCACAAACAGCAGTATAATAGGTCTGCTACCTATATTCATGTGAACAGACCTACATGGCCTGTAGGGTTGGCAATTTATGGATCTATATTTCAGATGACCCTATGGAGCCCCCCCTCCCCACATGACAGTAGTGTAGGTCGCACATATGGACATTAGGGAAACTTTTGAACTTGTTGAATGGTACACTGACCATGTGCACTGCATACCACCTCGCAGTTGATGAAGTGGAAACCCTGCAAGATCATAGTCTGGATTCCATGTGGAACAGGCAGGACCTTGCTTGTAATATGGGTGTAACCTTGCTTGTAATATGGGTGCAATCAATGACACCTACAACCTCAGGAAATGGTGTATGTCATACAGTGCCAGCATAGTGATGATTCTCCCCTATGCTGTCCACAGGAACCAAATATTTGCATCAAAGGTATTATAAAGATGTTTGCCATACAACATTATAATGCACAGCCTTCTAATGTTAGGAAACATCACACCTCCGCGTGACCTACCCTGCTGTTGTCAGTGACACTGCAGTATGTCAGAACACATTGCAGCAAGACACACTGCTATGAGACAGCAGGAAATGTAGTATGAAAATAAGGAGCCCCTGTCCCTCATCTTTGACACTGCTGTAAGCCATATGCCTCATACCAGAGGAGTAATTGTTAGTATTAAGGAACAGAATTAATTTGAAACATATCCTGTCCCCATGAGTGGCATTGCCTTAAAATAAGCATTACTGCTACAAAAAGTAGAGAAACTATTTTCAGCAACCACCTATAAATTCGGTGGAACTCATTATCCCCTAAAGTATGATGGGTTCAGAATTACCTGACATTCAGAACAGGAAATTGCTTATGCTTTACTAGGTTTTTGCCATGTAGAAGGTACAGAAAAACAGTGAAGACTAGATAATGTGCTATTCTTAAGTGTCCAGAACTGACAATATATTTTTCTCACTATCAATATATGGATTTTATATTATATTATGATATCACTGAGATGATATGCTTTGCAGCAAAGTATCATCCGTCTGTTCTGTAAAGTCTATGCATCGGTGAGAAAAGTGACTTGTCAAGGCTTACTTTTATCAATAAAGCATGACAAAATATACTTCTTTAATTGAAATCAATGTCTTATTTTCCTACTACTAATCAGGTATCCACTGTGCAACACTGAAAGAAAGTTTATCAGAATTAACACATTCTGTAATGCCATTGCACATTTGTTGGTACAGCTATTTGATTCTGTGCAGTACAGTCAATTTCCCTCATTTGTCACTCTATGTATTCATATGATATTGTGGACTGAAGTGTTTAGTCTCTTTGCTACCAAATATTTTAGTACTAAATTGTTTTGCTTCTAACTGTTTAACTGTACATGTTGGAAAACACCGGACTGAGAAGCCCTATCCTTCATTAGTGGCATTACTTTGTCAGACAGTATCAGTAAATTATAGACTACTACTAATGAGCAACAGACGTATGGCACAGATGCCATAACCCTCCTCACCATAGTGTCATGGAGTTCTCATGTTTGAGGGAAATAACCTATCACCAGTGGCACTGAGATATTTCACAAGTTACCAGGGTAGTATGAGGTAGAAGTACAACTAAAAGGAAGATGCCAACCCATCAGCAGTTTCACTTCCATATGCCCAGTGCACCTGGACACTGTGTGCAGTCAGAGGGGCAGTACAACTGAGAGAGATGCCCAGACTATCAGCAGTGGCATTGCCATATGCCTGATGGTATCTGGGCACTTTGTGCTAGCCCAGAGGAGTAGTACAATTAAGAGGGGATGCCCTTCCCACTATCAGTAGGAGTGTCATATGCTAAATGGTACCTGTGCATTAATTTTATGGTCTGCAGTGCACTTGAAAAGTAGATGCCCTGCCCATTATCAGTGGCACTGGCATATGCCAGATCGAACTGGAGTTTCTAGGTGCAGTACATCTAAGAGTGAAATGCCTATCAGCACATGGTATCTGGGCAGCATTTTTCTAATATGTGGGAGTAGTACACCTAAGAGGGAAATGTCATGCTCTTTGTCAGTGGCAGTGATGTATGCCATTTGGTATCTAGGCACAGTGTGCAGCTGTGATGGAGAAGTACACTTGAGAAGATGTCTTCCACCATCAGTACATTGCCATATGCCAAATGGTACCTGGGCACTATGTATAGCATTAGGGAGAAGTGCATCTTTAAGATACTCTGCTCAGCATCAGTACGACTGATGTATGCCAGTTAGTACCTGGGCTGTATGTCCTAGACTTGGAGTGCAAAGCACCTCAGAAAGAGTTGCCAGACTATCATTCATGGGACTGTCATATGCCAGGTGATACCTGGGCAGTATGTGCTAGCATCAGGGAAAAAAAAACACCTAACAGGAAGGTGGCTTATCTATAACCAATTGCTCTGATGTATGTCCAATAAAACCATATTTCTCACCCAGACCACCCACTTCTGACAGGTGATAATGCCACAGTATTTTTTGTTGACTGTTTTTTGATAGATTGGATGAACCACACCAAGGGGTCGATGCGTCGCGCAGAGGTTAGCATCGTCACCCCACAGCAAGAGGTTCTCTGGTTTGATTCTTGGCTGGAGCGCCGTCTGTGCGGACTATGCATGTCCTCCCTGCGGTTGAGTGAGTTTTAAAGACATGCAGGTAGGTGCGTGCTTGTGTGCCTCCTGTGAAGTTTGGGTGTCAGCCGGGCTGGCAACTTGACACCTTAAAAACTCACTGCCCATCAGTCTGCGGACCATTGATCCACTGTGATGACCCCTAACTGGGAAAAGCCAAAAGACATTGCTTTTGGATGAACCACACCAAGGGGCATACTTTTTTCTTGACCTGGGTGTTGAAGTGCGGAAAGACACAATTTCCAAAGTTAATGAACACGTTCTTCAAGGGCACTCATGGAAGTATATAAACACAGTTTCTAAGTAAACTGATGCACATTTCAACTAAGGAATGGTGCAGTTCTTTAAATGAGACAAATTAGAAACAATATTAAGTTTTTTGTCTGTTACCCAGACATTTTCTTCAGGTAGGTCATCAGCACACAATCTGCCCTCCCACTGAAAATGGTTTAATAATGCTGTATATGGAATTTTTTAATGAATTCCTGAATCTGAGTACTAAGAATATAGTAGGCAGTTTCTCAAGAAACTTGGAAGTACCAGAAGAAAAGATACAAGGTCTATAGTTATTTTACTATAGTTACTCTTCTTCAGAAATTATACAAATAGTAGCTTTTCATAGGCTAGGTATATGGTTACAGTATAAAAAGGGAGTAGAAATTATGAGCAATATAAACAGATGGGATACCAGTAGCAAGTTTTAGAAACATGTTCTGTAACCCGTAAAAGAGTTAGTGCCGTGATTCTTTTAGTAGGGAAGATTTTTGCAGAAGGTCCATATTTTTGATTTGTTCCTCATAAAATTTGTAGTTTTCTGGCAAATCACTGAGGAATGAAGTCACTCAATAATAACATACATTTGGAGTTTTAGACTTCATATCCTTCAGGAAATGCATGTTAATAGAAATCATGTTGTTTCAGCAACTTTATAAGGTTTTAAGAGCAATATTTAAAATATGTCCGTATCTTTGGTCCTTTGGTCCTTCCCACTGTTTTAGGCCTTGTCCAGATTTCTTGTGCTACGAGATGGAGGGGGGGGGGGGCAAAGGATATGCTTAAAATACTGTTAAAGGTATCCTATTATTGCATCCATCTAAAACCTCTTTTTTTCCCATTTTTCGGCATGTGGTCAGGGTGTCACTTCAACAGTGACAATCATCTAGAACCAAGGATCAATCCTCCGGGTGGCTAGTTCTGCCGTGGGGGTTGGTAATTTTCCATACCCCTTTTCCTGGATTTGTTGAAAAAAATAACGGGTTACAATATTCTAAAGACCATATTTTAGGGTCAATGTTACTAATTCATCGGTTATAAGCTTTTTAACATGGGTTTCTTCACCCAGAATCCGTAAGTTTAGTTATAATTGTGTTAAATTAGGGTTAGGATTCACATGACGTGTTATACTTGCATCCCACAGGTGATGTACATCATGGTGTAATGAGGAGCTTTCTTGCGCTCCGTGTATGTTCAGTTAGAGGTCACAGTTAATAAAACCGGAATGCTGGAGTTTGCTTGGCCGTGTAAAACATTAGAAATAACTTACAGGATAACATTGTAATATCCTTTTAAGGTAGGGAGTATTGAATTACTTGTACGAAAAAAATGACTAATGGGAAAATAACTGCTTTTTGACTGGTACATAGCTCGTTATCTTATCTGTAGAATTCGGGATAAAACAAAAATGAGGGAAGCCCGATTTAGGTTACCCTTTTCAATGCTAGTTTTATTTTTTAGTCATTAGGAAACTAGAAAGTGAATTAATTTTTACTTGGAATATAAGCAATGTAATGGGAAAATGTTCTCATTTTTTACATCTAAAATAAGAGCCTGACGGGTAACGTATAAGTTTCTCGGCACCAGTTCTGAAATGTGGAACAATTGGACAAAAAGGAGGAACACTTACTAGGTTCAACTTAAACTCAAAAGCTCAAAACGAGGTTAGTATCTGTTTCGTCGTACTATGCCAATAAAGCAGCGTTTTGTCAAATTAAGATGATGTTGTATTTGCTATTTAATGAAAAAAATATTAAATGTCAGCTGTTCTTCTGAATGGCTGAATGTGGAACATAGACTTTTAAAGACTCTCAAAATAAGACATGCTTTTAGCAATAAGATACAGCGGAGGAAGGGAGTATGGGGTTGTTTTGTATAGACTTTTTATTCCTCCCTGTCCCTGCTTTCGCCTGTTATGGTCCCCCTCTTCACAAAAATAAATACTGTGAGATCTTACATCTGTGCGAAAACTTCTTGTATCTGCTTTTAGAAACTTGTAAAAAATTCCGCCTTTTCCCCCAAAGATGTGCTTGTATTTATGGAAACATTGTCAAGTTATGACGTGGGATCGTTGGTAGTACTTTTTGTGCAGTTTTCTTGCTGGGATAGTAATGGAGACACTGTTCAACGCTCAGTTCTTCTGAATATTTTAAAGACGCGCTAGACTTACCCGTAGGTGAACAGGCGGCAATCCTCGAAATTGTGAACGCCGCTGGTCTCTTGGCGCCCTTTTTAGAACCGGTGTTAGAACTGATGGTTAACTACGCCGCGAGCTTTCTTCTCGACGTTAAGGGCAGATGATCCTTAATTTGTAAGTAGGTTCGTACACTTTAAGATGTATGCAGATTTCCCAAATGGTGTGATCACTCTCATGGCAGAGTGTATGCCCTCTCTTATTGTTACTTGCATTAGGGGCACCCTCGAAAGCACCGCTAAAGGTTTGTAGTGAAAGAGAACTGTTGTAATACTTCCAAGAGTGCCGTGCTCACCATTTTTCTCAACTGCCCCTGATTTAGGCTCAAATTTTACCATTTTCCTTCCAAAACTGGTGACTTGGGGTTAAAAGGTGGTGTTAACACCTGATAAATGATAGTGAAGTTAGACTTGCTTTAAAAATGCTAATTGACATTGTCTTACTCCATCAGTTTCTCAAGTTAATAGTACTAATATTTAAAGTGTACTTAATTATTTTTGGATTTGATCCCAATTCTGTTGAGATTTGTCCCAGAATCTCTTGAGAGCTATGCTGCTTATAGCTGGGTTTCTGAGCTTAATGTTAACTTAGGGTATATGCCACTTGGTGCATAAGATAAGGGAATACAGGTGTGGCATGTCCGTAGCATAACAGCACAAAGCACTGGAGGCACAAAATTCTATTCATAACAGGCTGAAGTTTTTCTTGTTTGCTAACGAAATACTTTAATTATATTGTTTCTCTTTCCTCTGGATACCCATCTTGGTCCTCCCTTAAAAAAAAAAAAAATGGGTGTCACATACATTTGTGATCCTATTGTTGTGAGTTAAACACCTACTCCCAACACTGACTGGGTTGTTTTATTCATTAGTAGTGGATTGCTTTTTTTTTGTCTTAACATACCTTAAATTGTATGCAAATGCAAACTCTTCTAGATTTGCAAATATTGCACCGAAAGTGTAATTAGAAAAGTGCGTTTTTGTACTGGATTGATTTTATGCACCCTCCCCATCAGTATTTCACTTTCTCATTGTGGTTGTAATGAACTCCCCCCTATTACAGAAAGTGTTCCTAAGTTATTTCCAAAAAAGTTTGGGTATTACTCTGTCCATGTTTTTCAAGTAAGTGGGAAAGCCTGAATCAGTTTTGTTACTGAGTTGGCCCCTCACCTGTATCTGTTTCCCCAGCAAGGATAGTTGTATCTGTTTCCCCAGCAAGGATAGTTGTATCTGTTAAGGAGGAGTTACATGTTTTTATCTTGGTTTCTCTTGTCATTACTTCTGGTTTCTTCCAAAGTCATAAGTGTAGCTAGTATAAGTAGAAAATAGTTTTAGTCAATGCACTATTGCTGAAACCCCGTGCATCTTTTTTTTTTTTTTTTTCAAGTATATTTATCTAAATATTAATTTGGGCATAATTTTCAGCTGTTATTTAGGAATGTATATTGCAGGCACTGGTGAAAGAATGAAATGTGTGAGGCTAGCTTTCCTGGAGAGGTTTGGCTTACCTTCATAAAGCCTTAAAGTATGAAAATATTGTTTTTGTAGAAGTGAAAATGCTATGTGGAATGCTATGTCAACAGGATTGCAAGTATTTAGAATGTTGACCAAGACAGCTGTTTATCTTGGGTATGGATTTGAGGCTGGGCAATCCCTTCTCCTTCCCTGCAGTGTATAGCATGTTTGCCTGTTATGGTAGGCGTAAAGTGTTACTCTTGACATCTATTGCTGTGATGCAAGTTAAGAATTTAGGTTTTTGACTCAGTCTTGTGATAAAATTGGAGTGTGGGGTGCTGTGATGCAGATATGGTCTAGATTCATTCTAGGTAGGAAACTGTGGTACTTCCTTCACAGCCATATTCAGTCTGGTGGAGCCCCTAAAAGCTGGGTATTTGCTTCCTCTTGTTTCTTTAATGATGTTTTTGGTTTCTGATAACTTGTCTATTCTAAAGTCGGGGTACCATAAAGTTCACAAAAATAGTATTGCTTCAGATTTTGTTTGCCAAGATTGTTGTTCTCAGTACCTGCAACATATCCAGAATTGCCTCCTAGTGTACTTCGTATGGAGTTTGTATCGGTAACATATTTATACTTGCATAATATTTGCCCTGTTGCTTCCACCATAAGTGGAACTGTCTTGGTGTTTATATTCCATGTTGTAATTTCATCTTGTATTTTGACATTCCCTTAGTACACAGGACACGACAAAACTAGGTGTTTTGATGGTTACTTTTCTTTTTTTTTTTTTTTTTTTTTTTAATCTTTAACTAAAATATCCTTGTTTTCATACTACTTTCTTGATTTGGTATTGGATGATCCCATATGCTCAGAGCTTCATTTTCACTGTTTTGTGGTTCATACTTCCAGCACTTCTTGGCTATTTTTGTTTGTGTTTGTACAACCACCATTATAACAGTCTTGCCTCATTATGCATGTCAGTATACCTACCCTCCCCCATGAGTATATTGTGCTCATTGACTTGATGATAAATCCATTTTATTGGCATATAAATGGACTGTGCTCAAATCAGTCAGTTTATTTTCCATGTGCTATATTATATTGTATGTTTTCTTTGGCTTACTAGTGAAGTCTTGCTCCAAACTGCTTTTTCTCCTGTTTATAACTGTCCTTTTGTAGGATAGTAATTGGTCTACCCCTCTTGAAGTTAAATGACCATCAGGCTATCAGACTTTGCATTTGTTCCACTACCAAACTGTTTCTTGCATGAAAACGTTCACACTGATGTTCATCGTGTTTCAGTGTTGCAGTCATTACACTTGGGTTATCCTGCTGGCAGGCTACCCGCAGTCTGCCTGAATTCCAAAGTCCTGGTCCGGCGTCTGTTGCTGTCGCTTCTTCCCTGACGTCAGTGCACCAGGGGTATAAAAGATGCAGCTGACACCATTTTCTTCAGTCTTTCTTGCTGCACGGTGCCTGAACCAAGAGCAGTTCACAAGTGCTGGTCGACTGACTCCTGAGATTTTCAAAATCTAATTTCTGATCCGAAGTCTTCATTAAAGCTAAGTACCCCATTGGGGAAACTTTTTTCTTGCTCCAGACCGATGTCAGAAAAGGTTAACTATTGTATTTCTTGTGGGAAGCAAATACCTCATAAGGATTTTCACTCTTACTGTATTCCTTGCCTAGGCCCTGACCACGACGTTGCTAGTTGTCTGTTTTGTGCTAGATTTAACCAACGCACTATTAAGCGTCTGTACGATTTTGCTTTTCATTACTTTGGCCCAAGATTCAATTACATAATGCCGTTGGATGACCGGAGTTTATAAAAAACACAAGGAAAAAGAAAAGGACAGGCATCTGAGGTCCAAAACCGACGACTAGGCTTCCGCTAAGCTAGTCGCTGGTTGTCAGTGAGGCACTTTCGCAGCCCCTGACGCCTGTTACCTCAGAGCCATAGGCTGCTTCAGACTCCCACGTGGAGCCAACTGGGCCTCTGGAAACTCAAGGTATTGGACACTCTGAAACTATTCCCTCAGATGGGTCCGGAGCCGCTGTGCAGGCATCGGCTTCTGAGGGTGTTTTCAGACCTACACAGTTATATGTAAAGCCAACCTCAGCTTCAAAGGCAAATACTAAAGTAGCTCTAAAGACAAAGAAACAAGTACAACATTCTCCTGGACAGACTTCCATGCCTAAAAAATGGATGCTTAAAATGGCTGAAGACCTTATTACTTTGATCAGGGGTTCCCATCACCCTCCTGATAAGAGGCCTAGGCAAGAGGCAGAATATGAATCTTCAGATCAGGTTTCCATTTCCTCTGACTCATCCTCTGAACAGGAATACTCTCTTCCTCCCTATGAGGATTCTGGTGCTGATGAATCTATCCCTTCAGCCTCTCCTCCTGAGGATTATTCTTTTGGGGAAACCCTGCAAACCATGAGGGAGCCTTTTCATTGGGAGAGCCAAGATTACTCAGAATCTAAGAAAAGGCTCAGAGATTTTCTTTTACTACCTCAGCACAGACCTCTTGCTATTCCCCCTGTTCTAGACATTGTAGATGTATTTTCAGAGTCAGGCCTGTTTCCTAACTCTTTATCCCCTGCACCTGTTCATAGGTTGGTTCTAGGCTATCAGCCCTAGGGCCTATACAAGCCTAGCCATAACAATTCTCTGGCTATTTCTTCCCACATATTTACTTCCCTGGACCCCTGTCTAGCAGGGCAACTGACGTGATCCCTGGGGTGAATTTATAAGTTAAGCCAGACAGATACTGCAGGGTCCCAGATTCCCATAAATTTCTATATAAAAACCCTGCTGCTGACCCAGAAACCATATCTCAGGGTCCCAAGGGAGTCAGGGCTTCCACTGCTAAAAACCCTGTCCCCTCTGATAGAGATTCAAGGGCACTGGACAGATGGGGGAAAAAGTTTACACTTCTGCTACCTTGGCTGTAAGGGCTTTAAATTGTCAGTTTCATATGCTTAAATATCAACAATACTTAATGTCACTGTTAAAACATGTTGGCAAATTCTGAATGTCCAGAAAACAAGAAAATGCAGGAGTTATTGCATGCAGCTGAACAAGTGGGAAAGCATACATTGCAATGTGGTTTTGATTCTCTGGAGGCCTCTTGTAGGGCCGCTGTTACGGGTTCTGTCATTAGGAGGCATGCTTGGTTAAAAGAACAGAATCTGCCTGATCATGTTAAAGCAAAATTACTGGATGCTCCATTACAGCATGATACTTTGTTTGGTGTTAAGGCAGAAGAGGTGTTGAAGAAAATGGAGGATAAAGAGAAATCTATGCAGACAGTTAAATATTTCTTACAGGTACAGCCACCCAGATTTAGCAGGAACTGGCATACAAAGAATTGGTCCTTTCCAGTGTCAGACAGGCCACAAACAGGCAGATACCGACACCCTAGAGGCAAACCCCAGCTCCAAGACTCATACCGGCCTAAACAATGGGGTGCTTCTACCTCCAAAAGCGGCGAAGACAAATCACAGCCATATAGAAAACAGTTCCAATGACTTTCCTCTGCCAGTACCAAGCACTTGTATTTTGGCAGCCCCCTTAGGGGGAAAACTAGCACTTTTTTCACAAAATTGGCACATGATAATCCAGGACAAATGGGTCTTGAATATAGTGTCTCAGGGCTACAGGTTCCACTTTCACACCCTGCCAAAGGCAAAAGGTATGCCAGACTTGCCACACAATCAATGGTCAGAGGCACAAAAGCAAGTTTCTTCCCTCATGGACATGAGGGACATCCAGCAAGTACCACAGCAAGAGCAGGGACAAGGATTTTATTCGACTTTTCTTGGTACCAAGAAAGGACAAAGCCTGGAGACCAATACTGGACCTGTCTATACTAAACACTTTTTTTTGGACGTTCCAAAATTCAAAATGTTGACTTTGCAGCAGCTTCTGTCCATGCTGGGAAAGAAGGCTTGGCTTGTAACTTTGGACCTAAAAGAGGCATACCTGCATGTCCCAATAAGACAATCTTGCAGAAGATACCTCAGATTCATAGATGGCTCAATGCACTACCAATTCTCTGCACTGCCCTTTGGCTTATCTACTGCACCCAGGGTCTTCACAAAATGCCTGGCACCAGTAATTGCTTTTTGCAGGCAAAGAGGAATTCAAATATATCCTTACTTGGACGACTGTCTTATTCAAGCAGAGAACAAGGACATTCTACTAAAGCATCTGGCATTTGTAAATAAAAAAAAAAAAAAAAAAAAATGTGCCATTTGTCTATTATACACCTGATCAAGAGTAATTAAAATAAAACTTTCAGTGCTTCCTTAACCCATGTTGGCTTTATGATGCATAATGTTGTTGCCCAGTGCCAGCCGCAATTCAACTTGTCCAGTGTATTTTTGTCTGCTTTGACCATTTGTACTATTTAAACTGCTTCCTTAGTCAGGGCATCTTCTCCATAGGTTTATAGATGAAAAGTAGGCTTGCTGCCCTGAAAGTCATTTTAAGCCTAGCCAATAAACTTGAGGACATAATTAAGCATTGTTCCTTCTATTTGAGGTTAAAACCTTAAACATCATGCCAAACATGTCTACTAAAATATCAGAATTGGCTTCTTCTGTTTCTTTGTGATATTTGCCTTTGGTGAAAATCCAAAAAGGGAGGTCATTTGCTTTCTGAAATGTGTTCACAGCTGTAAATGTACATACTGATGTGGTTTTTCATTTATTTCTGCTGCCATGTTTGCATACTGGGAGCTCTGGAACCCTTCCCATCTTGAAACTGGGGTAGTATGTAGAAGACCAGACTAGTGATATTTTCTACATAATTATTAGGCAATAGCCATCTGAATGGGACCTGTCTGTCTTTTTATAATTGCGGAAAATTTGAGATCACAACTGGCTCTCATGAACCAAATGGTTTATAAATGCAAAAGTTTAATCTTGGTACGTTTCAAACAGCAAAAGAGTGTGGAGTAATCTAATCCAAGTTGGCTGGACATATGGCTCTGGGATAAAATTGTAATGTTCACATCACTTGTTTCTCTTAAAGGACATCTAATGTCCTAAACCTATTTTTCCTCCCCAGAGTAAATTTCTTTCTGTAGAGAATTGGCATATATTTTCATACATTAAAACATAACTTTATCAATCTGTGAAATTTCTAATATAGTTTGCATCTGTGCAAACCATGTTGGAGCTGAATGAAATTTTCTTGATAGTTTCAAATGTTCTTCCTTGCTGTTGGCATAATTTTGCCTAATGGATCTGAAAGGCATTCCTCTCAAACAAAATGCATGGTGAGGTACCTGCAGCGCACTCACAGCCTCTGTCATAAAGCTATTCAACTTCAAAATTGACAAGTGGCTTTTGCTCGGGCAAAGCTGCATTCTTTCACTGTGGGCCATAAACCTATTAAGACTTTTGTTGTCTGAAGGTAAATAAACCTGAACCCCTGAGCGCAATTTCTAATCAAATGTGTTTTTGCTTGTGGTGGTATTGTGAATAACCTTTCAAAGATGGCTTCCTAAATAATTAGCAAAGTAGTCTGACATTGTATTGAGAATTCTGAAACTGGACAGTATTTTATTTTCATTCTAAATGACATACTGTGATCTGACTGGATAAAATAGAGCATTATAAACCTTATCAGCTGTGGCCTCCCACTTCATCATGGACAAAATGTAACTTTACAAGAAAAGGTCAAATTAGCATATCTGTCCCCTTGAGTGTATTTAGGGTTATAAGAAAAACATGAGTTGGCTATGCTGTTAACAGATTTAGATTGTGTAGAAATTTAGTGAGAGATAAATGGATCACTATGGCCATAAACATTTGATTTACACCGATTGTTCAGAGTGGTGCATGCTTTATGCTTAAACCTCAGTGTGGCGCTATAATCAGGATGTGATATGCTGGCTCACTGCTGTGACGGCATGAGGATATTCTCATATAACTAGTTTGCACACTCTGTGATTGGGCAACTTCTCTAGTGCTGGATGCCCCCTCTTAAATCCTTGACCTTCAGCCTTTGTATCCGAATCACAGAACCAGTTCTGCTAGAATCCCTCTGCTGCATCTCACCTTTTTAAAAGGAGTAATGTGACTTTAATTTCTACAAGTGCCTGATTATTTGCTTGCTTGTTTAGTTACATTTAATGCTGACTGTGAAGGACCAACTTCCTTTAGGGGGTGTATGTTGAATTAATCCTGCTATGGATAAAGGTTGCAGTTCTGATTGCCACAGCTTTGTTAGCATTTATAAGAGCCTCAGTTTAACTTTTACAGGTTTGGTGACCCTAAGATTGTCTGCTGCATAGTTAAGTAAGAATGCCAAGATGATGCCCAAATAGTTTTGTTCATTAGTGGTTTACTTGTAAGAAGTGTGTGCACTTCTCTGAATACATGTTTAGTATTTCTACTAAGTGAATTAGGAGGCATAAAGGTTTGTATTTTTTCTGTGGTACAGCTAAAATAAATAGTTTGGATTACCACGTCAAAACTACTGATTTGGGCACTGTGTAGTTGGGAGTGCAAATGTACTATCATCTAGTTTATATTTAGGCGCTACATGTTTTTTAACTTTCTTGCCCATCTGTAAGTGGCCAAGAGCTAATGTGCAATGGATTTATAAAATATGTCCATGCCTGTGTATGTGACTTATTCAGTTGGCCTTGCCACCTTGAGACAGCGCTTCCTAAGGGATTGTTCCTAGACTTGCTCCGCCACAGACCTGGTCTGTCAAGAATATGCTTTCCCGAGTTCTCATGACTTCATTTTGCTCCAGTGACGAATCCTAATATGTCTAGCCATGCAAGAGTCCTAGCTGGGCTTTATATGTCTACTCACCAAAGGACTTCATTGTAGCTAAAATAAAGGTGTGTAGAGAGCAAGGGAAGACCTTTTTATTGTGTGTGTGTGTGTGTGTGTGTCTTTCGGCTTTTCCCGGTTAGGGGTCGCCACAGCGGAGCTCTGGTCCGCTAATGATTGGTAGTTGATTTTTACATGCCGAGTTACCAGCCCTGATGCACAACCTTCAACGAAGGTATGCCCATTCACGCATGTCTTCACGCAGAAGACGGTCTATCTGAGAATCAAACCGGACAGCGTCTTACTGTGAGGCGACAACGCTACAGCAGCACCACCACCACGGGTAGTTCATTTTCTAAGCTGGAAGTGTCCTAGACTGCAGTGGTATTGGAATCTCTACTATAACTGGGGTGGGACATATGAGATAAAACATACAAGTAAATTTTCACAGTGCAAGCATAGTCTTAGTAATTTTTGTGACTCCAAAATTAACATTTTATTGTTTATAAACTGAATTTTAAACTTGCTCCAGGTTGTATAAATCTGGGGTAGTTTCATGTTGTCTTATCTTAAGCTGGATATATGCATGTATTTTGTTGATTTGATAACCTTGGATTTTTCCAGGTTGTTTTAGTTATCCACTTGATGGGGCAAGATTGAGAATATTTGAGCCTATCAACCCTGAAGTTAAATTGCACCTCTTTTTTCAAGTAAACTCCCTTCTACATTGCAGCTGCTTAGTCCCCTATGATTTAATTGACTTAAAGTATATCCACAGGAACCTTGTAATCCCTACTATACCGGACTGCCCTGTTCAAACCTGAGATTCCTTTTTTAAAGCTTTTGCAACTTTCTGCACAATCCCTGCTGACGTTTCCATCTGCTTTGTTAGTATGGGCTCAGCATTTCAGAAAGGTGGCAAATCTGCTGTCCCTTTATACAGAATAACCATTTGCTTAGATTGCCTTTTTGAATTGCTTCAGACTGCTGCTCATCGGTAGCCCCCCCGAATTATATCCAGCTTCCTGTCTCCATGCTAAAAATTGAAACTGTAACTACATAAGGACGATATCTAGATGATGAGCCGACAGTAAGCAAAATCTCTGCACTATTTCCTAGTTGTCATGTGCCATACTTGTGAATTTAGTCTTATTCATGTGTTGTGTAAATTTTTCTCTGAATAGAACCACCCCCCATGATTTCTCATGATCTTTAATATCTAGGTCTAGCATTACATTTTTATTGGACTTCCAGGCCCTACTCCTCCTATGATTAGGGGATAGTGGTAATCTAACCTTGCAGATGGGAAGAGGAGAAGGTATGTTATGTATGTATTTTCATTTTCTCTTACCAGAACTCTTGTATCTCTTGCCTAGTGAGATATAGTATTGTCTTTTGACCATTTCTAGCAGCATTTCTCCCTTAATCTATTGTTTAGTAATATTTGGACATGGTTTGAAATGCCCTTGTTTAGTCTACATGCATATGTTACTAAGCCAGTCTAGCAGATATTTTAATCATTCTATACAATGTAGTGTTATCCATTCTATATTTCCATGTCTAAATTTTAGTGATTCATTTCTTCCATTTTTTGTAAAGCCTCTTCATTACATTGTAAGCATAGTTTTTTGTAAATCGGTATTTAAATACTGACCCCACTGCTTCCTTTGAATAGCCCATCTTGCTGGGTCCAGAGTTAGGCTCATCTCCACCTGTCAGCATCCACTTCCAAGTACTTCTACACTCTTTGCTCATTTTTTTGCCAGCTGAATTTTATATCACAAATACTCAACACTTGTCTCCAATTCTGCAGGTTGCCAGTCCTGTAGTTAACCCCCATTCTGCTTCTGCATGCCAAACATCTCTCACTTCAACAATTCTGCTTTCCTCAAATGAATAGAATTGCTTACCCCTTCTTTTGTGGTTTGTCCTTTCTACTTCTGCTTCAGCTTCCGGGAAATTTCAGCTGCACTTTGAATTTGCATTATTTAGAGGGGGAGGAAATGTTTGAAGTTTAAACCATCCAGTTCACTCTGATCCACTTAAGACTTATGTTTCATTCTACCTAAAATGACTGCAGTGTAGTCAGTTTGACACTTTTCTCATAATGACATAACTTCCTTAACCATATCCTTCTTAACCCCTTAGAGCAAGAAATCTGGACAAAGCCATACATAATTGGGGGAGGTGAAAAGATCCCAAAACAGGGGAATTTTTTTAACATTGCTTTTATAAACTTAGACATTTGATAGAACAGGGTTTCCATTAGCATGAATTTTCTGAAAGATATGAAGTCTGAGACTCAAAACTCTGTAAATTTCTGACTTCCATTTGCCAATAACTTGCCAGAAAACCAAACATCTGAGGAACAGAAAAAAAATCTGGACATATTGTACTTTGCTTCAAATAAAACTACTTTGTGCTGCAAAAGCCCGTTTCATCCTTTGTTCAGGAATTAAGTGTTTAGAAACTGTGATTGGGAAAAGCATTCCCTTGTGTTACTTCTGCCCTGACGGCACTATTTTAGGACTTGCATTTCTTTTTCAAGATAGAGAAACCGTTTCAGGTCTTGTGTAAATCTTGAGTGAAACTATTTTGGGGCCTACATGAGATTAGTGAGGGAAACTCGAACAGGTTTCATGGAACTTCTTCCTCTGTGACGGCACTTCTTGCAGAGATTTCTCCTAGACCATTGGAGTGCTATTTCATGATGTTTCAAGGATAACTATTGGGTCAAGTTAGTCTGATTATTTTTTTCACATCAGAAAAGACCCCAATGTGCGTGGTCTCATTATCTAATTTATGGCTGAGTAAACTCTCCCATAGCTTTTATAATTGTATCCTCATCTGTCTTGCCTTGAAACATCTGCAGAAACCTGAGCTACAATGAACAAAAACAAGCTTTTTTTTTTTTTTTTTTTTTAATCCTGTTTTTAAGGGTGCTTAACTTAATCAGTGTAACCCATAATCTTGGATCTATTGTCGCCAAACATCTGTAGTCCTACTCCAAACACTGCGTGTCTGTCATCTAACAGATGATCATCTGCCAGGGTACTGGGTACAATTTTAACGGTAACTAGGCAAGTTTGACAGAGCATGTTTTCTTTGTGAGCATTTGTCCATCTTAAAAAGATGGTCAAACAGGGTAACTGGACAATGGTAAACAAAAAACCTACTGTGCTGTCCTCTGGATATTGGCATAATTCTGGCATAATTGACAACTGCCATATCTTAGACCTATTATACACAGACTTCACCTATATTTGGGATATTCTCTTGGCTTTTCCAATGACCATGCAAAGATTAGCCAAGACATTAGTTTTGCCCTAGCCAAATGAGCCTATGCTATGCCCCTGAGAAAGAGTGCAATGAAATACTTCAGGTGTGTTGTGCTCCATAGTCTGTACCATAGCACACTTCCCATGGACATTTAGTATCCTTTAAACAAAAATGGCATATGTCTGACGTATATGTATTGGCATACAGGGGATAGACCCAGGCCTATTTTCCGCATCCCCTTGATAAATCTAGGCAGTAACCCTGTGTATAACTTGGCAGTGCATAAAGGCATTGGCATATCCATTTCTGCTTCCTTGGGTACAACTACGCATAAATGAGCATCAGCATGCCCTTGGCATTTTGCTAGGCCTGTTGTGCTGTCCTCTGGGAATAACTGGACAACAAAGTGTGCATAAATAGACATTGACATTTTTTTTCAGACTTGGTAAGCCCCCAGTTTTTCTTGGTTAGTGTCTACCTTGGTCCTGCTGTGGTGAGTCCATCTCCAAGAACATTCAAAATGGTTAACCTTTTTGTAATATCTCTTCATATAAGAAATAGGATGTTATCAAATATTTAAATGCTTTTGTCTTTAACTGGCTTATACTTTCCAGTGTTAAAGTGCCCTCTCTTACTCACTCCCCAGCTATAGTATGTCCTGGCCTTGCCCATGGGTCACTTTCTCCAGTGCTGACCAGCATTACTTAATTGACAGTTTTCAAAAAAGTCACATTGTCGTGTTGCCTGTGATATCTAATTTTCTATCTTTAACAACTTTACTCTGTCTATTAGTGATGATGGTTTCCTTTTTTCATTTTGGCTTCTAATACATTCACTCCTTCTGGATGTACTTCTATGGCGTAATCAGCTAGTATTCTAGCCTCCCATATCTGTGCATGTTTTAGAACCTTAGGATTCTGAAGGCTTTTCTATTTGATTTAATCATTAGCTGTTATCAGAAGAGCCTTGGTGACCTAACCTGATTTGGATCCTTGAGCTGAAATAAGTGACTTTCTCCAAAGAAATCTGATCTTTGTTTTCTGCATACCTTTTGTAAGTTTTATAGATTCATCAGCAAGTACTAGGGTAGCTGCCCTTGTGGACCATTTTAAAAACTAGACAGTTTCCCTTTTTTGTGCACAAAATGACCTTTACCATTTGGTCATACTTTGGCCTTGCCCATCCCACATTCGATTTATTGGTGAACATGCCATCCAGAAGATGAGATGTAGCCTTGGCTAGTGTTCATACACTACATAAATATTTGGATGTACTTTGTACACAATTGATCTAGCAAATGAACCATTGAAAAAGAACTAGGAAGTTGCAGGTTATTTTAGGGCTAGAAATGCAAACTTTTCAATTGATATTTCTTCTGTGTGTCAGTCTGTGAATATCTTCTACCGTCCACTTTCTCTAACACAAGCTTGCTAGAATGGTGCTTTTCTGTGGCAACGTTTTTTTTTTTCTTATAAGCACACCAGTCTGTGGTGCAACCCTGTGGAAGTTAAAGCTGCTAAATGTCCCATTGCTTGTAAGAAAGTTGACTAATCCATTTGAATGGGCCCCTGTGTTCACAATGGTTTTTATTTTGTTAAGGTTGAAAAAACTAATGCCATTTAGCTTCCTGATTTAAGTAAAGCAGCCCCTTGCCCATATTAGGTCTGTAGATCCTTTTTTAGGACTAATGTGTCAAAGCTGATCTGAATGCACATATTTGATGGAAATTAGGATGTGAAAGAACCACAAAATGATCCACTGGTTGACAACAGGACATCTTGTGAATGGTGTACATGTGTAGGAGAAAGGGGTTGGCCTCTCGTTTCCAGATTTCACAGATGGGCTGTAGTTGGGCAACTAGTGTGAAATAACTGCTTTGACTCATTACATTTGAGTGACACCTTCAGGTGCATCTGCAGTTAACTCCTGCTGACATCTCTAGGCGTCAAATATTGCTTGTTCGCATATGCATCAATTCCAAAAGCATGCTACATGCAAGGTTTTGAAAGATTTAATTTTAAAGCCCACACAATGGCAAACTCAACTGCATTAACATCTGACCTCTGTTTAGTGCAGGTAAATAGATATTAACAGTTGTTTTTATGATATTAATTTATATAGATATAATTTTCACATTTTTAAATATCTCAACAACCAAGTAACACAGAACTCCTTAGCCTCATATGAAAGCTCTCAGCTAGATGAATAAAATGCTGACAGTATGCATGTAACTTGAATGGTTGCCGAGATATTGTAAGTTTACAAAATATTGCAAATGTAATAGTTACTGTGTTTACAGTGACTTGTATAATTTGGTTTAAGACCTAGAACTTAAAGAATACTACCACTATAAAAATAGTTTGTGCTGAAGAGTTTGCTATTTATACTTCTTTCATAACCCTTATGGTTCCAGAAATACAAACATTTTGTTTGAAAATTTAGGACATAATTTGATTCTGTTAAAAGGCTTAGGCTCCGCCCATTGGAAGGTACACTGCAATCTTCTGAGCTCCATTGGAGTGAATGAGTTAAAAGGAATAACCAAGTATGGTGCAAAACTGTAAGAGGCTGTATGTTGGCACCCTATACCTTTTTGAGTGTTAAAGAGGGTCCTGTAAAATGTAGCTATGGAATTTTCAGGCAAGGATTACTAGTTCTAGGAGTGTCTATATAGATCTTGTATTAACATGAAGAGTGGTGAACCAGAGAGGGTCTAGCTGGTGACATGACTCTCTGCGGCGTTTGGACTGGCATGTTAATGTTCAGTTACTTGATGGAAATCTGGCACATGTTGAGACCAAGTATGGTACTTAAAATGGTAATGTTGCAGTAATGGTAGTAATGCCAGCCCACTGAGGCATAGAATTTGAATATGATCCAGCATATGTCTGCATTGTAATAATACTACTAATGAATATTTTAATTGAACCCTGTAACTGCAGAAGTCATTAACAATTTCTAGTAAAGCCAGGCTGCAGTAATGCAGCTGTACAGTAATGATACTGTATAAAATATGCTACTTAGTCTGATATTAAGTTAATCTAAAGTTTTGTAAAAGGATGCAGGGCTGAAAAAGCAATAGGAATTTCTGGAGTGCTGCAAAAGCTTTTTACAATGGTCTCTCTAGCACTAAAAATGTGTTTTATGGAACAGTACTGAGTTGGTGCTTTCTGCTTACATTACTTAACCGAATTACTATATGGAAATGTATGGCTATGCTTCTATAGATACTCCTGAATTAATAGCCTACTAAGTACCTATGAACATATATGGCCTACCCTAAAGACATTGCAGCTACTTACTCGGGGGTAGTGATAAGCTTTTTTTCTCATGAGGCCATTAACCAGCCTGGGAAAGTAAAATTGTTCATTTCTTCAATATTGTCCTATTTTTTGAGTGTCTACAGCAAAGTGCTATAAATACGGGTACTTCATGTTACTATGATGGGGAACTTTATCTCAGATACATTTCTAGCATGTTTTTTGTAGAGCTTATGCCACCTGTGTGTATTGCAAAGTAATACTTTTTCTCTTTCCAACCAGACTTCAGATTCCTGGGGTTGAAGATATAAAAGTTAAAGGATTTTGGGGTTGAAAACTTCATAGGTAGGGCATCCATTTATTACTGTTCTTGAATGATTTTGCAATGTTTAATCCTGACAGTCCATCACTATACATATCTGAAATTTATTTTGTTGCTGTGAAGGGACTAGACTACTGACAGAAGGGATAAAGATACCACTGCATATGTATATAGCTTTTTTCCTACTTTATATAGATTAAGAGGTGTTGCGTCTAGTTCATCTGCTTAACAAAAACATTTCCTGAATGTAAAACTGGGAGCTACTTTTTTTCTTATAGGGTATTGAGTTATAAAGGGCTGGGCGGCCACGGTGGTGCAGTGGTTAGCATTGCCACCTCACAGCAAGAGGTTCTCCGGTTCGATCCTCTGCTGGGGTGCCTTCTGTATGGAGTCTGCATGTCCTCCCTGTGGTTTCCTCCGACATTCCAAAGACATGCCGCAGGTGGATTGGACACTCTAAATTGGCCCTAGGTGTGAGTATGTGCCTTCTGTGGAAGGTTGGGTGCTAGGCTGGCAACTCGACACCGTAAAACTCCACTGTCAATCACGAGCAGACAAGGTGATCCACTGTGGCAACCCCTAACCGGGAAAAGCCAGAAGAAGACGATGGAGTTACAAAGGGCTCTTGCACACTTTGGTTTTGATTATGAGGAATTTGGTGAACTTAGATAGCCATATCTTTCTTGTGGCTTGCAAAGATTTGTAAATTTTTAGTGTTGCATACAATTAAATTAGAAAGCTGGATTTGGCTTGGTGACAATGTGCCCAAGTTTGCTATGTTATGCATTTATTACATGTTTGATTTGACAACACTATTATCCAACGCTGAATGTCAAATCAGCAAAACAGTCTTTCCAAACCTCTCTTTTTTCAGAGGTGACACTCCCCCAAACTTAAATATACCTACCCTGACCTTGCACAACAGTGGAGTAAAAAGAAAACTCCACTGTTGGTGAAAGTGGTTTCCTTGCTTTGTCTTCATTCAGCATTCGATGCTTCTCTTGAATGGCAACCACAAACTTTTAGTTGTAGATTATCTGAACTGGTGTGAATCTAGCTTACAATATTTTGTCATCCGCTTGATTCTTCTGTAAACCTTTGGACATAAAATATTATAAATAAAATGCGACGGTGTTGTATACAGCTTCAAAGTAGAGCATTTCATTCAGTTTGTCTGTTTAATGAATGCAAAATATGTTGGTTATGTAATAGTTATAGCTGAACAGTCTGCCAAGATTTTGAGAAGGAAAACCAAGATCACATATGAGGTTTTGTTAATGAAACTGTCTAGCTGGTTTAAAATGTACTAAAGTTTTCATATTTTTTTTTTTAAGCAGTTCGTAGTTAAATGGTAAGGAATATGTAGCAAAGTGCGAGTCCAATTTTTTTTTTTGTGCTGTAGTTGCTACTGGAAGATTAACATAGCTTTAAATTTTTGCTGCTGGGATTTGGTAGTGCATAGCTAGATTTTTTGTGGCGTTCACATCTGCAACTATTTATTACATGCTGGCAATATGCGACATTAGTGGTGCATCCTTTTGAACCTGGGCAATCTTCATCTTATTCTCAAGACTGAAGATCACTGAGGGTAGGAAAAAGATTTTACTACTACTACTACTACTACCAGAGTACAGGAAATGGTGGTGGTGGGGGGTGGGGTACAGCAACCAAACCGCAATTTGGTTTTATAGAAATTCTAGACAGTTTATTTAATTTGTTGCAGGTTTCAAGAATCCTGGGGGTAAAGATTCTTCTAAAAGGTAAGTTTTGCACTAGAAGATGTGTACTGCTGCAAACCGTGGTGCTGTTAATCTCTTGCTTGTTGTTGGACAGCATGTTTTGGTCATGTTTGGCAGCTTGTAGCCCTGAATCACTGATTGTGGAGATTGGTTGCTTTTAAACGATCAAACTAGCCTGAAGTCTGCTGTGTGCGAAACACTATTTCCGCATTTCTAAATGTGCTGATCTAAATCTCTTAGAACCAGTATAGATACTGCGAGACTTGACAGCTAGCAGAAATCTGACTGTCCGCTTTGAGGTCAAGTAATGCCATTTCAGCATATATATGGATTCTGTTTATAGGCTTTAACCTACCAAGTTGAGATGACCAGTATCGGTAAGGACATTGAAGATTTCTAAAATAGACTTTCTTGTTGAGGTCTGGTCTAGCAAATTAGTCTGAACTGCATGTCAACTTTTGGGTTGGTCTGGTCTTGGCTAATTTGTCTAATCTTCAATTATGGTATGCAAGATTGAAAGTACAGATCTCTGAAAATGAGCTTTCCTGATGAAGCTTGATCTTAATGTTCATAACTGCATTATTTAACTTTATAGAGGGTTGTCTTTTTAGATTTGGCTTATTAGTAGGTGAGAATGGTTTAAGTAGAATGTTGCAGTAAATTATCTAGTTCTTGTAATAGGGAGCCTCCTAAACTGACCACCATCCAATATTTGCATATACAGTGTTTTGCAGTACTAGAATTAACAGAATCTAAAACACTGAATACTTAGTACCAAGTTTGGAATGGTTGACTATTGCAAATTGGGTTATGGTGACTTCTGCTGATTTTTGGCATGGTTAGGAATGTTATATCCACAACTGGGTGCCACCTTCATGTGTTGGACAGCTGTTATAGTTGCGCTTTGTCTTGGTGACATTAGTATGGTTATGCATTGTATTGGCTTTTATTTGTCCTGTCTTGGATACTCAAGTTGTATAGTGATGGACATCAGCTGTCACTTTCTTAATTATATGATTCACTCTATGCTACTGAGATGAAACTGCTGCAAGACCCCAGGATTGAAGCTAAAAAAGGACCCCAGGACTTCAAAGAAGAGGTGAGAGTTTTCTGTTAATATATTTGAAAATCATTGCATAGTGGCAAACCAGGTGCATTTACTAGTAAAATATATTTGGTACCTCTGCCACATGCTGTTACAGCTGCACAAAAAAAAAACGTGTTGCTGGGTGTTATATTAGCAAACTTTGGAATGTGCAGAGGGTTGTGCTGCTTGTTCTAAATATCGTACCTTTTAGTGTCATGGCTGGCCCAATTCCATTGGGTGCTGTGGTAGCCTGCCTGGTCACTCTTGTGCCTACATTTCCTTGATTTTCCTTTATTTGCAGCCGTGCTCTGAACTCATGCTGCAATTTCAAGTGCACCTTTTATACTATTTCGATATTTTTGTCAATTTACTTACCTGAGTAGTATGGGGAAGCTTGTATTTTGTAAAAGAAACTAAAGCAAATTGTCTTGAACCTGTAGATGTACACTGTGAATTATGGAGCTTTTAATAAATAAAACGTAGCCTGCAAATATCAACTTCTGGCTAAACTCTCCATTAGTACAAACATCGTATATGAAGTGGGCCTGTGATTGGTACAAATTTTCAAGTGGGTATAATGTGACTGAAGTGATACTCCATTTTCTTTATAAAAGGAGTAGCTGTCTAGCCTACTTGTCCTGTCATTACTCCATCCTTGAACTTTGGTACCTTTAAAGTAGTTAGTATTTAGCAGTAATAAGTCAAAGCTACTTATTAAAGTTTACAAAACTGCTATAATTCCCAAGCAGGTTAGTTAAGGTGGGGGTACTAAATAGTGCACTAGAATGAAAAAACAAAACAAGATGATGAATATTTGGTATATTCCATGATAAACACCCACATTAGGCACCAGGGAACCCTTCGGTTGCTAGGGGCTCCCCCAACTACAACATGCTGTCTTGTGTTGATATTTTGTTACATGTTAAACCAACAAAAAAACTAGTACAACAATAAAAAATCTAGTGGGGAATAACAGTTTGACTAATCCTAAGGACTGCCACCATATCTACTGCTTTAAAATTCAAAGGTGTGTCTGGTTGTAATAGTGTTTTATTAAGTTACATTATTCATAATTTCATTCTGACATAATGCCCTTGACTTGGTTAAATCCTGCTGGTGGGCACTTTCCACTAAAATTGGCTTGGACACCTGTGACTAAAAGACTTTGATTGCTTCTAAAACCATCTGGACATACAAAGCTGGTAAGTAATTTTTTTTCTAACCACTTGTGTGCTGTATTTATTGATTTGGTTAAATTTCACTGTTTTTCACCTGCAGTTGTTAAACTCATCTGTTTGTTACTGCACTGCTCATAGGTTGTTTTAATACATTACCTAACCTCCTCCTGATACCGCAGCAGGTGTTCTAGGTTTGCCAAAATTTTCCTGAGTCTGCCAAAATATTCCTAAGTTTTGTAAAGTTTGTGTGTGTTAACATTTTCTCAGGGTTAGTGAACTTATTTCCAAGGATTCCTGTGCAAATGCAGTTCCTAGTGCTTGCATATAAGCAAACCTCTCCGGTTTCAAATCCTTTCAAGGAAATGCTCTCTATAGTCTCCCACTGTTAGCTGCTCAAAGAGCTACCAGTTTGTGCAGAGGGTGTTACTACTGCAAGTCATATAGTATACTACTAAACACTTTTTGACCTTTAAGTGACTCTCCCATACTACTTCCATCTAAATTTTTTTTCCTTGCCTTACATAGCATAGGCTAGATTTGAACCTGCTAAATCTAGACTGTTATCACTGTGTTCTTAAACTGGCCACATTACATTGAGGGCCTCCCTGCACCCTTGTGGCAGAAGTGTGTAGCTCAGGATGCATCTGAGTTAGGGGTTGCTGGAGAAAGGCTCAGTTTGGGGATTTCCCATTGGCAGTTATGTTAACTGTTTAAATTCTCTTTTATATAAGCCTTGTGTTTGTACAGATTTATGCTCTGTTTACTGGAGCTGCTTAATGGCTACAATTTTAGTAAGAAGTCTGGATTACATCTGCACTGAAATCCAATGCATCCCCTGAAAAAAGTATATTAAGCCAGCACTACTGTTTTTGATTAAATTACTGTTTCATTTTTGCTGTTTGACTGCTTTTTACTCTGCACGTTGAAATTGTGTTTCATTGCCTTTATACCTGCTGAATCTAGACTGGTAGCACTGACTTAAAGCAGCCATCTTTCATTAAGAGGACGTCCCTGCACCCTTGTGGCAGAAGTGTAGCTCATGACCTATCTGAGTTGGATTGCTGGAGAGAAATTCAGTTTGGGGCTTTCCATTGGTAGTTAACTGTTTAAATTCACCTGTACATAAGCCTTGCATTTGCTCATTGCTATGCAATGAGGTTTAGTAGTGCCGTATATAGACGCAAACGCCTGGGAACATTATTTTTTCTTGGAGACCTTCCAGTAGAACACCCCCCCCCCCCCGATCAATCTTCCCTGCTGAGCACAAGGCAACTCAGTTGAGATTTAAGCAGCATTCTCACACTTATTCATACCCTACTATACACCCACTGCCTTTGCTACTCCAAGTCAAATTAGCCCACTACTTAAGCAGAAGTCCAGCTAGCCCTCTTCCTTCCCAAATACCACTTTCAGAAAAATTCTGCCACAATGGATGGACAATTTACCATTATTTCTCCTGCTAGCTTGCTTGATGTGGGCATCTTGAGGCAGTGTAGTGATGGTTTTATGTATACTGACAATCATTTACTCCTAAAGCAAACTAGCACCTCATGTGAAGGATGCAAATACACTGTGGAATTGGAGTCAGTTCTCTCACATAAAACAATCTAGACATCAAACAGGCTGTCAATGCACATGCTTCACCTTTAACACAAAATAAGGTCAAGAAACATAAACACATACATGGAAATGCTCACTAAAAGCCTACCAAAAGAACAGAGACCTCGCAAACTCACACCACTCGCACTCGCAACTAAGCAAAAAGAAACCACTACATGTGTCAACATACACACCCATGCATCAACAAATATGCTCCTAAGACAAAACCCATCAAATGCCTTGGTCGTAGGTGACTCCATAATGAGACACAGATGTACCCCTCACCAGACTGGACAAAGTCATGGTCAGCTGCCTGTCAGGTGCTAGAATTTGACAAATCACGCATGCACTCAAGTCACTTAACTACTACTGTTATGACTCTGCCATAGTCCATGTTGGAGTGAATGTCTTGAGATGTACCTCTCTGGACTGTATGACGAAAGACATGACGGAACTCTGTCCTAGACAGGTATGTCCCTAGCCCTAAGCAGCATCCTTCCCTCACCCAGGATGATAGAATATAAACAAAAAACGACTGACTTCAATAACTGTTTTAGATCCTGGTGTCAGTTTAGGGGGATCCATTATCAGTCAGCCTGGGAAGGATATGGTAGATGGACATCACTGCTTTGCAAGAGGTGGTCTGCACCTGATCCCCCTAGGCTTTCAGATACTGGTAAAGATCCTTGCTTCCCCCATAGTGCCTCTTTGAACAACAAATTTTCCAATGTAACAAAATCTAATTGAGACAAACTCGGGGTCATGCTGCTTGGTGCTAGGAGCTTAAACAAAAAATGCACTCCCTGTAAGCACTTCTCTCCTTGGAGGATGCTGACATCTGTGCAGTTACCGAGATATGGTTCAAGGCCACTGAGAGCACTGCAGTTGTGCAAGGCCGCAATGTTTTCCACAAGTTTAGACCTCAAAATGAGAGTGAAGGAACCAAATGTGGTGGTGTATCCATCTTCAGTAAAGCCAAATACTTCAAGACTGGTCAAACAGCATGACTCAAACTATTCAGTGTCCAATTAACTGTTGGGGAAAGTGCCATACCACATCATTGCTAGCTATAGATCCCCCTCCATGAACCAGGGTAAACACGCCTTGATTTACTGGAAACCCTCACCATACAGCCAAATACCTTGGTCATGGGAGATTTCAATTATTCTCCCTTAGACTGGGGGACATAAGCAAAAACACCCTCGCCCAGAGGTTCCTTGACTTTAACACATATGCTGTGGAACAGATGGTCTGCACCCCCTACTAGAGGTTCTAATGTTCTGGACATACTACTCACCCTCCTCAACATGGGTGGGGGGGGTCACCTATACTTCCCTATGAATGATGCCCTCCCTGGTTAGATCAGACCACAAATCAGTCTTGTTTTGAAGTAACTACTGAAATGGACACCCTCACAGGAATAAAACTTAAAACTATCAAAATGAACTACAGCCTAGTAAGCAATTGGCATAAAACGCTTCATACCACCCACAATTGCAGACCTCCGGGATCACTATGCAGAAGTGTATGCATGTGCCTGTACCAACACTTAAGCAACTGCATAAACTCTGCTGTACCTGAGCAGATCAAAACCAGGTCTTCAGTATAAACATGTCACTGTGGTGGACTTCAAGTATAAACAGATTTTATATATATATATATATATATATATATATATATATATATATATATATATATATATAAAATAAACTGCTGCCCAAAATCTAGGGATATCACTCTTCAGAGGAAGTTTACTCTTAAACCTAAAGAAGAAAATCGGAGATTTTAAGTCTTTTAAAGCAAATTATAAAACTAATCACATCCCTAGTCAAGGATAATCATAAGGTATTCTTTCACTATATATGATGTCCTAATAGGGAATGCCCAGCTATGTGTTGAAATGGTTTGTAGATGGGATCACTCTTGCACAGTAAGAAATCACCAACCTGTAAGCGGACAGATTCAGTACAAACTTCAGCATCCATCCCCACCTACTATATCCCAAAGCGTACCAGACACCAGCCCTGTGCATAGTATCTCTAGAAAACAGATCATATGTGTGCTCACCAAGGCCGAAAACATGGCCTCAATAGGAACAGATAATAATCCAGGTTATTTACTGTAGAATCTAAAAGGAGATCTAGTGGACCTACTTGATGACCTGCTTAATCATAGCTTGAGAACTGGCCATGCTAATGCGGAATGGAGAAGAGACAGTAATTCTCCCTGCACAAAGGGGGGGGGGGTATCAACTGACCCTGGGAACTACAACCCCGCAAGTCTAACCAGCCTCATCTGCAAGGCCATGGAAACAATTATCATGGACCTTAACAAGGACATAGGTGACTTGCAAACACTGGACCTAACCCAGTTTGGCTTTAAGGATAGAGCATGCTTATTAAACCTGGTAGACTTCTTTGAGAATGTCACCAAAGACATGGATGAAGGTAAGAGAGTGCACATAGCCTATCCCAACCTTGCTAAGGGTTTTGACACATTTCCCCACTCTGGCATCGTTGAGAAACTCTCCCAGCTGGGGTTGAACCCTTGTGTTACTAGATGGGTAGCCAATTGGCATACTGACAGAAGTCACTATCAAAATTGGTGACTCAACCTCCCATCAGTGGACCATCACCAGTGGAGTACCACAGGTGTTTGTGCTTGAGCTCCTTACTGTTTGGCATCTATATCTCAGAAGTCCAGGTCAAAGTAGATGGTCTCTGGCTCACCAAGTTTGCTGACTGCACACTGGGAGCAATCACCGAGTCTAACACATGAATGATTGGTGCCAAAGCCATGGTATAAAACTAAATGCAAAAAATGCATTATTCTCTTTGGCAAAATGGAGTTCCTTATAAATTACAATATTGACAGCAGCCCCCTGAGTTCCAACCCAGTGGTGCGGGACTTGGTAACAGGTAGATAGCAATCTGAACTTTGACTACCAAGATTCCACAGTGGTAAGGAAATCCTTCTATGTAGTGCACTTCATCAGCAAGGGCATAGCATCCAGGTCAAAGAATGTTTGAACTCCACTGTATTTGACCCTTGGCAGACCCCTAATAGAGTATAATGCACCCTTTTGCATGTACCTCAACAGCAACCTGCAGCAGCTGGAGAGACCTCAGGTTTATAACTAAGGTCATGGTTTGGAATCCCTGTATTCTGTGTGGACAGGCTGAAAGCCCCATCATAGGCTCATAGGTGTTTACTAGGCTAATGACTACAAGGACCTTTTTAAGCCTAGCCATGCATCCCAAATGTCTGACAAATTCTGATACCCTTAATGAGTGTAAGCAGGGGTTTGGGAGATGTCACTTTACTCTTTCTTGTAGACTGCTGAGAGGCAACTTGTGCCTGGTCAGTAGGGCAATCTCTCACACTGTCCTAATGGAAATGTACATCTGCAAGTCAAATGGCACAAGAGTCACTCACTCTAGGAATCTCAAATAGCCTGTGACATTAACAAAACATGCTGGAGAGACTGCTGCTTCTCTGGAATAGACATCTTTTTTATGTAAAACAGAGCTCTTCACTTACCCTGTTCAAACACAACCTATGTAATTGGATGGGAGAATGCAAATTTGCCCCTGAGGAGGCACTCGTGTCCCTCATGGACAGGAGTAGCCGGTGCTGATCATGGACCAGCTCTGTTCTTAATTAATATGACTAGGCTTGTAAAGGTTCTAGGTCCACCAGCCTCCTATGAACTTTGTGAGGGCCCCACAAAAGCAGCTACTGGATAAGGGGAAATTGATGAAAAATCATTTATTCTCCAATAATGTGCTTCATCCTAAACAGATTTGTGACTGACCTCGTTAGGATAAAGCCAGTAATCTGTGAATAAATATGAGCAAGGTAAGCCTTGGAGATAGATCGATCAGAGTGGCTAATCTATGCTTACAGGGATTTTAAGAATGATGTCCCTGATCTGTAGGGATGGTTTTCTCTTTCAGGGAGTTTTAAAGTACTGTCAGGACACCAGATATTAAACTCTTAACTTTGCTCAAGAACTCTGGACAAAGCCAAAAGAAATGGCAGAATAAAGGGTTCAGAATTGAAGGCCTTTTACATATTGCTATAATTCACTTAAAATGTGAAATTCCATTAACTTTGCATCAACATGATTTTTTTGGACAGTAATAAATATGAAAGTAAAATGTCTAGCATTATTGACTGTCTGCAATCCTGAATGATTTACCAGCAAATCAGAATTTTTTATAATGGCTAGGGAAAAATATCTGGGAAAATCTGGGACAGTGACAGGTATGTGTTCCTTCTGACAACTGTTAAACGATCGGTGATCTGGTGTGGCAGTACTAGTGTTATACAGTGTACTGGCATTTGCTGAAATCGGTGTAAAACTAGTATGGTTATGGCTTATGTTTTTTTTTTTTTTTTTTTTTTGAGGTGCTGCAATGTAAGAGTGACAGTCTAATTTCATTCCTTTCTATTGCAAACATCATTGGTACTGCCATCATATGTGTGTGCAAGGGAGATGTGGTTGCAATGCATCCAAGTAAAAAGTTGGCCAAAACTTCTTTAAATTGCCATCCTAAATGTAGACTTTACACATGATATGTGTCGATCTTTAGTGGTCTCTCGGGAAGAAGTGTGTGAAAGCAGCTGTTCATTGCTACTGTGGTGCAGTGAGTAGCATTGCCATTTCACATGCTTTCCTCTGAGGTGTGGAGTCTGCATGCACTCACAGTTTTTGTGTTGAACCGTAACCTGTAGTTGGCTCTAACACTTTAGACATGCAGTAGGTAAAGTGGCATTTCTCCAGATTCCCTGATGGTGAACATGCAGTGTGTATGTGTAAAATATCACTGACTTATCTGTCATAACTCTGCTGGATAGAGGGAAAAGATACAGTAACAAGCAATTCTTCTACAAAATGAGGCATAAAATACACAGGCCTGGTGGCCCATACACCCCAGATTGAATAAATGGATTTTGACATGGACATAGTGGTGTGGGGAGCCCTTGATATGGGGAAAATAGGCCAGAACACTGGATGATGTGTTTGGGGTGAAACAGAAGCAGTGGGATGGTGCCATGGATCTCTCTGCCTGTGAAACCATTTTCCCTAAGGCTAGCCATGTACATAGGGTTATTGTAATGTATCATCACTGCAAATAAATTCCAGTCACTGTCAATACCCATCTGTGAAATGGGACAACACATTGTACGTAAACTTACAAATTGTAAGAGTATTGTAGTTACAGTTATCTCTGCATACTACCCATTAAACTCTGCAGCATGACCTAAAATGTTGCTTAGGAGATTTGGTAGTGAAAGGGTGATTCTTAAATTGGAAATGTTCAGTGGCCCCCAATTTGACACTTGCTGGGGCCCCTAAAAATGTTAACACCAACCCTGGATACCCATTGGCTCCATTGTGTATTTTAGACCCTGACTGAGGCTAGGGTCATTAGGACCATACAATGCAAAGTGTCTGAAGAGTTGGGGAAAGAGAGGTCAGATATCGGCTTACTTATATCACAACAATGTAAGATTAGGTTTCATTTAAATATAGTTTGTTAGGCAAATACAGTATTAGAATAAGTCTAGACATGCAGCCATATTAAAGTAGGCTTAAATATTTTACATTGTACTTGCAGTTTCAATAGAAAAGTGTTTTAGTGAAGGATACAAATGAAATATCAGTATTCTTGGCTGAAGGTTAAGAATAAAATGTGCAGTATACAAACATCTTGTTTAGATGGCACAAGGCTTGGGAACCAAGGTTAGAGTTTTGTATAGATCTTGTAGGAAATGTATAGGGCTTTAGTATTAGGGGAGATACTTCAGACACAGAAGTCAGTAAGTCAGTTTGGACTGATGAGCAAAGTCATAGCTGTGCAGTTCAAAGAAATGCTGTACAGACTCTAGACTGAGTACAGAATTTACTGACAGTATAAGGAGTCCAGAAGCTGTGGACATCATAATTCAGTCTATTTCAGTTTAGATTTTATTCAGATGTATCTACCTCCACTGCGTGCTGCTATTACAAAATAAACCACCTTCTTTAGATCTTGTGGGCAAACTTATTCTGAAAGGTACAAGAAAATTAGTCACAAAAGAGAGACCGGCACTTGTTCAGCACAGTTTTGGGCAATTAAGATAGATATTCATTCCAGCTCTAATACAGTATCTTACAGTTTCATACAGTCTCTTTCAATTCTTACAACTATTCTGGAACAGCATGCAGTTTAGTCAGAACTGAGTATTTGTCTCGTATATGCTGAGAAAAGTCCATGTGCAGTGTACTGCCTGATCTTACGCTCCCAGTTCCACTCTCCAGAGGCATGCTCCCTATCATTTCATGCACTCCTGCTCCTGACAATGGAGTGTACCAAGAGAAAGCTACAGTATATGGGTAGTTTTGAGGCTCATAAAAGCCCTGCCATCTGTTGGCCATGGAAAGGGTATAAATCCATGCATCAAGCACTAAAGTCCGATATAATGCATAAACATCTAGCTGGGTTCAGGCTCATGCACCCCACCCCCAAAAATAAATGCCTATGTAAAAATTATAGCTACTGTCCCAATTGAAAAATGCAGTCTGCAGTCTAAATGTCCCCCCTGGATGAGGTATGTGTAGACTTATTCCAAGAAAATACTGTATTTGCCTAACAAACTATAGCCTAAAAGATAGAACTCAAGCATGTGCAGAACTAGTGATGAACAGTATTGCAACACACTGACCCACAGAGATAGCAAACCTGCTAGGAGATAGGTTTTTCAAAAAGTTCACCTTTCTATCCCCTCGAAATCCGTCACAAACCTTGCCCCAACCCCTCCATCCTACATATCTGAAGAACAAGTCATCAAAGCCTTGTCCAAGGCAAATAAAACACAGCTGGCATCCCAGGCTGTCTTCTAGACAGGCTAAACCATGAATTGGCATCACCAATTTAAGTACCCTTTTCAATCATAGTCTAAGCACAGGCTTTGTTCCTGCTGAATGGAAAACTGCAACCGTTATTCCCCTCAACAAAGGTATCCTAGGAACAAACCCAGGGGATTATAGACCAATAAGCCTGACCAGCCTCATCTGTAAGGCCATGGAACATATTATGTACCTCATAAATAGACATAGGAGACCTCAAACCCTGGATCCTACCCATTTCTGCTTAAAGGGCAGATCATGCCTGCTAAATCTTGTGAATGTTTTAAAAATGTGACCAGGGCCATTGAGGGCAAATCTGTGCACACAACTTTCCTAAACTTGTCAAAGGATTTAGACACAATCCCACACTCTCTGGTATTGCCGATAAACTTGACAGACTGAATGTAAACCCCTTTGTAAGATGGGTTGCAAACTCTCACAAACTGGACCCACTATCAAAGTGGGTGACTCCATATCGACCAGCAGACATGTTACCAGTGGGGTGCTACACAGGTCAGTGCTGGGGCCCCTACAGTTTGGTGTAAACTTCTCAGAAGTTCAGGTCAAAACTAACTAGTTGTGGCTGACCTAAGTTTGCAGATTGCAAACTTGGTGCATTTATTAAATTTCCAGATGTCCGTATACTCCAGAAGGGGCTTGCACAGTACAGCAACTGGTGTCTTAGTCATGGACTCTAACTGAATGCAAAGAAATGCATCATCATTCCCTTTGGCACAAACAATGTCCTTTCACACGATCAAATCAACAATAATACCCTAAGTACCCACAAAGTGGTAAGGTAGTTTGGTTAAGAAGTTGACTGTGATCATAACTTAAACCACCATGTGTCTACTGAAGGAAGAAAGTCTTTCTACGTAGCGTACTTTATTAGTAAAGGCATTGCCTTGAGAGCAAAAGAGGTTAGAGCCACTCTATACTCTGCACTAATGTGACCCATAATTGAGTAGAACACCATTTTAGGCATGTACCATACCAAGCACCTGCAGCAATTGGAAAGACCTAGGTTTCTAACAAATATGATTAAGGGACACCAGCATGTGCTGTACACTGACTCAATTCCATTATTTTACTCTCCATCATATAGACTTCTTAGGGAGACTTATGCCTGGCATAGAGTAATCTCTGACCCAAACCTAATGAACTTGCTGCATATCCATAAATCAAATAAGACTAGGGCCACCATGTCTAGGGACCTAAATATGCCCTGCAATTTAAATCTGTCCCTCAGCATGTCCTATTTATCTCCCAGTGACTGCCACATCTTTAGGCTACCTATTCATGTGAAACAGAGCACCTCTATGACACTGTTCAAAAGGAAGCTGGATGAGTGGATGGAGCACTGTGAATTCTAACCAGGAATAGTGCCACAACCCCACTGTTCATGTGCAGTCATTAGTAAATGCAATATTGGGCATTAACTAATATTTCTATGGCATTACATTGGGCTGAAACGGCTAGGCTTGAAATGACTTCCGGTCAATAGCCTAGTAATCTCCTATGATCCTAAATGTGCAGTGATTCTGTATAGCTAAAATAAAGCATATTAAGAAGATGAAATGCATTTCTGGATGCCATAGTCTGTGTAGGAAGTGCGCACACACACTAACCCTTTTAGACTTGAGTTTGCTCCCTGTCCAGAATGAGTTGAACTTAAAGGAACATTCCTAAATATTCTTGGATATTCTAGCAGCAGAGGAAAAGGAGCAGATATATCTCTAAAGAAACTCCAGTACATATTTATACTGATGTCCTTTTCTTCAGGAAAGAATAAACTGTTTATATGTGATCATATAATGTAAACAGAAGTAGTTGCATTTTAGTGTCTGTAGATGGATTTTGGAAATATAATACATGAAAACTTGCAAACACATGCATCAAAATGTACTATAAATTGCATTGCACTTTGCTTGTGGTCTGCTCTACCATGTTTTCTATTACAGGATGTAGATGTAATGGAAATAACTAAAGAAATTGCATCCGACTTCACAGCTGAATATTAAACAATACTAAGCTGCATCAAGCTGAACTTTAATACAGGTGGTACCAATGAAGGCTTGAAATTTACACAGTAAAATTGGTGACATAATGTCTTTGTATGGCTTTTGAAGAGCTGAATAGGACTCTAGGTTGTGCTAGATCAGTGCAGTTAAAGATCTCATAACTTGTTTCAGATCTGCATCTTGGAGTGCTATATTAAGTAACTGATTTCAGCACTGCACTGAAAAATGAAAGGAAGGTAGCCGCAGTGGTGCAGCAGTTAGCATTGTTGCCTCACAGCAAGAGGTTCTCGCATTCGATTCTTGGCTGGAGCGCCTTCTTTGTGGAGTCTGCATGTCCTCCCCGCGGTCAAGGGACGGTAGACATGCAGGTAAGTGAGCATGAATGGGCATGCCTTCGTTGAAGGTTGGACATCAGGCTGGCAACTCAGCACTGTAAAAATCCACTGCCAATCATGAGCGGACCAGAGTTTTGTTGTGGTGACCTCTAATTGGGAAAAGCCGAAAGTCCTTTTTTAACTGAAAAATGGAAGGAACGCCTGACACTATCAGCACAAAGATTTATCCGTAATGCCATCTTTCCAATATCAAAATATCCAGATTGGAATGCTAAGCAAAATGTTCTTGTGTTCCCCTGACCACAGGAATGACTTGCTGCAAGCTGCCATCCTTCCAGACTCTCTAGTTTTGTAGTATACAGGGTTGGAGTTCTAACATTTTGACTATTGGAGTATACTTCAGTTTTGGGTATTGGAGCAACTATCCTTGTCAGAATGTTAAGTTAGTGAGCCAGCAATGTATTTCAGCCTGGCAAGCCCCTATGAATAAAATGCTACAAATATGTTGTGGTAACCTAGAAATACATTTTTTTTTTTTAATTACTTTGGTAGTACCATCATTTTGGAATATACCTTTCTAACTGAATATAATACCTTAGCTCACAGTAGTACTGTTTTGTTTATAGTGATCCAATACACAGCCTGCCGCTTACCAGAAATAGCAATCATTGTTTGATGGGCCAGAACTGGACTATGAAGTCAAATCTTGCTCTCCTGAAAAATCTAAGGGGAAATGTAATGGAAAATTACTAGGCTTAAAATAGACAGCTGTGTCTGTAGCTGTCGTACACACTGATCCTTTTCCTTTGTGACTGTTTTGACTGGTACCTTTGAGGGATATTCTTGTATTTAACTGTTTTCACAGCTGTCCTTAATCACTTAATGCTTTGGACAGTTGTGTTGCTTTGACTACTCTCTACCCACAGTTACTGTATTTGGCTCTGGGAAACTTCTCAATCCTGCAGGCACAGGCCACAGTCTCTCCACTGAGGTGTCATTGGAACTGTACACAAAAGCATATGAGCACATAGGTTCAAAAGTACTTATTAGGCAGTTGGTCTGTGAGGATCTTAAAATGCCTAGCTATGCCATTCTTATGGTAATTGGTCTCTATATTTTGCAATGCAATTAATCAAAGATGCGACAAACAAGTATATGTTGAGGTAATCAAATGTTTCCTTATCCACAAAGGCCAGTAGTGTGAAACCAGAGGTGAATTGGTGGTTGCCCATCCATTTGGTTAAGTTGTATTCGAATAGAGTGATTAATGGTATTCACCCCCTCTAAAGCTACCTCTTTCAATCCAAGTAATTTCTCTATTACTAGTCATAACAATGCACCTCTTGCACTGGTATCTGAGGCCAAATTACTTGGGGTCCAAATTGACAGTCCACTTAAATTCAGTTCCCACCTTCAATTAAATATAAAAAACCCACCAAAAACTTGGCATGCTCTACCGACAGAATCATTACCTTACACCCTCCACCAAATTCACCCTATATACCACATTTCTCATCCCCTCCCTCCTCTATGGAGCCCCACTCCTAACTAACCTACAATCTTCACTCAAAACACAACTCTCCTCTTGCTATAACAAAATTGCCAAGTTTGCTACCCTCCCATAAGACCTCCTCACACCACTGTTCGGCTCTCCACAAACTAAAATGGTTAGAACTACCCAATCACCTCACCTACATCCAACTGACTCTTGCACACAAGCTTATCTTCAATCCTTTTCTCTGCCTCACCTTTCCTCTACCTTTAAAATGCACCTCCCTGATAGGTTTTGGTTGTTAGATCTTAGTATTCTAATTGAATTGTATAAACCAGTCCGTCCCCCTGGAAAAAAATCTCTTATCTTACAGTCTTGCTAGTCTCTGGAACTCCTTACCCCCATCCATTCGTACTATCACAAATCACTTCTCATTCAAAAAAATCCCTTCACTCACACCTAATTCCCTAGTGGGAATGCTGCTCCCACCCCACATAATCTCCTCCCCTATTCATACTGGGAATTTCCACTTCTCCTCCTCTTCATAATGGGAATTTCCACTTACTCTCCTAAACTCCAGATCTTGCTCTTGCTTGTATTGAGCTATTTTTTCTGAATACTTGAAAGGTACCTCTTAAGTGTAACATACCCTAAGATGAAAAAGCTTCTCCGTTTCCATATTGTAAAAATTCTATGTCGGCTCATATATCTTTCTCTTGTATTAAGCTATTCATCCTGAATGCATGACCTTGACAGTCCTGCACTTGGAAAACATCCGTGTCTGGAACTTGGTTTAAATATAGAGTATACCCTATATTCGTTTTGCATTTTTTTATGATTTCAGGCCCAAGGGCAACTGTGATGCAGTGGAGTTAACATATTTGCCAATTAACCTATCAATATTACCTCCAGCCAAATTCCTAGGGTTTCACAATATGAACTCCTTGAAATGCAACTCACCCTGGGTATAATTTTGATCCAATAACTTGTTGAAAACATTTGTCCTCTGACCATGTAGCATTCCTCAGTCTTCTAAGTAATATCTTTAGTAACAAAAGCTCCCTTATCTTAGGTTACTATCCTTCAGTAAACTGGTCACCTACACCTACAATGTCCCCAAAATGCCTAGACGTAAGCCAGAATTCTCTTGAGTAGCTGGAAAATAAACATATTAGACAGTGTAGCACTCCTGATGATATTCTTAAAAATATGGCCACATCTTTGTACTGTGTCTTTGGTATCTCCTTCCACAGAAAAGTCTGACCATGAATTGTGACAATCTCCTTTAAATTCTCCAAAAGCTCATATAACAAACACTAGTAAAGGTATGGACTATAAACATCCTAACCTCAACCTACTGTGTCATAAAATATCAACTTCAGTTATGACTGCACCTCCCCTGACCATAATGCATGAACAAATGTCACTAAGGAATTTTACACCCATTTAGAAAAATGCAGAGGGCTAGCAGTCCCTACCGGAACCATGAATTATTGAAAATTCAGAAATATACCACCCTAGTTGTCCAATACTTGAAATTTAAGCTACAACAAAATAAAGACCCATTACACATCATCTCAATTTGGTCAGTAACATCACCCATGAACTTGTGTTCATCTCTGAAGTCAAAGATCCTTATGAATCTTTCAGCTGTGTTAAACTAACAGTAACTTAAGTACATGGTCAAAATAGGGCCTCTTGTTCTGATCCAAGTGATGTTGGTATCCTTGCAACACATTTAGTGACCTCTTCATCCCAGAGACTTGTTCAAAGTCCCAGAATAACTGGTAATGTTTTTGAAAAGGGGTATGGTTATTGTAAATGGTTGGATATTCAGTGTATGTGACAAATCTTTTCCTGACTAAGGTCTTTAACACCCTTCTTGTATCTGGCACCATGCAACCGAAGTGCTTTTTAAACATGATCACTTCTGTGATAAAATGGATATAAAAATGGCTGCAGGACATAACCTTAAAAGTGTGAACTGTAGATGCTTCACCAGAAGTATGAAAGTGACCAGCAGTGTCCCTCAGGTCTTGGCAGTGAGACTCTCTCCATTTAATTTACTTAGATCTTCAAGCAGGGAGCCAAAAACTCTAGCTAACAAGTTTAGCAGGCAGTTGCAGACTGGAGGTGGTAAAGTTACCCTATGATAGGCACACAGTCTAGAATAAACTCTTCCTAGTAAGCTCTTAGTTTATTAAAAATGAGCTCAAACTAAATGTTAAGTCTAGTTATTACTCTTGGTAGACTATTTCTGCTCTTGTACTGTCCAGAAAATGCAAATCTACAAAATGAAAAATGTAGGTGGAGACCTAGGTACTTGGGTTGATGGCTCCATCTTTTTTAACCAATATACAACAATGACTTGCAAGAAAGTCTCTCTTAGCCTAGCTTGTTGCTTAAAGGAATATCATGGTTTAAAGAGGTATTGGCTCCCTTGTACTCAGCATTGATTGGACCAGTTTTTGAGTTCAATGTCCCAATGGTTCCTAGCCAAAATGATTGCATACTTGAAGTCCAGCTGTTGCCAAGAAAGGCTAGAGGTGCTGTCCCTTTATTCAGAGTCTTGTAGACTTTTAAAAGGGAAATCAGTCTCTCTGCCATCAGAGACCCAATTTTCCTGGACCTCCTATTTCCTCAAGTTAAATAACTCTAACAATACTCAGACCAGGTGCATAAATCTTAACAGACAAGACCCAGTGTAGTGACAAGTTTATAACACAATGCCTCCCAAACCTTTGGAATGAAGTTCTGCATGTTGGGTAGTGTGAATCGCAATCTATGTTCATCATAAATCTCTTGGCTGTATGAGATGATATTCTGCCAAGGATATAATGGCTACCCAGCCAACCAAGCCTTTGCCTGACTGACATCCACCCCCACACACACACATGCCCAGGCTGCTCTGGCTTGAGCTTGAAAGGGAGAAAACTGCACCAAAACTTTTCAATACCTTCTTGCTACCCTTGAGAAATGCTACTCTTGGGCGTTTCTTTCACTCGTTTGTGGTTTTCTTTTTATTTGTAAAATTGATACTAGATGTCTAAGTAATGCCATCATTTGTGTCATTTTTTTCTGATTTGTCTATACTGTCACATGGTTGTGGTCCAGCAGTGTTTTTATAGGTATTTTTTGAATTTTTGTAGTAAGTGTACTGTTGGTGCATTTACTTTTGTGTTTTGTTGGGAGTGGTATATATTTGGGGAAGTGTAAGTGTATGTTGCTTGTGAATACTTCAGACACAACTGACCTGACTAATTCCTAGCTGTGCTTACCAGGAAAGAGACTTCTTTCTTGGCAGGCACATGGATTCACTTACTGGTTCTTAGGGTCCTCCTCCTGTTGTAACCAAGAGACTAGGATGCTCTTATTGGTTACCTTTAAAAAGTAGTGGCTGACATGTGCAACACGCATATGTGAGAGTGTATATTTTCAAAAATACACATTAGCAAAAGAAAAAATGCTGAACTCGTGGCGAATGCCATGGTGCATTCTCAGTTATAAATTCAGCATTTTGAGCTGGGATTAGGAAATGCACCCTTGCCCTCACTGTAGTGCAGTCTGAGTTATACTAAGTAGCAGGGGGTGTTGGGGCATAGCCCCCCCCCCACATGGGGGATGCAGGGGGTTCATAGTAGAAACCCAGAAATGAGGTAGTTTGCTCAAAGTCGACATTTTAAGTACAAGGCTCACAATTCTTATTCCATGTTGCTGTTTCTGACATTCAAGTCTGGTAAATAAACAGTTGCACAAATGTGTTGTGACATTTTAAAGGTAAACCACCATGTCCTACTCTGCAGTCTCTCAGTACCTCAGCCACTGGTTGGTATCTGTAGTGTCCACAGGTTGTTCATCAGGTTACTCACTGGTTTATGTTGGACTGTGGTGTAGTCCTTTGCACCACTGTGGACTAGGGGTTAGCCACAACATCTCTGGCTGTTCACATGTTCTTACCAGGCATGGGAGAGCCATTTTATTTGGTCATGGAATTACACCTGGAGGTTCTTCCTAGAATGTATGTGGCCTGCTTTCCAGCTAGAAATGCCGTCTTTGATTTTATCTACTTTTAGGGATGTCCCAAGGAAAAAGAACAAACATTTACATGTATTAAATTGGTTAAGTTTTTCTGCTGATTTAAAGATGTTTATTACTTCGGCTAGGTGTGTGCTGCAGGCATTGAGTCCTTTGGGATAAAATATAAATGTAAAAAAATAGCAAAAATCCTCCAAGGAGACCAAAAACAAAATGAAAACCAATAGGAAACTGCACACAACCAAATGAAAATTCAGCAGCCCAAGTTGATATTGGAACAGCAAAAACTGTAAACAAAATGGCAAATAACATTCAGGACAGCTACATTCCTGTTTCTAATGAGTCATCTAATGACTAATTTTCACCACTAAGTGGGAATACTGCTGAACCTATTTTTGGTCCTCCTAGCTGTGTTTAATCCAGTCAAGTGTCAGACTCCCTTGCCACCTTCCCCTTTTCATAATGTTACCTCAAGTGATGGACCATGGTCCTTCAAAAGGGGAAGGAAAAGGAGGGGGAGGAGAGTTAAATATTCAGATGTTATGTGATCCTATCTCGCCTACATTCTGTACTGATGGGTTCGGAGCCGATCCTCGGCTCTGACTCTGCACGCTATACTATAGAGCGAAGTCTCTAATTGGCTGAGCTATTTTACATCCCAGGATGCACCACTACTACTTCCCCAGATCTCATTTGCTGCTTGACAGCAATAGACGTGGTCTCGACTTGGCTGGGCTAAGTACTCTTTACTGACTAATTTTCTGTCAGAATTTTGCTAACTTTTCAACCAAAAGCTGTTTTAACAGCTACTAAACGTTTTTTGAGGAGTTTGTGTGAGTTTGAAGTTTGTGTGGATTTGTTAGCATTAGGTTCCTGCTTAAATCAGGGTTTTCCTCGTGCTCTATTTCAAGCATTTTTTGTCACAAAATTTTGTTTCTTGGTATTTGTTCCTAATTAAACATCAAGGTTCCATTTTAATTAGAGGGGCCTTGCCCTCGTGCTCTCTGAGCTGTTAGATTTTTGGCCTATCCTGTTTAAATTAGAGGGATTTGGCATCTCTGTGTCGTAGTGTTTCTGATTTTGGTTGTGTGTATTTGTAGTGATGTCGAAGGAACATAGGCCTTCGGGGTTTAAAAAATGTACCAAGTGTGGGTACAAGATGTCAATCACAGATGATCACTCTCTATGTGTGTATTGCTTAGGTGCTCTCTATGTGTGTATTGCTTAGGCCCTAAGCACCTTCAAGAGTCGTGCAGTGTATGCCACGCTTTTTCTTCTCGTGTCCTCCAAGAGAGGAAAAACAAATTGATTTTGAAGGGGCTTATCACCCCTTCTTTTGAAGAGGCTTTATCTTCTTCCCCCTCTCCTTCCAGGAAGAAGTCGTCTTCGGCTCCGACCAGTCCGTCGGAGCTGACAGCAAAGAAATCAAGGCAGGCTTCTCCGTCGGCTCCACTGACTTTGGAGCCGAGGTCGGAACAGTCTGCCTTGATGCCTCCAGCCTCGACTCCTCTGTCTTCGGAGCAGAGCGCTCGAGCATTGAGAGGCGGGTCACCTTCTCCGGCTCCATTGGTTTCGGAGCCGAGAAAGGTCGCTCGCTCAGACTCTTCTACCTCGGCGCCGAAGTCCCCATCGGCTCCGAGGGAAATTACTGTGCTGTTGGAATCTCCCTCGGTGCCGATATTACTTGAGACTATTCGGAGCCGGTCCCCTAGTCTTTCGGAATCGGCGAAGAAGTCAACTCTGGCCCGATCGGTCTCTTCTCGGTCCTCGAGGATGTCCGATTCTGGTATAGACAGGGTGCTTCAAAGGCTGTTCCAGTCTCCAGTTTTCCAAAAGTTAGTCTCTGCTCCAGCCCAGTCTGCTCCGGAGTCGATTGTCCACCCTGTTGTATTGGTTCCTCCTCCAACAGCCTCGGCACCATTGGAGTCTGTGCTGGTGGAGCCAGTGGAGGTTCTCGGGCCGGCTCCGACCCTTACTCCAACCCCGACCTTCGGGTTGGAGTTCGGTACACGGACCTCCTCGGTCGGCCCCGGGGGTGACGCTTCGGGTCCGATGCTTTCGGTTCCGAGCCTCCCTCTCAGTGCGTCGGCTGCAGGAGTGCCTTCTACTGTTGTGGCCTCAAAGGTCAGACCTTCCCAGGACTCGGGGGGGGGGGGGGGGGTCCGGCCTTCAGGGCCATGAGGAGTGCTTTAGCCAAATCTTCCTTGGCTACCTCCACCATCTCTCTGGCACCTTCCCTTGGCATGGAGACTTGTTCCTTTGTTGTCCCCCTGTCTCAAGACAGCGGAGCCCTGGGGCCTGAGGTCACCCCATTGGGATTCCTCCCTTCCTGGGGGTCCTTCCGAGGCTTCTTCAGAGGAACCTCCCAGGAAGAGACAGTGTAAGAGGAAGCACGTCGACTCGCCTGATGAGTCTCTCACCTCGGACACCGACCTCGATGATGCGGAGGGGTCCCCCAAGTCATCCTCAGATGATGTCTCCTTTGTGGACATCTTAGAAATCCTCAAGCAACGAGGCGACTGGCAGTCCAAACCCCCTTCTGCTGAGGAGTCTGTATTCCTCAAGGCCTTCGGGGCTCAGCCTTCCACCTCCTGGGCCCTTCGATGAGCTCCTGGATTTGATCTCTCGAAGGGCGTGGGAGCACCCGGATTCTGTGGAACCAGTGCCAGCTCGCCCGAATAAATTTCTGTCAGCCCCCCCTGAAAAGGAATTCTTATCTAAAGGTGTGGCCGTAGATGCCCTGGTGGTGGCATCTGCTACCCAGCAAGATGTGGCAGAGGCTTCGACGTCCGTCCATCCTCCTAATAGAGTCCAGGAGTATGGATCGGTACGGGAAGCGCACCCTTACTTCAGCAGCCTTTACCTTAAGGTCTCTGAATTACCTTACACACTTCACCAGACGTCAGAGGGATCTGGTCAAGGAACTTTCAGATACCCTCTCTGGTAACCTACCTGAGCAGTTGGCCCAGACGGTTAGCTCTCAGTTGGCTACTCTATCATGAATATTGAACTCGTCTATGAGGCTCATTTCATATGCGGCCGAAGGGGCGAGTAGAGCGGTGGGTACAGGTGTTGCTCTATGGCGACAAGCCTGGCTCCGCCTGTGTCATTTCGCGGAGGCCTTCAAGTCTTCCTTTGACGACGCTCCCTTTGATGGGCCCTCCTTGTTTGGACCCAAGGTAAAGGACACCTTGACCCGCTGTGAACAAGAGGGTAAGACTTTGACTGCCGTAGGGGCATGGTTTTCCACTCCTTCCGGCCTTATCCCAAGGCTAGAAGAGGGGGGAAAATGTGGTTCCACAAATCTTAGAAGACTTACCCCTCACAGCAGGATGATCCCCCTTCTAGAGGCAGAGGAGGGGAAATTTTTCAGGAAAATGCCGTCCCAGAGGCGGCAGAGGCCCCCGCAACACTGGAGACCGCAAGTCCTTTCGTGGCTCCTCAACCTTCCAGCATCCCTGAAGGATTGCCCGACTGCGCCGCTCCGGAGCCAGTCGGGGGTCATTTTTTGAGGCACCTAAAGGCCTGGGAGAATATCACTCAGGACCGATGGGTGCTCCGGATCATTGCCGGAGGTTACAGCATCCCCTTTTCTCAGCCCCCCCCCTCACCATCCCGGAAAATCCCGGACCCACCACCCAGTCAACGGGATCTCGCAGCCATCGAAATTTCAAAGCTGCTTCAAAAAGGAGTCATCCAACCAGTCCCCGAAGACCAGACCGGATTAGGGACTTACTCAAGATTCTTTTTGTTGCCAAAAAAGGCCGGGGACAAAAGGCCCATCTTGGATCTCAGCAAACTCAACCGTTCTGTCAAGAAGTCCAAGTTCTGGATGGTCACCTTACAATCCATTCTCCCGCTGCTGGAGAAAGGTGTTTGGATGTGCTCCATAGATCTCTAGGATGCCTATTATCATATCCTGATAGATCAGGCGTCCAGGAGACACTTGCACTTCAGCCTGGGAGACAGCCATTTCCAGTTCCGCGCACTGCCCTTTGGTCTCACCACAGCCCCCAGGGTGTTCACCAAATGTTTGGCGGTGGTGACTGCTCACCTGAGAAGTCTAGGATTCCAGGTGTTTCCATACCTAGACAACTGGCTCCTAACTGCCACTTCCAGGTGTCTACTCTTACAGAACCTAGCAGCCACTGTATCTCTAGGCAACTCCCTAGGAATCGCCTTCAATTGGGAAAAGTCTGTGTTGCTGCCATCTCAGCGCATACGATTTATCGGAGTAGAGATAGACTCAAAGCAAATGCGGGTCTATCTTCCTACAGAGAGGATAGAAATATTACAATCTCAAGTCCGAGCATTACTCTTCAAACGCCGAGCCCCAGCCAGGATGGTCCTACAACTGTTGGGTTCCATGTCGGCTACCATTCTCCTAGTTCCCTTAGCAAGATTGCATATGAAGATTCTCCAGTGGCTCCTGTCAGTCCAGTGGTCGTATCAGGATCTCCCTCTCAGTCACCTCATTATGACCATGGAGACGTGCAAACAGGACCTCCATTGGTGGCTTCTTTCTTCCAACCTGGATCAGGGGCGACCCTTCGTTCTTCCACCACCAGTGGCCACTTTGACTACGGACACCTCCCAGACAGGGTGGGGGGGACATTACCTGGGCAGGTCAGTCCAAGGCAAGTGGCACCCCGACGAGACTTCCCTCCACATCAACATACTGGAAATGAGGGCAGTGCTTCTATCGCTACAAGCACTACATAGTTACCTCCCCCAGGGCATGATTGCCATTCAGTCCGACAAAATGTCAGTAGTCTGATACCTGAACAAGCAGGGAGGGACCAGGTCCTATCCCCTTTGCAGAGAGGCCATGAAAGTATGGGATTGGGCTATTGCAACCGACCGTTTCTTGGTAGCAACACACATTCCAGGGAGATCCAATGTGATAGCCGACAGACTGAGCAGAACTATTCTCTCCCCACATGAGTGGTCTCTGAATGACAGAGTGGCAACTCAGATCTTCAGAAGATGGGGAACCCCTTGTTGTGACCTCTTTGCAACTCCTCTCAACACGAAATGTCTACAGTTCTTCTCTCTCACCCCTGTACCGGGGGGGATTCCCAAGGATGCCCTAGTCCAAGCTTGGCCCACCAGCCTACTGTATGCCTTTCCACCGGTTCCCCTTCTTCCCAGGGTGATCCAGAAGGCGATTCACTTGCAGTGCAAGATGATTTTAGTTGCCCCATACTGGCCTCGTCAAGTCTCGCTGCCCTTTCTTCAGAAATACGCACTGGACGGTCCATGGTTCCTGGACCAGGTTCCAGACTTCTTGATCCACCAGTCGGGACAGCTTCATCAGCCCCTTCACTCGTTGAGGTTAACAGCTTGGCTCCTCCACTTCTGACCATAGTCAGGAACCAGGTTTTGGACTCAGAAGTCATACATATCTTGTCTTCGGCTCACAAGAATTCGACTAAAAAAATGTATAACAACAAATGGAAGAGATTCGCCATTTAGGCCCCGGGGGTTAGATCCCATTACTGCCCCGGTGTCAGAAGTTTTGAAATTTTTAGCTTCCTTATTCAATCAAGGTTCTTCGGTCTCTACCATTAAGGTTCAATTGGCAGCTATTTCTAATTTTCATGAAAGTATAGACCCACCTTTGATGAGCAATAAGTTGTGTAAAGCCTTTATGGAAGGTGCTGGGCTGCTACGACCTCCGATTTCTCATCCCGCTCCACTGTGGGATCTTAATTTCATATTAGGTGCTTTGACCTCTTCCCCCTTCGAACCGGCAGCAACTTGTGACTTGAAATTTCTTTCTTGGAAGACAGCTTTTTTGGTGGCAATTACATCAGCCAGAAGAGTTTCGGAACTTCAAGCCCTATGTGTCAAACCACCGTACCTGGTTTTTCACAAGGATAGAGTATCCCTCAGGCCTAATCCATCCTTTGTTCCCAAAGTTTGTTCTAGTTTTTGTCTTCAACAGTCATTGGAACTCCCAGTTTTCTTCCCAAATTACTCTGAGCGGAATACATTTTCCATTCATTGGATGTTCACAGGCAATTGCGTTTCTACCTAGATAGGACGCACCAAACACGGAAAACAGATCAGTTGTTTGTGTCCTTTTCGGACAATGAATTGGGCAAAGCCATCACGAAGGTCACTATTGCCAAGTGGATCAGAGACTGTATCAGTCATACTTAACTTCTTTCTAATAGAGAGCTTACAACCTCTGTCAAAGCTCATTCTACAAGGGCTATGGCTACTTCGACAGCCTTTCATTCCAAGCTTGCCATTAGTGACATTTGTGCTGCGGCTACCTGGTCTTCTCCTCACACCTTCATTTCTCATTACAAATTGGATGTGGCATCTCGGGGGCGAGCTTCCTTCGGTTCCACAGTTCTCAGGAGTGTTTTCCAGTGAGCCACCCAGGAATCTGGTGCTAGGGACGCTGTCCCATCAGTACAGAATGTAGGCGAGATAGGATCACATAACATCTTTTAGTTATGTACTTACCATAACTTTAGATGTTTGGGATCCATCTCGCCTACATTCCTAATAACCCACCCTCCTTCCCCCTGCCTTGGAGATCAGAAGAGACCGGACGGTTCAGTTTAGCAGTTTCATCTTGAAACACCTGGCAATGTTATTTCAACTGTCTATGAGCGTGGGCATGTGTGCAGACAAACAAGATCTGGGGAAGTAGTGGTGGTGCATCCTGGGATGTAAAATAGCTCAGCCAATTAGAGACTTCGCTCTATAGTATAGCGTGCCGAGTCAGAGCCGAGGATCGGCTCCGAACCCATCAGTACAGAATGTAGGCGAGATGGATCCCAAACATCTAAAGTTATGGTAAGTACATAACTAAAAGTTATCAGGTTTCTAACATTTATCCAGTTAAAATCTTTAGTGACTTTGTTGTAGAAGACGGGCACTGAGGTTTGTTGAGAAGGATTTTCTTTTGCTCCCTCTATTTGGGCAAATGTAATTGATATTTTCTTTATGCAAACTTAATTTATTTTGCATTTTACATGATTATTCAGTTACAAGTACTGGTTATGCTTTAATAAAAGCACATTTAATCTTGCATTACATCACAATTTGCAAGTCGTCTCTGACACTTGTGAGAAAGTTATTCATGGTTTAATTCATGCCCCAGTTCTTAACAAGTTTTATAACATGAAATCTGAGAGAAGCTTTGTCCAAGCTTAGGAAAGTTAAACGACTTGGGATTATGAAGGCAGATAAAGGGGAATGGTGCTGTCCTCACAAACCTTTGTTCCGCTAGATAAGTTAGCGGACACTGACCATTACAAACCCACTTTTATTAATGTCATCAATCACCAGTGTTGGAAGGTGGACATTGCACTTGATCTTTTACAGCAGGGCCCAATTGACCTTTAGGTTATTTTACAGGTAGTTCCCAAAATGGCTCTTGATACTCAAGACTCTTAAGGTCATAAGTGAAGGAAACTTTCAGGAGGTAGTAAAACAGAATTTTTTTTTGTTTTTGTTTCTGTTGTGAATCCTTTAGTGCAAGGCTGATATTTATTTGAAAGTTTCCTGGGCATTATTAGACCATTTATATCATTACATTTTTCACAGGTTATGACAAGATTTTTTCTCTGAATATGGTTTCTTTATAAACTAGTACACTGCAGGAAACTGTCTTAGACTTGAATATTTGTGTAAATTTAAGTTTAGTTGAAGTTTTGTCACCACCATCCATTTGCTTATGGAACATACTTTGGAAAATTAACTATGTTAAATGGTGCTTATTTCAAACGGAAAACCGGTGTAGCTGTAGATGCCAGGAAGGGGCACCCTCTTTTGCCAACTTAGTTATGAGTTGGAATACGTCTTTAAGACCACACAACGTCTCATAAAATTCTGCTTTACAGGAGGTACACAATTTTTTTTTTTTTTTACATGGGGAGGTGAGTTAATGAACTTTATTTTGGACCTCAACAGTAGTACCAATTTTCTCCATCAAATGTGGGTGTGGTAGTTCAGTGAATTAGAGATTTTTGAAATTAAAATTGACATTGAGGAGTACATTTTTAACAGTAATATTTTCGGGAAGACTACTTTTATCAACAAATATTTAGTTTGACAGCCAACACCCTAGGTTTATGAATCTCAATGTTGAACAGTTTTAGACTTGGTCAGTAACACTCAATTTGAGGAAGAGGTTATTTAAACCTTTTAATGGACTAGGGCTATCGAAGAATTATTTTCAGACAGTATTTCTGAACTTAAGATTTTGTGAGAGACTAGGTTTTCCACTATTCTGTTGACAAGGTTTAATTACTAATGGTGTAAACCCAACAGTTCTTTGAGAACCTTACCTCTTCCTATTTCCTTGGAGGCTAATGGTTTAAAAAGGTCATCAGTAGGAAATGGAATATTGTTTTAGGTAATAGTGACTTGAGTTCAGTTCTTAGATTCAAGTCAGAGTCCAGATTTAGTTAACAAAAAGAGGTTTGATCTGAAAAAGTTTGAGAATTTCTAATGACCATTATTACCAGAATTGGCGTGTTCTGATGTAATGCTTGTACATTACTGTAGGTTTATTAATGATGGGTCAAATGTCACTTTGAAATGCAACAATACTCTATTTTGGGCAAGAAACGGGTTTACATGCAGTTCCCTTCTATAGTTTATCTGGCTGCTTTGTGAATGAGTGCTTCTATGTAAGCTAATAGAAAGTTATCAAAAATAATTTGAGCATTCTTTGGCTATTAGAACTAGGAACATCACAAATGCCATGGCTAAACACTCACTAGTCTGTGAAAATTTAAACAAATTTGTGTCTTTTGCAGTTGATTTGTCAGATCAGGTCCTTTTTGTGGTGATGGTATTTTAGAGGTTTAAGAACTTAACTGGCAGATTCTTTTGCAGACTGACAAGTTGCTGGTCTCAAATGACAGCATTAATATTAAATGTCTGTTAAATTAAGTTTATTATTAAATGGTGTTTTCATCTTTAAATTTTTATACATATATGAATTTTTCATTTATTTTTAGTTTTACTTTAAGGAACAATTTAATATTTAATTGCATTAATTGTCCTGTTATCTTAACCACTGCTGCATTAAAAAAAAAAAAAAAAAAGGGGGGGGGGGGCATGTGGTTTTCTTCAGCCCTCATGAAGTTAATGTGATTTACATATTGAACAAAAGTGCTTGGCTAATACTTCTGGTGGTCTTGTATGTCCCCCCCCCCAGTTCTGATATCCACTTGGGCTGTTGGATTTCCATTTGCTTGTGTGCAGCTTTCTTTTGGCTTTTTTCTATTAAAATATAAATGTGACTATTAAAGATCATTCTTCTACAGGTCCTGATGGTCCGTTATATGTTTCTGAATTACAAGGACCGACTCAGGGCTTCGTCTGTTTTCTTCCCATGGTCCAGATTCTGAAGAAAGTGACTCCATTTCCTCCTACTGAGAGATTGTCTTTTTGTGAGAGAGTGTCCAGAATGAATCCCATTTTTCTATGGGAACAGCTGGAAGTTCCATCTTCCTTGGAGATGTGACATCTTGCAAGTGGATATGTCCGATTCTGTTTCAAATATGCCAACCTTGGGAAAACCTTTGACTCAGCCTGCAATAAACCTGATCATCATTACTTTTCCCTTAAAAGGCAGGCAGACTTTATTTCTCACTTAAGCAAGTATTTTTCTTATTTCAGGTCTGTCCCAGTAGCTAATTTGGTTTCTTAAACGGCTGCTAACAAATGTTTGGTCAAGGCTGAGCTGCCTGTATCTGACAAGGACTGTGAGGTCTTTGACATATTTGGGAAGATCATTTTTTGCTGGCATGATTTAGACTTCAGAAGATAACTACCAGGCTTGTAAACTGAAGTTCATGCAGGATTGTATTGACGCTCTGGGATAACTTTTCAACAAGATTGCCTTCAGAAGGTAAATGTTATGAATCCATGTATTGCTACTTTCTCAAATTTCTAAAGATTCTTTAAAGAGTTTGCATGATTGTGCTGACCCTTTGTCCAGGGCTGCAGCCTCTATTATGAGACATTTTGTGTGGGTTTGTAATTAGAAATTTTGAGGATGTTAAGTCTGAGATTTTGAATTCTACTTTATGGAGGTTTGGTTCTTTTGCCACACTGATAGTCTGTCAAAAAGGCAAATTGATTCAGGGAGTTAATATTTTTCGGACACTCCTTTTTCCAAAATTGCAAACATCTGAATCTTTCAAAATGCAAAACAACCTTAAGTTTCTGGCAACTGAGTTCTAAGAAGTGGTATGAAGGGTCAAATAAACAGGGATCCATCCAGGAAAAAGGGACTACACCCCACTTCAAAATGACTATTGCAGCATCCCCCCTTTCCCCCTGCAATTTCCTCAGATCTGTTGAGACTGGTTCTTGGTCTTCCTCTTTGGCATCAGATGGTAATGGGAAGTCTTTCCTCCACTTCAGGGTAGTGCTTCTCCTCTAACAAACCAGACTTGTATGTTCCCCCTGGTTAAAACCAGACTTGCATGCCCCTGGGTGGTCATAGAGCCAATTTTTCTAGGACACATGAAGGGTTTTTATGCAAGAATGTTTCTGGTGCCAAATGAGGATACTTTCAGTAGACTAGTTCTCAACATTTATAAAGTGCCAAATTTCAAAATATTGACTTTACAAAGCTTGTCACCTCTCATTCTTGGAGTTCTTTTGGCAACTCTAAACTTGAAAGATGCTTGTCGCATTCTCATTGTCAGAGCTCAGAGTTGTCTGTATTAACTGAAAGAGTAATGCAGAGCTTATTTGTCTACACTCCAGTTTTTATAAAATGTCTAGCTCCAGAGATAATACTCTGTAGACAGTGGGCCATTTACTTATCTGGATTACTGGTTTATTTTTGCAGAGTCTTTATTCCAGTTGGATAACAGATCATCTTCTCAGCCTGGGTTTTTAGATTAACTGTCAAAAATCCTTAATTCTTTCTCATTATTTTTCTAGGATGCTTTCTAGATCCTTTTTTCTGCAAAAGATCTAATTCAGGAGAAAAGTGGACTTGTATTTGGAAGTTTTCCTGAAATTTGCCCATTAGAATTCTAGGGTTCATGGCATTCATGATTCTCGTGATTACTCTTGCCAGGTTGCATGCAAGAAAAATACAATGGCTCTTAAAAAAAAAAATTATGAGGTTGAAATTCCAGAAGTTGAGTATTAAGTTCAAGTTTTGGGTTTGGCAGAGAAGTTTTGTTTTTTATCCCACTCTCTCTGCCAACTGCTACAAAAGCTGTTAGACTTAAGATGTTCTTTGGGGTGCTGTAGGATAAAAGTGTGTGGTGCGTGGAACAGACAAGCCAAAACACTAATGAGAAAAAAGAAATTAGCCATGCTGCACACTATAAAATATCCATCTGTGGTCCCCTGGATCTCTGCATATGTTGCAGATAGTGATATCCATAAACAAGGGGGCACCAGGTCTTGCCCTCAATGCAAGTTGGCTGTGGTAGCTTGGGAGTCCCTTTGAAGAACTGTTTAACCTTCAAAGCTTTCTACATTCCATTAGAGCAAAATTTAGTAATAGGTGAGCGGTGCAGGGCTGGGACAGACTCTTATGGAAATGTAATGAGAGGATCTTCCAGGATATGATCCAGTAGTGGGAACACCACAAATGTATCAGTTGCCTTCTCTAAACATAGACCACTAAATTCTGTGAAAGATGTTGGCAGTTAATCAGAAAGCCGTGCAATTGTGAAGCGCTTTTTATTTACTAGAATAGTAAACTTCCTCAGACAAAATAAATTCTACAATAGACTTCTTATATAGTTAAAATTGGCACCTTTTGACTAAGGAAATGACATAATAAGCCCTAATGAACTGTTATACTACTCAATATAAAAGTTAGAAATTGAAATGTGTTATAAGCACCATAATACAATAAATACATAAACATTTCATATTCACAAAACCCAAAACTATTAACCATGCATGTTGATATAAATATATACAAAATATATGCGACCAAATATATAAAAAATTATTATATAAAATATATATGCCAAGCATAAATGAATGGCTGGAACAGCTTGTTTTAAAATTGTATAAATTGAAAAAGTTACAATTACAGAATATGTATTTAAAGGACTGAATTAAACATAGTTGTTTCCAAAGGTTTACGGACATGGCTTTACCCCTCCGGTCTGATAGAGCACTCTCCCTTATTCGAATTATTAACCATGTACGATAGGCATGGTTTTAAATTGTTACTGTTATTAAATACAATACAAAAGAAGTAGATGCATTAGCAGAACTTGATGCGTTGGAAAAACCATTACAAGCTGATGTCAATTACAATAAATATAAATATGAACATCAGAGTATTTATGCAAGTATTGTGCATGTTTTATCTGACTTGAAGCAGAAAAAGCAGATTAAATTAAGAGATCAGCAGCAGTGCAGCAAGGACCAGGCTTATCCAAAACCACCAAGGGTCAGAACAAAAGAGGAGAATCCTACTAATACTGTCAATAATGGTCAGTCGCAGCAGCAACATACATTAACTAATGATACCCGGCAGGACAGTTGCAAGACCATTTTGATGAATATGATGAGTTTCCACCTCTCAGAATATCGGAGAGAATAAAACATTGAAATAATCAATGTTGTTAATCATGATTGCTCTGGTAACCAGGGGTTTTATACACCTTTGAGACTGAATCAGAGGAGAAGAGGGTATCTGTATCGAGGCAGGTGGAGGAAATGCAATTAGATGGTTCATATGATATTTTGGTTGAAGCTAACAACTAATATCAACATCTATGACAATTGTTCTGATACAATTCCAGTAATTGTGTGCAACACTTAGATTTTAAAGTTTAACATTTTTTTAGTGCTATTATTGATGAATCTATGGTAAATTTATTAAGTAAAGGATTTACATTTGTACCATTTAAGCAACCGAATATTGCACAGATTTTGATTGACTTAGAGTTTTTAAGAAAGTAAAATTTTACACTTTTTTATTTGGTAACAATCAGGAAGTACATCATGACTTGCATGATATGTGTCCATAGCACATTCAACCCTACATTGCATCTGACTTTGGGAACATATGAAAATTCATCAGGCATTAAGAATAATGAAGCCTGATAAGGGAAGGGGTCTGGTTATAATGGACACATTTGGTTGAGGAAAGAATGTTAGCTATATTTAAATACTGATACATATCATGAGGTCAGCAAAATGAATTGAATGTAGCTTTCAGGAAAGTACATATGGCTTTATGTTCCTTGAAAATAGAATAGATATTGGCACTTATAATTTAAATATTTCTCCTGTAGTGCCTACTATTTTTGGAGCACCTAAAGTGCATAAGAATGGAGAGTAACCCTCCACTACGTCCTATAGTGGATGGGCTTAAATACCTTGACAACAGTTTAAAGAGTTTAACAGAATGTCCTCAAATTTGTAAGGACTCCTGGCACTTTCTTGAATTAAGCATATGTATTATTTTGATCAGTGTATTTGTAACAATGGATATTAAGGATGTATTTTCTGTGATTCCTCATGAACAAGGCATGCAAGCTATAAATTCCGTAATGGAACAGGGGTTCACACTATCCAAAATTAATTTTATACACTGATCTGTTGGATATTAAAAATAATTATATTCAGTTTAAGGGTAAATATTTACGGCAGGTGGGAGTAAGCATGGGGTTCACCTTGTGGCACCATTTTGCCAGTATTGTAATGGCTGTCGGGAATATATTTTTCAAAGTGAGTTCTATCAATATCTCAGCCTTTATTTATGCTATTTGGATGAAATTTTATCCTATGGAATGGCAACCAATTGATGATGGAATAATTTTTACATACGTTAATGAGACTACCTCATATTTGAGATTTACACACCAGGTAAATGAACATGAGATCAACTTTTTGGATGTTGATTTTGAGTAAGGATAGGGTTCACAAAAGATTTAAAGTGAACATGCATAGAAAACCCACCTACTCAAATTCATTTTTACACTTTTCCAGTTCGCATCCAACTGTTAATAAAAAAGCAGTGGTAAAGGGACAGTTTGTCCGTGCAGCCAAGATTGTCACCTTGGGCACTGATTTTGAAATGGAATGCAGTAAGTTGATAAGTTTAAAAAGAGGGGTTATCCTAATCATATTTTATGATTTCTGTGATGAAGTAAAAGTTAAAAGATTCAATGGTCATTATGCACCAATACTAGCTTATAGTAGCAATGATAATCCTTCAATGGTAAGCATGAAACAATTGAATAATGCTACATTTTTTTATAACAACTTTCAACACATTATGAAATAAAGGATATTATGGTGAAAAAATGGATAGTCATTGATGAGGATGTACAGATAAGAGCTGAACTGGTGCAAAGATTTAAAATGGTAGCAAGGAGAGCAAGTAATTTCAAATATTCATTGGGAAATGGTGCAAAGAACTTTGTTGACAAAAAACAAATGGGGAACTATGAATAGATGTGGCATGTGTAATTGTAAGTACATTCATTAGGGCCAGAATATAGAGAGAAAAGGTACAGAATATAATATAAAAGGTAACTTTAACTGTAATTCCAAGGGTGTAGTGTATGTAGCTTTGTGCCAACTCGGTTCAGCATTTTACATAGGAAAAACTACCAGGGCCTTGAAGGAAAGAATCTATAAGCACATATATGCCATAACAAAGACCAGTTGAATAATGTGCTGGCAAAGCATGTCCATGAACATCTTAACCATCATTAAAGTTTGGGGTATTGCAGCAGCTCCTTTGTAATGATAGAGGAGGTCCATGGGAATTGCAGTTGGAGGGAGCAGAGCTTATTTGGCAGCTATCTCTCTATTCTTATGCTTGGCCAGGTCTTAATGACCTTGAAGTATCAATAGTGTCTTAAAATTAAAGGCATTAAATAAAGGATGATTGTTAGATTGTTTCATTATAATGTAAAATCAAAATCAATTTGCATTGAATATATATTTTTATATAATAATTTTCTATATATATTTGTTTGCATATATTTTGTACATTTATAATAACATGCGTGGCTAATGGTTTTTGGGTTTTGTGAATATGAAATGTTTATGTATTTATTGTATTATGGTGCTTATAACACATTTAAATTATTTGTAACTTATTGAGTAGTGCAACAGTTCATCAGGACTTATCAAGTCATTTCCTGTAGTGAAAAGGCACCAGTTTTAACCATATGTATATTGTATAATTTATTTTGTCTGAGGAAGTTTCATATTCTAGTAAATGAAAAGTGCTTCACAATTAACACCGCTTTCTGATTATTTAACTGCCAACATCTTTCTCGTTGTTGTGATTTGTTTATTTTTTTGATTTTAGTAAAATTCTGTACCAGGGATCTCGTCAGGGAGGCTTAGAAAGCAGATGCCTTTTCATTCCCTTGGAAGATATTTTCTTGTACATTTGTCCAACAATAGCCAGGGCCATCTTGAAGATTTTGGACTCTCCAAAGATCACTTTGAGTATCTGTCCCATGCAACAGTGGTTTTCCCTTCTTATGGAATCGACCAAGGGCAATTACCACAAGCTTCCTTTGACTATCTCCTCACAGAAGATGAAGGGGAATTTGATACACCCAAAGCTGAAAAAAACTTCAACTGATTGTCTGGATGATTCAGTTTTGATGCTCTCTATTCCTTTACTTTATTCCTCTCTGCCATTTTGCCTCTTACCTCTTTCATACCTACTCACCCTACCTCCTCTCTTTTCCACTAATGTTTCTCTCCAGTACTCTTACTAGTTCAGGATTTCAGCTTTACCAGCAGGATTACTATAGACTCTATTGAATTCATTGAGTTTTAGGAAGTTCCACACACTACTGCTATTCAGCTAAACTGATGAAGATGAATGTAATTTATTCATTTGATTCTTTACTCTGTATTGTACCAGATAAACTTGATAATAATGTATCTTCTATTTACATTGTTTGTTACTGTTAGGTAGGTAAGTATTATGTTTTTGTAGTTTATGTAGCTATATAGTTATGTTTCTGTAGAGCTTTTCTCCCTGGGTCTTCACTGAAAAACCCGGTTAACAAATGTCAAATTTTTAGGCAACATGTTTGAGGATAGTTACTAAAAGGCAAGAACGCCTCCTGCTAGGAAATTTTGCATTGCTGAAAAGGATTTACTAATTTATGCCATACTAACAAACTGTGCCCATTCAAGGATTCTATACCACTGGCTCTTAAATGTGCGGGTTACTCTCCTCTGACCTTTCTTATTCCTCTAAGGTTAATTTTCGGTCATGTCAGCATGTCATCTCACAGATCCTCCCCTTCTCTTTTGTCATTACATTCTTAAAAGGGTGTTTGCATGCAAGACCACCTAGGAAACTGGTGGCACATACTTAGGATCTTAACTATATGTTGGAAATGCAACTCCCTGTGAATCCAGCTCTTCAGGGTGATGCACAGTTCATGACCTGGGAGACTTTTCCATATTGCTCTGACATCTACAAGATTAGTATTAGAGTTGCAAGCTCATGGTGGGCGAAACAGATTTGTTTTTTTTTTCATGCAGAAAGAGTTACGTTTAAGAACAAATTTCTCCTTCATGCCAAAGGTTTTCAGTGTTTTACTTTGAATCAAGCCATGTATCTCTGTCTTGTATTCTTAAAATTCAGAGAGAAAAGATACTTTCAACTCTGGATTTGTGCAGGCAACTCTGGTATCATCTTAACAGAACAAAGTCCTTTATGAAAGCTGGATAGTTGTCTTATCCTTGTGATGGGACAAAGGATAACCTGTGTCAAAATGCTTTCAAGAGGGTTGTCCCTTGCTATAGCATTTTTTGGTCTCTCCATAGAAAATAAGTTCAGGCTAGATCAAGATGCACAAAATGACCAAGGCCAGTAAAAATACCCAAACCTTAATACAGGATGTAGCAAACCTGTAACTGTTCCAGAACCTCAGCCAAAGATAAACGCATTCTGCCACGAGCCTTGTCTTCGATGGCAGACTGGAATGGGCTGGACACTAGAAGCATTTTAGAGGGAGCAACTTTACCAGCCATTGCAAATTGGATTCCTTCTCCAAGTCCAGAACAGGCTTTGCAAGGACCATACTCCAGTGGGCCCTGGATCCTAATCCTCCTATCTCCATATGCAGGATAAGTCATTTAATCTACTGGCATATCTTTAAACTACTGCAACAATGATGCTGATAAACATAGTACAGTTAAGTCGCACCTGTCCATAGCAATAGATGGGTGAAGTAATCTGTGGTGCAGTTGTTGCATCCTCACTTCAACCTTGCTTTTCTGTATATAGTTTGTATCCTGACTAGGATTTTAAGACAGTAGGCTGTCTTCCTTTTGGGGGGGGTGGTCAAGAAAACCCATATGCAAATAATTGTATTAAGCAGTATGAAATTCCCCCATATTCAGTACTTTTTCATCACAGATGCTGAAATTAACTTTTGAACTGTTTTGGGCATGATTTCATGCTGAAGGAACTCCTCCTTTTGTGTACTCTCTGTACATTATAATGAGCATGTCAATAAGTATCCCAAGCATGTATTTTTGTTAAGCAACTCCTGAAAAATGTAGTAATATGGGTCTGAAAAGTGCTAATAAGAATAATCCTGCAAGTAGAGACACGTGGTCAGAAAAGGCACTGTATGCCCCCAGAACTACAGATTGCTGGTGCCACTGACTGCAGACAGCATTTTCTCTTCATTAAGATGCATGTGTCAATAGTTGACCTATCCTGAACACAGCTGACTTGTATCAACTAGAAATTGCATTTCAATTAATGTCAGAATATGTACAAGGGGTTAAATAGTCCACAACAAGAACTGGATAGATTAACAGGAAACTGTGACCTGAACATAAGTCAGCAACAATCTCTTATCTGTAAAAGTAAAATATTAGAGTACAGTCTGTACAGATAAAATTTCATCTTGGTGACATGAAAAACCTTGACGTATTGTACATGCTTCCCATTGCCTTTCACACATTTTGGTTCATCACTCTTTAATTAAGATTTAATACTACAGAGCACCTGGATTTTTGCTTCCCTGCTATTTTTTCCACATTCTAAAGGTCAGTGTTGCACCCTACTGAAGGAAAATGGAAATTAAAATTCATTACAGCTAATCGGTACAAATTAAAAAAAAAAATACACAGGTGCTGAGCAGTCTAATATTGAGAATTGCCAAATGAATCTTGGAAACAATCCTTTATATTCTGAGAACTGAAACTGTGAAAAACATTAATGGCTATTGCATCAGAGAGCATAATTTAATGACCTTTTAATCTCAAAATAAAAATTGATCCTTGATGCTAAATATATTAAGTCTGTCTAGACTGAGTATCTTTGTTAGCCTTGATAATGTAATGGCTTAATCTTTACTATTTTTCACAAGTTAGAAACTACAGTATCTAGTTATTTTCATAAGTTGTAGTTATATAATTTGTCAGTTTAGAGTATTCACCACTCATTTTCAGTTAGTGGCAGTTATTAAATGTGACAAAGGGTTCTTCAGGACAAGCAGAATACATATAATATGCACAAGTCTCACAAATACATCTGGCATGCTGCATTTGCCAAAGGATAGATTGATAAGATTTCAAGTACATTACGCAAAACCTCATTTTGTAACTGAAAAATTATCCCTCCAAAAAAGCATACAATTTGTACTCTTGAAACTACTGGCATGTGATCACTATCTGATATAATAGTCTAATAGAATTAGAGGACATCAGTTTGTTTTTTATGCTCTTAGTTACTAGCCTTTCATGCCATTTTAAAGCCTGCACATCTCCATACCTCACTGCTCTCATAGATGGCTTCTTTGTTTCTTTTTATAACAGATAACCACTAGGACATTTAATTTTTGTGTTTTTACCCATCTGTCTCTTAATATATGTGTTCATGTGTATTTATAATGTGTCTGTGCAAAAGTATGATCTGATGTCCATTTCATTCTTCCTCACCACTGGGTCTTAAAATCCAATATCAGATCCATTCAGCCATTCTAATAGACTGATGCTTTCAAGTCCCTTCCACTACCATAATGCCCTGCATCTTCTCCAATTCCTCAGATCTTATTTACTGCCTTGCTGGTTAGATGCGACTGTAATCTGGTCTCAAGCAACTAGAGGAAGTGTCTCTTATTTTTCTCTTCCTCTGTTAAAAATCTTAAGTTTTCTTAAGTCCTTCTGTTCCTCTCCACATGCTTTTCTTCCTGCATGGCTATTGGCCTTCTGCTTTGTAACCTTAAACTTGTATCTTATTTTTTTAAGGTATTACTGTTGCTGTATTGCTTGTAGAGTTTGAAGTAGTGCACATGAGGACTCCTGCCTTTTTTGCACATGTGTGGTGTGTTAATATGAATTGCAGACAAACCCACTGGTTTTAAGCAATGCACCTCTTGTGTGCACAAAATTCCAAGTTTGGATGCCCATGAGAAGTGTTTACTGCCTAGGTTCATCTCATTTAGAGCAGGACTGTGAAATTTGCACAGGATTCAACCCCTGTGCTTTGTCGGATCACAGAAACAAATTGATATTGTAAGTGCTATTTATCTGGAACTCGGATGTCTGCCAAACGTGGAGCTTTTATGGAAACCAAGAATCATGTGCCCTTCGCTTCCCTGGGGGTTTCAGCTTTGATTCCAGTAAAAAGGCAAAAATTGTCAGATCCAGCTTTGTTGGATCAGAGAAAAAGCAGACCTTTGGACCTGAGGGGCTCCTCTGATCCAATGTTTTTGCCAGATATGGTAGTTACAAAGCAAACCTTTATCAGATCAAAAGGGCTGTTGTATCCAATGGAGTTGGTGTTGATCCGGAGTTCTTCTCCATCTCCAAGTCTTCAGATTTGAAGGCCGTGGATTAGAGATCTCCGAGCCATAGTCTGAGACACAGCAAGTTACCCTCCCCAGTTAAATCCACTCATTCCTCTTTCTCCTGTAGGTCTTCTAGGCTTTCACACTCGGAGATGGATAGGATGATGTAGAGTTTGAGGGTTTGAAATGGGGCTTTTATAGTTTCCATTCCATCCTGGATCTGAAAAAAACTCAATCACCCTTTTTAGCTACTCCTCTTCCGATCGAACACCATACCTCTCAAACTGTTACAGCAAGAAATCTGGACAAAGGCATGAATAAAAGCCGGACAAAGGGACAAAAATATGGACAATTTTGTAAGACTGCTCTTACAAACTTAACAAGCTGATAGAACAGGTTTTGCATTAGCATGAATTTGCTGAAGGATGTGAAGTCTGAAACTCAAATGTCGGTCATTGTTTTAACTTAAATCATTAATGGTTTACCACTAAGTTGGCAGAAAACCACAATTTTATGAAAAACAGGCCAAAAGCGAGGTATTAATCTGGACATTCTGCAAAAATCTGTACTGTTGAGAGAGATGCTGACCACCTGTTTTGGAAGCCTAGGATCTAGATACCTTGAGAGCGTTTGTTGGAGCACAGGATAGTGCTTTTTTTGACTCTGCAGTGTCCCAGACTGGCTTGGCTCTGACGCTTTCAGAGCGCAGTAGGTCCTAGAACTGATGTTGGTGCCAGCTCTATGGGGTAACTTCAACACCAACCTGTTTCCATCCATCCCTCCCCTTTGGGCTTCGGCTCTTGACAGTTCTGGGCTGGTGTTGTCTGGGGCCCTTGGGTCTAGCATGGTGTCTTTCTTTTCTTGGGTGATTTTGGCTCCAGGAAAGGAGGGGGAATGATCCCAAGGTGTGTCTGCTTTTCAGATGGCAGAGAGGACATTCTCTAGGTCTAGAGATGCATCTATTCACCCACTCATGGAGCCTGTGCACTCCTTATCCTGTCAGAGACTTGGTCCCAGTCCTGTCTATGGTAAACCCATCGGGGGAGGGGTTCCAGCCACCCCATCTACAAGGGGTCCCTTGTTAGGAGTGCTCCCTTAACTATCTCATGGTGGAGGTGCATCAGACGTGGACATGCAAGAGTAAGCATGTAGACTCCCCTTTGGAGTCTGACTGAGGACACTGATTTTGATGAGGGCGAAGGATCCCCTCTATCTCATAGGTAGGTACTAGGCTATTGGCCCTAGGGCCTATATAGGCCCAGCCAAATAGTACCCTGGCTTTTGACACCCAAGAAAATTATGTTTCTGTGCCCCTGTCAAAGCACAGAAGTGATCCCCGGGGTGAATTTCCCATCTCCCATTCAGTCAAGATTTTTCTTGAGTGCTAATGATGCACTTTGTTTGATATAGATAGGTAGTTTGTTCCAGAGTATGGGAAGTCTCTGGGACAGGAATCTATCTCTCCAGCATGTTCTGTTTATTGTGGTGATAAGGTTTAGGTCCCTAGAGCGTGTACCTCTGAGGGATTGTGATTTCTTTACGTGGAGCATGTCAAACAGTACTGGGTTTGACATAGCTTTGTATGTTGGAGATCGCCTCTGAGTAGGCGATATGCAACAGAGTAAAGCTGGAGTTTTGAGACTGCCTGCACAGGGCATCAGTTTAAGGCCAGTAATCCTCTTTGTGAGGTATTTCTGTGGCCTTTCCAATTGTTGATGTCTTGTGAGGTACATACCAAAAGAGGCGTTGTACTCTAATGGGTCTGAGTGAGGAGTAGAAGTGAACAATGACCTTATTTTCCTGGATGAGAAACCTTTTGTGATGAGGTGTGCCACATAGAAGGATTTCCTGACTACTGTGGCGATGTGATTATTAAGGGGGAGACTATTGGCCACCTGTGTCTCAAGGTCTCTTATCACACTTGCGGTGTTGAGTAGACTGCCGCCTATGTGGTAGCTCATGGATACAGAGTTTTTACCATAGGGGATGACCATGCACTTTTTGGCATTGAGCTTGGGGCCATGGCTTTGACACGAGGCATCTGTCTCAGTGAGTCTCTTTTGTAGCATGTCCACATCGTTGGGAATTTTGATTTTGGCTCCTAGTTCATCTGCAAACTTTGTTAGCCAAAGACCTTCTGTGTTGGCCTGTACTTCAGAAAAGTAGATACCAAACAAGAGAGGACCTAGGACTGAACCCTGTGGTACTACACTTGTCACTGATCTGAAGTTGGATTTAGTCTGCTACTTTCACAGTGTGGGTTCTGTCAGTGAGCCATTTGGCAACCCATCTTGTGACATAGGGATTTATACCTAGTTTAGTGAGTTTATCTATAATTCCAGAGTGGGGGATGGTGTCGAAAGCCTTGGCGAGATCTAGATAGGCTGTGTGAACCACTTTACCCTCATCTACGGCTTTGGTGACCGCTTCAAAGAAGTCTATTGGGTTTAGGAGACATGGTCTGCCTTTTACAAACGAACTGGGTAGGGTCCAGAGTTTGGAGATTACCAATGTCATTGTTTATAAGTTTCATAGCCTTGAAGACCAGGCTAGTCACGCTAATGGGGCAGTAGTTCCTGGGGTCCGTGGTGGCTCCCCCTTTGTGGAGTGGGATAATCGTTGCTGTGTGCCATTCAGTGGGCAAAAAGCCTGAGGTGAGGCTATGATTTAACATGGTCCTTGGGTGGGGTGCGAGTTCATTATGTAGTTCATGTAGAATGCAGCCTGGGATGTTGTCAGGTCCCATGGATGCTGTGTTCTTGGCTTTGGAGAGGTTTTTTTTTTACTTGTGCAGCTGTGATTACAGGAACTTTGCATTCTTCTGGTATAGAGATGGGCCCTTTAGGGGATGAGAGGGAGGGGTAAAGTTAGCACTGAACCTATCTGTCAGGATGTTGGCAATATCACTTGGTTCTCTATATTTAGTGCCATTGTGCTGCAACTCAGAGCAGATCTGGGTGTTGCCATTGAGATTTCTGACATAGCTATAGAATGTTGTGGTTGTCTTTAGAATCGGTAGCGATTTTTGTTTTCGTAATCATCTTTGGAGGATTTTGAGGGATTTCAGCTTCTTACTGAGGCTGACCATGGAGTTCCCACAATCATGGGATTTTACTTTTTTTGTTTTTTTATTTGGCAACAGTTTTTCTTCTGTTGTAGAGTGTGTTTATAGCAGGGGACCACCAGATTGGCTTTCTTTTTTTGGAGATAGCATCTTGGTTCTGTTAGGGATTGCACAATCCATGCACTCGTGTAAGTGCTTATAAAGTGCAATTGTATAGGATTCAGCAGTCGTACCTCTGTTGTCAGTCAGCATGGGTATCGTGAAGTTTGCCACTTCTGTCTTAAGCATGAAGTTGGCTTTGGAGAAATTTTTTATGGTGGTTTTCCTAATGGAGGTGGGATGTGGATGTCTAGGGTGATTTGCTTGTGGTCGGATTTGACCAACGAGGAATTGGAATTCTGGTGTGGGAAACCGGTTGCCCATGTTGGTAATGACCAGGTCTAGGATATTGCTGCCCCTGGTGGGGGTGTGGATAAGTTCATCCAAGGCGTTGGAATTTATGAATTCCAGAAAATGTTGACCACAAGTTGATACACAAGTAGTTTTCCCAGTTAATGGTGGGGTAGTAGAAATCGCCCATTATCAGGGTGTTAGGTTGTACCCTAATATTTTCCAGTGTATCAAGAAATTAGTGGGAATCCTTTGGGCATGGTGGAGGATCTGTAGCAAGCTACAATTTGGATTGCGGTCTTCCCCAGACTTAGTTGCACTTGGATAATCTCGGATGCATTATGCTGAGCAACTAGCCTGGAGGTGTGGATATCCTTAATGAATATGGGTACGCCTCTGCCTTTAGTGCTTTGGTCCGGGTTAGGTGGCAGAAAGTTGTGGTATGAATTATAGCCTGGTAATGCAGGGGTGCTCTCTGGAGCCTTGAACTGGGTCTCTGTCACTGCACAGATGTCTGTGTTCTCCATTTTAAGGAGTGACTCGGGTGAGTGCATTTTGAGGTTTTAGACTTCTAGCATTAAGTAGCATTACACTCAGATTTTGCTTGCTTGAACATGTTGCAGCAGTGAATTTGTCATTTGAATCTTGCCTAAAGGCACTATAGGGGTAGCAAGAGCCTTGGCCAGTATCCGGAATCCCAAGGGCGACCGGTGCAGGTCATCTCTGGCAAAGCATCGTGGTTTGTCGATAATGTCATCCCAAGCAGACAGATACTGGATCCCCCTAGAAGGACACCAGAAGCTTAGCCAATTGAAGTCAATCATTTTGTCCTTGTACTGTGGTATTCTGGGTGATGGCAGGATGCTACTCAGGGCTAGGGTCATACCTGCCTGGGCTACAAGATTGGCAGCTCCTCCATGTCACTTCATGTAGTCCAGGGAGGTAGGTCTTGGGTCATAAACACCAACATGGACAATGACAGAGTTATATTTGTAGTTGTGGAGTGACCAGAGTGCATGCGTTGTGTGGCAGATCCTGGCACCTGACAGGCAGATGACAGTAACTTTCTCCTTGTTTAGCCTGGTGAGTGGAACATCAGTGTGCCTGACTATAGAGTCACCTATGACTAGAGTGTTTGGTACATTAAGCCTTATGGTCTGTGGTTGAGTGGCAGTTGAGTTTGTGAGCTTTGTACCATTTGGGTTGTGTTGGGGGGGGGGGGGGGTTTGAGGTTGCTTGCGTTTCTGCTTTGGAGGTCCCTGTTGCTTGGCTAGATTTTTTTTTTTTGAGAGCCTACGTGAATGTAGGTGTGTTTTGTGTTTCTATGTGTGTGTGTTTTAGTGGTGTAGGTTTTGAGGGACTATGTGATGAGTGTGGTGTGGTGCAAGTGTTTACCTTCTCTTGACTGTCTAGTCCAGTCTTGGGTGAAGAGAGCTTTGCTTCCAGTTTGGCTATACAAGTGCATCTCTTACAGGTTGTAGTGTTGGGTGATAGGAGAGGGTTGTCTGTGTACATGAGGCAATTGCTGCATTGCCCCAAGATGCCCAGATTCATCAGGTAGACAGGAGAAAACACTGGGAGCTGACCCTTAAACATGCCTGGATATAGGTGCTTATTAAGTACTAAAAACTGTTTTCCTCTAGACAAGTAAGGAAAGTTGAGTGCTGTAGTAATTTGTAGCTTATTTAGTGCTTACAATGAGTTCTGAGCAAGTGCTGAGCTCAAAGAAACAGATTTGAGTGCTGAAACTAGAAAACTGGCTAGTTCTAAGAAACAAATTAAAGGGGAAAGGATGAGCAGAAGCTAACTGGGTTGGCCTTCTCAAATCTTCTCCCTGGATTAAGTAGAATGAGGTAATGACACTAGATTGGGAGGAGTGTCCCAGATCTCTACCCAAAGACCTATCCTTTGGCGATGTCTTACAGAGCCTGAAATGAAAGGGTGGATGGTCTTCCCAACCTCCTCCTGAGGAATCTGTTTCTGGAAGCTTTTGGGAGAGGCCTATCTACATCCTGTAACTCCACTGGTGGATGATTTCATTAATCTAGTTTCCTGCTGAGCTTGGAAGGAGCCAAACGCCATGGTGCCTAAGTCCCCCATCTGATCACCTTCACTGGAGTAAAGGCATTCTAGGTGATGCTATCCATGTCAGCAGCCACAAAAAAAATCTAGCAGAACAGAGCAACTCTGTCCACCCCCAAACAGAGTCTTGGGAATTGGATAGGCATGGGAAAAATGTGCACATTTTGGCTACCTTTGCACTGAGAGCATTAAATTATGTGGCACATTTCACACGTATTCAGAGGGATTTGGTCAAGGAACTCGCCAACTCTCAGTCCATGTCAGGAGGAGGACCTTAAGGTTCCCTGACTGTCGACTCTAGCTTCCTTGTCTAATTCATCAATGAGTTTAATTACCAGTGCTGTAGAGGGAACCTCTCGAGCAGCTGTAACAGGCATTTCCACTCGGGAGACATGCCTGGTAGAGGGTTTGATGGTTCCAGGAACCCTTTAAAGTGTTCTTTACCAGTAACCCCTTTGGTTCCTCCTTGTTCAGACCATCGGGTAAAGAAATAATTACCCACAGTGAGCAAGAGTGAAAGACCACATCTGCTACAGGGATCATTTTCTTCTTTTCAGATATTTCTCAAGGAGCCAATGCAGTAGGAAGAAAAAGTGGTTCAGGAAGTTTTAGGGTTCTTTCCAGGATTCTCAGGAAGACTCCTTATCCAGAAGCATAGGACAAGAATTTAATGGAAGATGCTGCCCTAGAGATGGGGGGGGTCTGTAAAATCAGGGTTTCAGGGAACTTATCTCTGACTAGCCATATCAGTGCTCCTGAAGTGCTGTCACTGTCCTATTCTGGAGGCATTTGGGGCCAGGCTTTCATTGCACCTAGACAAAACTTAATAACTGAGTTCTAAACATAATTTCCAGAAGTTATTATATTCCCTTTTTCCACTCCTCACCACCCTCCGAAAGGAATCTTCCTAACGTTCCACTCAGAGGGAGTATGCCATACAAAAAAAACTTAAAGCTTCTAGAGAAGTCTCAGGTCCCAAAAAAAACAGCAAGAAGGTGGAACTTATTCATGCTTCTTTTTGGTGCAAAAAAGACAGGGGACCAAAGGCCAGTTATTGGACCTGAACAAGCTAAACCTGTATGTCAAAAAGTCCATGGTGACCATTCATTCCATTCTGACATTACTATGCAAGGATGATTGGATCTGCTCTATAGATCTCCTCTTCCAGGATGCATATTATCACATAAATATCAACAAATGCTCCAGAAGATGCTTATGCTTCTGGCTGGTAGCCAATCATTGCCAATTCAGTGCACTGACCTTGGATTTGCCACAGCCCCATGGATGTTAACCAAATGTATGTTGTTGGTGGCAGCTCACCTGAGACTGCAAGGATTCCAGTTTCCATATTTAGATGATTGGCTCCTTAACTGCACCATTGAGGCATAAACTGATTTTAGGCAATGCAGTACCTACTGCACACCTTCAGGCAACTGGGAATCACAATAAATTTGAAGTCAAAACTAACATCTATGCAGAGGATAGAATTCCTAGGAATGCAACTGAACACAATCACTCAAGTAGCAGCCTTGCTGTTATGACAGGTGTCATCCCTGAGAAGTCCAGATTTTACTGTATAGCCCTGCACCCTCAGCAAGATTTTATTCCAAGAGTTCTAGGTTCCATTTCAGCTGCCATATTTGGAGTACCATTGGCAAGATTCTTTGAATACTTAAGTGGACTCTAGCAGTTCAATGGTCCATTTTGTCACCAGTTAAATGTCCAGATCAAACTGGCACAATTCTGCAGATGTCTTCAGTGGAAGTGGACAATCTTTATCTGGGTAGGCCCTTTTCCCTGACAGAGAGCAAATTGCACATTAGTGCTCTAGAATCCAGATCTAGTGAGGTCAATGTTTCCCTGTACTCTTCACTTATCAGACCAATGATCCGGATAATGCCCCATTCGGGATGCATCTCACCTGACATCTGCAGCAATTGGAGACCAAAAGGATAAGGGACTCCAAAATCTGTCAAATGCTGCCAGATTGAAGAAACTCCACGTCTGCTCAGAGGTGACATGTGCCTGACTATAAATAGGACATGCTGGAGGGATAGATGTATCAAGACTCATGCTGTGGAATAAAATCCCCGCTGGCTCTGTTCAAGAGAAATCTTGACCTGTGGATGGGAGATTCATCTCTGTGTCACTGCTGGACAGATAAATGCCTTAGGGCAGATAGCCTAGGCTATGAACCTATTTCTCAAGGAGCCAATGCAGTAGGAAGAAAAAGTGGTTCAGGAAGTTTTTTTTCTTTTTCCATTTTCTCAGGAGACTCATATCCCAGAAGCATAGGACAAGAATTTAATGGAAGATGCTGCCCTAGAGATGGGGGGGGGGTCTGTAAAATCAGGGCTTCAGAAAACTTATCTCTGACTAGCCATATCAGTGCTCCTGCCGTGCTGTCCGACGGTCCTATTCTGGAGGCATTTGGGGCCAGGCTTTCATTGCGCCTAGACAAAACTTCATAACGGAGTGCTAAACATAATTTCCAGAAGTTATTACATTCCCTTTTTCCACCCCTCACCACCCTCCGAAAGGAATCTTCCTAACGTTCCACTCAGAGGGAGTATGCCATACAAAAAAAACTTAAAGCTTCTAGAGAAGTCTCGGGTCCCAAAAAAACAACAAGGAGGTGGAACTTATTCATGCTTCTTTAAGGCCAGTTATTGGACCTGAACAAGCTAAACCTGTATGTCAAAAAGTCCATGGTGACCATTCATTCCATTCTGACATTACTATGCAAGGATGATTGGATCTGCTCTATAGATCTCCTCTTCCAAGATGCATATTATCACATAAAGATCAACAAATGCTCCAGAAGACGCTTATGCTTCTGGCTGGTAGCCAGTCATAGCCAATTCAGTGCACTGACTTTGGACTTGCCACAGCCCCATGGATGTTAACCAAATGTATGTTGGTGGTGGCAGCTCACCTGAGACTGCAAGGATTCCAGTTGTTAACATATTTAGATGATTGGCTCCTTAACTGCACCATTGAGGCATAAACTGATTTTAGGCAATGCAGTACCTACTGCACACCTTCAGGCAACTGGGAATCACAATAAATTTGAAGTGGAAACTAACATCTATGCAGAGGATAGAATTCCTAGGAATGCAACTGAACACAATCACTCAAGTAGCAGCCTTGCTGTTAAGACAGGTGTCATCCCTGAGACAAGTCCAGATTTTACTGGATAGCCCCGCACCCCCAGCAAGATTTTATTCCAAGAGTTCTAGGTTCCATTTCAGATGCCATATTTGGAGTACCATTGGCAAGATTCTTTGAATACTTAAATGGACTCTAGCAGTTCAATGGTCCATTCTGTCACCAGTTAAATGTCCAGATCAAACTGACACAATTCTACAGATGTCATCTTCAGTGGAAGTGGACAATCTTTATCTGGGGAGGCCCTTTTCCCTGACCAAGACCAAATTGCACATCAGTGCTCTAGAGATGAGAGCAGTCCTCCTGACGCTGCAAACTTTACAAGACTGCCTGTGGAAATGAGTGATCTCAAGAAACCTCTTTCTGGTGACTGCTAATTTCCACGCCACAGAAGAATCAAATGCACTAATTCCATCTCTGCATCCAGATTATGCAATGTCTTTATGAACGGAATTTATCTCCTCAGGCCACCAGTTAAAGATTCTTGGGATCAGACCTTGGTCCTACAGGGTCTCACTCAGACCCTTTGAACCAGCTGATTCCTGTGACATAAAATTTCTTTCCTGGAAGACAATTTTTCTTCTGTACATTACTTTCAGGCAAGAGGGTATCTGGACTACAGGCCTTCTCCAAAAAGCCATATATTACCTTTTTCAAAGACAATTTCTCTGAGGACAAGTCTTTCCTTTGTCTAAAGTAGCCATGCAAGTGAACATAAACTAATCCATTCATTTTCCAGTCTTTTTACCTAACCAATCCAACAAGAGTGAATATATGCATCACCTTCTTGATGTTAATAGACAGTTCCTATGTTTTTGTCCTATGCAGATTGAAAAGCAAGTCCAGACAGCTATTCATATCCTTTTCACCCAAATGGCTAGGCCAAGCAGTGTCAAAAGTAAATGGCTAAATGGATCACTAATTGCATTTCTACCATTTATTTTTTTAAAAAGCTTAGTTTACCCCATCCACCAAGAGCCAATTCTACCAGGTCGATTATGACTTCTTCGGCTTTTTCAGCTAGAATCTCTGTTGATGAAATCTGTGCTGTGGCAACATGATCAAAATTGCATACCTTTGTCTCCAATTATCTATTTGGTATAGTCTCCAGGGACAGAGCCTCCTTCAGCTATACTGTGCTGAGGCATATCCTTCCACAGGGGTCATTCAGGAAATTAAGTAGTTGGGGATTCTGTCCCAGTGGTCAGGAAGAATGGAAATGGACAACCTCTGAAAGAGGAGCTATGTATTTGGCATCTGTGTTCAGTTGGCTTCTTCCTCTCATCCCCCCTTCCAGAAAATCTAGAGGAATGCGGGCTCCATAGACTTCTAATTTGAGGTCCAGATTGGGGTAATGTCATGGTGTTTCTCAGTTGTTTCTATAACCATTTCTGATTTCTGGGGCAGTGAACTCTGATCTGAGATGATATAGGAGATGCAGGGCATTACTGGAGTGGGAGAATCTTGAGACTTGAAGCATCAGTCTATTGGAATTGTTGGATCTTATCCAATATTGAATCCAAAGACCCAGTGTTGAAGGAAATTTGATGACACGGGTCCCAAGTTATGTTAAGTACATAACTCCTAATTTGGTAGGACTGGCAAAAATGTGTCAAAGTTCACTCTGTCGACCACATGAATATACAAAATGGACTGCTGCCCTAAATAGTGGCTTTTGTGTGTCAGATATGCCATTCATTTTATTAGGAAATGCTTGCTATATGCTATTGTTAAAACCTTGTAGCAGCATTTATACATGGACTATAATGGCAATGCTCCATGAAAATGGCCTAGGAAATATGAATCCCCTGAGAAATGTTAAAATAGATTGGATTCCCACAATGACAGACAATTTGCTGTTTATAAGAGGGATTTTAGACCTTATGTGCCGACTGTAGTTGGGCCATGACGAGAGGAAGCTGTGATGTTTGAATATCAGAAGAATAACCTGTGGATGTACTCTGAGTGAGTGATGGGGGGGGGGGGACTCTGGATTTGGAGCAGTTTAAATTGAACTGCTTAATTTGAGCTTCCGGTTCCGAGATTTTTGCTTAAATCACAATTGTTTGTAAATTAACTGACTCATGCAGCAGATAACTGCAGGGTACATACCTCTCTATACTTAACTGTACAGATTTTCCTGGAATGTCCATAATTGTTCCTTATAGTCTTGGTCTGTTTTTCACAAAATGGTAGTTTTCTGGCAACTTGGTAACTAATCATTTAAAGATTGAAGTTAGAAAATGATAGACATTTGAATGCCATACTTCATATCCTTCAGAAAGTTCATGCTAATGCCAAACATGCTGTTTTGACAACTCGTTAAGGTTGTCTCTATTTTTGGGCCTTTGTCTTCCTTTTATGGCTTTGTCCAGATTTCTGGCTCTGACGTTGAGAGGTATAATCCTACATGATAAAGTGAAAAATAAGGCAGTGTAGTACTTCTGTAAGGGGAAGAATATCAGAAAATGAGTTTTGATGAGATCTGGTGCTTCTTTAGGAAGGCCATCCTTTTTACCTGCTCCATAGATATTTTTTGACACAGAGAAATTGCTCTTTATAGAAGTTTCACTAAGCTTGTATGGTATATTTAAGTAAGACTGAACATAAAGGAATTGAGGAATAGTCTTCAAATGAACTCGCTAGGAATGCCCCTTTACATGGTGAATAAGAGCATAGAAATATTGGGTGTTGGAGAGTTTCCATGTTGCTGCTTGTTTGTCACATGGCAAACTGTTGAAATATATGACCAGAATGGGTGGACAAGGATGACATGGACATTGATTTGTTGCTTTATTAAGTGGACATCATACTGCAGGTGCAGAAAAGGTATAAAGGTTCAATTCAATAACTTTTTGTTAGAGCTTGTGGTGCTTACCCTGGATCTGGCTGAGTAGGAAGATAAGACTCCAAGGAAGAGCTTGCACTAAGTCCCAGAAAGAGGAGGATTTTTTTTTTTTTTTTTGCTGAAGTACTACTGTGCTATCTTGAATTATATTTAGTGTGGAAACGGCTCATTGCTCCTATTTGTGGATTTAAGGATTTTTTTTGTAGTTCTAAAGTTTTGACCTTTAAATACTTAATGCAACCTAAATCCTGTTTAATAAAAGAGCAGGTTTAGACCCTACTTTTGCAGCCATGCAAAATCTGCATACACAGAAATTATTTTTGATTTTGACTTTATTTCACATGGCTAGATAGGATTTCTAGAGGTTGTGCATATGTATGTAATATATATATATATGTGTATGTGTGTGTGTGTGTGTATATGTATATATATATATATATATATATATATATATATATATATATATATATATATATATATATCCTGTTTAAAATTTATACAATGTATATATAGTGCGTGTGTGTAGTCTACCTTGCTTAATCAAATTTTCACTTGCACAAATCTCTAATCCCCAAGATGACTTAATCGAAAGCTGTAATCATCGTAGCTATGAATCATTGGAGAGTCATAGGAAAACGAGCCAATTGGCCACCAGGGTGAAATTTGCCCTTTTCCCTCAGTGTAGTGTGATCTTGGAGTTGGTATATTTAAGGGGTTGGGGGTGCTGCCCCCCACTTGGGTGGGTTTAATTTTTGTCCATTTTTTTTATTCTACCCTGATGGCCAAGTGGTTCATTTCCCTATGAAAAAGTCAGGTGATTCATAGCTTCAGTGATTTATAGCTTTCGATGAAGCTGTCTCAGCAATTAAGATTCAGCTCTCGCTATATATATATATATATATATATATATATATATATATATATATATATATATATATATATTTTCAACTACTTGGTCGCAAAAAATCAGTAGTAATCAAGGTTACGAAACACATGCCATTTTTAGGAACTTTTAATGGATCCACTTGATTGTGGGATGGGGTGAGAGAGTCTCAATTTGGTATATTGGATTTTATGGTGATGCACAAGATTGTTCCATCAGCAGATTGTCCTCGTATGCATTCAGCAGTATGTTAGGTCTCCAGTAAGATCCCCCCCCAAGCTGCTCCAACCATCATCTTCACTGTAGTGTAAGGGAGAAATGATGTTTCCAGATATATTTAGCAGAGAAGCTTATGGATTCCTTAGAGGTGTGCTGGATAACTTGTCATCTGTTTTGCTTCAGAAATTAAGTACATCTCTTATGGTAATTGATGTGGATAAAGAAGTAAGAAGCTGAGTGACTGGGTCTCTGGTGTTGATGGCTATTTACTAAACTGCCTAATTATTTTACTTGAGTTTGACAGGTGCTCCATTGGTTTAAGTAAAGGTTGTGTGAATCCTTGTGTACTTGTGAAAGTAATTGTCGTAGGATTGGGCATGGCAGACTTGTAAAAGATTGCATGGTACCCATTAGGCTTCTGTAATGTAATATGAATAAGGAATGTTTTTCCACCTGTGATATGGTATATTGCCATCTTAAAAGAAAACAAAATCTATCTTAAATGACTGCATGTTAAACTCCTCTGTAATGTCTACTTCATCATACCCATTCCCAAACACTTTATTGTGCCAATGCCAACATACTGTGGCATAGTATGTGAGCCTGAAAGTGTCCTTATTGCCAATGATTCCTTACAAGGTATTGAGAAATAGTGCTATAAGCCTTGCTATAGTGCACTGACATTGACAGACCACTTAGTATGCGTAAGGGAGTAAAAGCTGTATTATGGTGTTAAGTATGGATATACTTGTGCAGTTTGGATCTTGCTAAGGTAATAGCCAACTGATGAGGAATAATTTAAAGTGGATAGGCAAGTACTATGGTTGTGGGATCCATTGTTTTTTCACTGGGATAAACAGCTGACCAGGAAGTGAAACACCACAAAAAATGAATCCAACAATGGGAGAAACCACTCCAATTTGCAGTTGTAGAAAGAAACCATCTTTATTGGTATTGTGATGCCCCTGCACTAGCCCAGTTATCAAGGAGCCTCAATCCTCACCACTAGCACCAGTGAGGGACGTACATATTGGGAGGATAAGTACACACACTGAAGTACAATTCCCTTAAGTACACAGAGATCAGTCAGTCTGGGTCTGATTTCATCCTCTTTCTTTCCAGATCCCCAATAAGACTCCCCACTGGCACAGCTGTAGAGTTGAGTCCTTAGACAGGGTTCCAATCCAAGTCCTTCCAACACTCTGTCCAACCAGTACTTTGTGCCCCTGCCCAAGTAGCTGATAGATGCACACACTTTGTGATTTGATTTATACACAAACAATACCTGTGAAAGGCTGGCATATGTTTACTAGCTATACCCTCATCTGTCCAGACCATAATGTACTTATCACTGCCACCAGAACCCCTTATTAGCTACTTTAAGGCCCTTCCCAAAGGGGAACAATCCTGCTGTGTGATACTATTATCCAAAAGGTAAGTGTGACCAAGAATTGCATGGGTATTTTGAGTGGCTTGTACAGTGTTACCAAATATATACAAGTACTCTGAGCTTAAATATTTCTAAAACCAGACACCATTAAAAGTTTTAAATACATTAAATAATAAATGAACAAAACAATATTCAATAACTCTGCACAGTGACTACAGAGTTCAGAATCACAGGAAGTATTTTAAAACCTTGCAGGACAGTCTCAAATAAAAAAAAAAACATCCAAACTAATCTTTACTATATTCCTATCTTGTATCTAAGAGATTACTGTACCCTGGTTACTTAATATTAGCAAGGTGCAAGTGCTGATGAGAGGATGTTTCCAGGTCTAAAAATGTGCAAAATGCCCAGAATCTGAGTTCCCAAATTTAATATCAGAATATTACTACTGAGTCAGCTGGATGACATTACTATTTGTCACCTGCCTTCCATTTCCAGGCTAACAGATACCAACAGAATTTAACATTTCTCTATGAAAACAAAATTATTTCTCAGATGTGTAGCTACTAGGAATTCAGAGCAATAAAAACACTTTGCATTCCAAACCTAGTAAATATTTCTGTTTCAAGACAATAGAAAGACACTTCTAACTCTGGACAACTGTCTCTTTGCATTAACTAAGTTTTATAGCACAGTCGTAAACAATTTCAACTTATTCTTGAAGTTTTGCAAGTTAACTCTGTATATTCCAACATCTACCATTAAAACACACATCTGCACAGGTATATAGTTTATACACACTTCTATTCTTTTCCAGCAGGGTACACTGCGGTTACACTCTTGAAGCTCAGTACATAACATACAGTTCAACATGTACTTCTGCATAATTTAATATCCACGTAACATATAGTTCTTTGTAAGACAAAGCCTATGGATCATATTAATATTCACAAATGACATGATTTACAAAATCCAGATAGCTAGGCTGGCAGTATTTCCTTTTGTCACATTTCCGTATAAATCATATTAACATTTTTAAGTGATGTATAATTATTTACAACATCCCAGATAGCTGGGCTGGCAACATTTGGGTTTGTCACAGGTATAACTACTGCAATTCACCATTAAGTGCTTTTGTCCAAACAGACTTCAGAACCATGAAAACCCTTCTAAATGCTGAATTTAAGAGTTGAGATAAGTATAGTTTATATTTCCATTACTAGTGAACTTAAAAGCCAACATTGTTTGAGCAAAACCTTTGCACCTGTAATGGTTTTCTGTAGTAGATTGACATTCTGGATTTGTTTTTAGCCATTTTTACTTTAATGAGGGTGCTTTTTGGTGTGTATACCTTTAATAATTTTCCTGCACACTGTTTAGCCTGTCAGACAGTTTTGTGGGTGTGGTTTTACTTCTCTCAGCTTGCAAGATTTTGAGATACATTTTAGGTTTGAAACATGGATATTACTATACACTAGGCAAAACTGCCATTCTTACTTTAGCAGGTAGACCTAGTGAAGCTATTTATGGCTTCTGATTATGTAGCCACTCCGTTTTGTTTCATGTATTTGAAAGTCTTGGAAAGCTAAATGAGTAAGGTACAAATGTCATGATGTGGTTAGCCCAGCCTGAGCATCATCACTTTGAATGATAAAGGAAGAGGTATTTCCTAAAACCTGGGTAAAGGCATGAAGATGGAAGAAAAGCTTAATGGCTGTCTCAACATAATTACACTGTATAATCTGAAACATAATTACCTTGACATGTTTTTTTGATTTTTATCTAGCTTCATGCCAGTTAATGGATTAGTGAAGACTGCGGAGTACTGAAATTTCAGTATTTGTAAGCTAATAAAACAATGTGGACATAAGTATTCCATATATCTATATATTTTGACAAAAATGCATATTATAGAAAAGTGAAATACTTGTAGAGGAGGAATAAAATGTTAAAAACTGAATCTTTATAAAATAAAAAAAAAGATTAATACTAAGCAAAATGAGATGCTAAATGACAATATACCAGGTAGCGAACTGAAAGGGAACTATAAAAATGTAATCCATCCACAAACCTTTTTTCCCATTTTTGCACATGGTGTCAAACGATGACAATCAATCTAGAGCCAAGGTTTATACTGCCAGGTGGCTAGCCATGCTACAGAATGATTTATATTTTTCCTTTACTTTCTGGTTATTAAATGTGCAGTAATAACTGCAAACACATACGAGATGGTAAGGATATACACCATTGAAAATATTTTATATTGCTAGTGTTGCTTACGTAAGTCTGATGTGCAATTTCAATTGAGTACCAGGGCAATTGCAGTTTTTATGAAAACAAAACATTTATATGGCTATATTGTAAGTGCCTTGAGTGTTGATATCAAGTTAAAATGTCTGAAATATTGATAATAAACTACTGAAAATCATGGAAATGAGCTAATTGATGCAAATTCAAGTATAGTGATACATAATCTGTCCAAAATGCCAAATGATCTGAACTTTAGAAACAATATTAAATCAGAAACTTTGCAAAACACTAAATGGAGTTGCTGCATTCTTAAATCAAATGAAATATGTGTTGTATGCAGCTTATCAGGCGAACAAAGCAGTTGCACAACAGTCTGTCTGCTTGCTCAAAATGTTTTATATTTACTTGTTCATTAACAACCAAACCAAACACTACAGGCAGAGCTTAGACTTTCTCAAACAGGTCGCTAAAATTTAAATACAGTCTTAGAACTTGACAGTTGAGGTAATTTGTACAAATGAACAATTCCATTTGACAGTTTTTTCACCATACCATGACTTAAGGTATACTTTCATTCCATAGATGAGCAAGAACTTCCCTCTCTGAAGCACCTTGGTAGAAAAACAAAATTTCCCAGTTTCCAAATTTTACTAGGCAGAACACATTAGTTTCTGACTTAGTAGAATTTAATTAGGATAGCTTCAATTGGAAGGCCATTTTCTGATAAACTAATTTCACTGTACTTTGTACAAAACAAACTCTTAAATCACATTTGGGGAGTCTGCATTCTCATTTAGTTCTTGCTGTCTAGTCATGTTCCTTCTGGATTCCAGATAACTTATTAGCTTTTCAGAGTCTGGGCTACATTAAGCTACTTTATTCCAGGACAGAAGTGATGCACAAAATACTTGTTCTCTGCTACCCAACCTCTTGGCTTATCTGTATGCAAGTTGTGTGTTTATTTATCAGTACTATGTTGCCTTCTGAAAGGTAATGGTATCTTGGTTACAAAGGTGTCACAGATTTTTCATATTTCTTTTTGAACAGCAACATAAAACTGAATCTAAATTGCTTGATCTTTGTGGTAATTAATATCACCTTGATGTACTTGAAAATAACAAATTGTTGCTTAAAAATGGATTCTGCATGTTTACAGAATATATACTAAGTAAAAACAGTTGTATATGCTACCACAATGTCTTCCATGGGAATTTTCATGATGATGGCATCAATTGTACATTGACACCTCAGGGCTCTAAATGAGCATTGTCTTCATGACCTTGTGTGTGTGTGTGTGTGTGTGTGTGTGTGTGTGTGTGTGTGTGTGTGTGTGAGACCAAAATGAGTGGAGGCATTTGGTATGTATATAATTTAAGCTACAGTTCAGCACACAGATAATTTGATAAAATTGTTCAAAAATATAATGGACAATGTATTCAAATCATGTCTGAAGAATTTCATCAGTTTGTTAAATGAAATAACTCAATTCTACTAATGGGCCAGGGCATCCTACAAACAAATGGAAAATCATGCTTGGCAAATTAAAGCAGACACGAAGTTATTACATTGCTAAATATTGAAAATAGATTTATTCCTGTTACAGTAACATTTTCAGGCGCTGGAAGAGTTTTTCGTTTATAGGCACGTCAGAACAAGGCTTTCTTTGATAAAGCAGTTCAATATTACTGTATTACAGAAACAGGACTTTGAAGAACTTTTAGCTTGGTAAGCATGCACAGGAAATGGAATTCCATGAACAAAAATAAATGTACCTTGGAGATGAAGCGAGGGAGGTCTCAACTAGATCTTGGGTGTCATTTATGTAACACAAATGTGTGGTCTTATTTCATGCTGAAGAAACTGATGGGAATCTCTTAAAGAAGGCAAAGTGATTGGACCAAACCAGGCAGGTAATTCTTGCTAACTTAAACTGCATCCAAGTAAATTAAATAATTGCCTGTGGTAAATCTTTGTAGAGCAATTCAAGTAAACTTTGTTTCCCCGGAGTCTAAAATAACTAGTGAATCTGAAGTTTTAGAAGGCAGCAACAATTGCAGAAAAATAGGAAGCCACCTCAGTATCCAATTTTTGATGTGAAGTTTTCAGGTTATAGACCCTCTAGTTTAAATAAAGTACAACTATGCCTGTTAAAAATAAATGTGATATACTGAGACTGACTTTTAGAAGGCTGTCATCAGTGAGCTTATGTAAATCAGCCAGACTGTGTTCCTTGTGCATGCATGACTACAAAGTGTGACTTCTGTATGGCTTGGTTTTTGTTTTTCCTCGGTACAATACATGTTAAAATAGTTCAGCAGTCTGTAGCTAGATTCAAAAATATTTATTGGCCCTTTAGGTCACAGGTTGTAGTTACTGTACTCTAATAATGTTGGTTTACTAATGCTGTAAATCTCTTGGATATAGCTATCCCTTCTCAGTCACTTAACTTAAATCAGTGACTACCTAGATAATGTAAAAGATGCTGACACATACCTAAAGGAAATAAAGCATTCAGAGAAATAAAAAAGGTAGGAAATGAACGTGATAGAACATATGATTTCTTAGTACAACTACACAGTTTGATTTCCTTAATATTGCCATTTTAACGGGGAATTTCTACATACAGAGAATTTTACTGTTTGTAGCTTAATTCCCTCTATGCCACATCCTTCTCTTGCTCTACCCAAATGATTCCACAACCATTTTTGCCTAATTCAGGCTGCTTCAAATTCCTGCATCTGTGCTATTACTGCCACCATCTTCAGAAATCACGTGCTTCATCAGGAAAGGGTGAATCTGATGTCAAGCTTCACATAATCCTTAACTGTGGACTGTGTTCTGAGCCTTGGAACTGACTCTGCCATTATTCCAGCTCATGCCTTAAAAAACTCTCAAGCTAAGCTCTATCCACAGTGCTCCCCATCACATTATCTCAGATCGTGTTTGCTGCTTCATAGCACCAGACGCTTTCTATCCAGTCTCTCAAGCATTACAGTTTTCTTCAAACTGTTAGTTTTTTCCTTATCCTATCTATTCTGTCTGCTCCTCTTAATATGTTTTAGCATGTGCGTGTTTTCCTCTCTTCCTTGCATTGGGTAGTCTGAAGTACCATTGTTGGTACTTTCTCCCGTTTGACCTTTGGGTAAAGTTTTCATACGATCATTGGTTGTTCCCTTCTCCTTTTTCCTATCTCTGATGCACTTTAACAAAAAAAAGAAACTTTCCTCTTTACTAATAGTTCAGTCCTTGTGTGTGTATCTGTGTATAAGGTAGCCTTAGTTTTCATATTATGGCCGGCAAACACTCAAAAGGTATCTCTGGCTTTAAGAGGTGCCAAAAATGTGACCGAAAGATGCCCAACTTAGATGGGAACACACTGTGTGTATTGTCTATATGGTCCATCTATAGGAAGACTGCTCGATCTGTCATGGGTTCAGTTTCAGAATCCTGATCGCAAAAACAAATTTATCTTGAAAGGCTTTCTTAAATATGACTTTGAAGAGTCACGCTCTGGTCTGAAGAAAGAAGCCAGTTCCTCCTCTGTCATTTTCTGCTAAACCTGAAAATCGAAGTCACTCAGTTCTGACAACTTCCTTGGAACTGTTTCCTAAAATGGCCAAATCTCCCATGGTGCCAGCAGCCTCCTCGACACCAAAGGGTCAAGATTCTCAACCTCTGTGCCATTGGTAGTGACCTTCAGTACCAGTATTGGTGCAGACAATGCTCCCTTCACTACCAACAGATCACTGTACCAAAGGACCCTCTGATACTAGTTCTACTCCATAAAACACATTCCCCCTCTACAGACCCATTTGCAGACCATGCTCCCAGTCCTTTTTTGGAGGGACTGCTATAAAGATCTCAGTTGGCTGCCTGTATTAAATACACCAAGAGTTTATCAGAGTCCGATATAAGACTGGATCGGCTCCTGATGGCGAGGGGAGTACTTCCATCCATGGTTCCTAGCCCTGTTAGTTCTGGAACCTTAGCTTCTACCCCATGCATATTCCTCCTTGGACTTCAGCTTAGGTTTCAGAGCCCCTGGTGCCAACCTTTCTGGCTTCAACTGTTATGGTGGTGACCAGAGCTCCTTTTCAGATGAGAAGCTTCCCCGAGTTCAGCCAGTTCTTTGGAACTGGAGACCTCCCAGGGTCGGGGCTTTATCTATTCTGGGGGGAAAGGTTTGAATTTGATACACCAAGTAGCATGGAAGGCTCTTAAAGTATCAGCATATGTAAGCTTGGCCCCAGCTTCTACATCAGGGAGGGGTCCTCTGGGATGGGACCACTGCTCCAAAGGAGTCTATTTTGGTTCTGGGCTCCCATCTCTCTATGGAGAACCTGCCTTCCAGGCTATGAAGAGGGCCTTGTTCATTGCAGGCAGTCTACTTTCCCTATTGGACCAAACATCATGTCCATCCCCTTGACCAGAGCTTCTGTCAGTCTCTACCCTGGGACAGAGGGCACAGAAGTTTCAAACAAATCCCCCAGATTATGTCATCTTTGGAAACCTCTCTGGAGCATCCTACTGAAGAGGTACTTTCGAAGAAACTGCAAGAGGAAGCACTTGGACTCGGTCCTTCACAGAAGATGCTGCTTTTGATGAAGGAGGTGGTTTCCCTAAGTTACTCCTTGAGGTTTTCTATGGAGGCATCCTAGAAATCCTTAGAGAGGTGGCTGGACTTCCATTAAGCCTTCCTCAGAGGAATCTGTATACCTAGAGTCTTTGTGCCCAGCCCTCTACCTCCTGGATTTGTATGCCTGTTGATTATCTTAAGTTCATTGCTCAGCTGGCTTGGAAGATAAGGTACCAATCCCCAAAAGACCTGATAGTGTTCTCTCTGCCCCTAAAGATGAGAAACATTGGGCCAAAGGTATTCCTGTAGATGCCATGGTGTTTCTGGCAGCCCCTAAAAAGGAATTTGCTGACGGAAGTCCTACTATTCATTCTCCTAACAAAGTCTAGGATGATTGATAGATTTGGGAAGCTCGTATACAATTCATCAACCTTAACTCTCGGGTCCATGAACTATACGACACATTTTACCAGGCTTCAAAGAAAAGGCTTTCAGATACTATTTCAGGAGCAGTAGTTGGAGTTTGAGATGAAGTTGCTTCTCTGCTCATCACTCTAAAATCCATCTCCAATTCATCCCATAAGGCTAATGGCTCATGCTGCTGAAGGAATGACTAGCAGCAGGTTCAGGTGTAGCTATCAGGAGACACCTGGATGCACTTGTGTGATTGTGCAGAGCCATTTGTCTTCTTTCGTCAATGCTCTTGACAGATCATTCCTGTTTGGCCCCAAATTTAGAGACACTAGCCAGATGCGAGAAAGATGGGAAGACCCTTTCTGCCATGGGCATATGCTATTCCACTCCTCAAAGGCTTTATTCCAGGAACACGAGAAGTGATAAGCTATGGTTCAAAAAGATTCAAGGATCTTTCCAGGACTCTAGGCACTGACTTCCTCTGGGGCGGAGGGGGGGTGGAGTAATAATGGAAGATGCCATTCAAGAAGCAGAAAAGGTGAGCAGAATCACAGTTTCAGATACTTTCCCTGGTAACTCTTAACAGGGCTCCTGAAAAGGAAGCCTGATTTGCTTTCCTCTGGAGGCAGTCTGAGGATGATTCCCTGCAACAATCTGCCTGGCTAGAAATAACAATGGATAAATAAGTGCAGGGGATCATTACCAGAGGTTACAACATCCCCCTTTCAGAAGACCCAAAAAGACCAAGAAGAATCCTGGACATTCCATCCAGTCACAGGGAAGCAGCAGTCTTAGAAATTCAAAAGCTCAACAAAAGTCATCCAAGCAGTCCCACCAGGCCAGAGAGGATCTGGAATTTACTAAAGATTTTTTTAGTGCTAAAAAAAAAAAAAAAAAAAAAAACTGAGGACTGGACTAATTTTGGACCTCTGTCATTTGAACAAATCAGTTCAACAAACCAAATTCTGGATGGTCTCAGTTCAGTCTATACTTAATGGAAAAACATGATTGGATGTGCTTAATAGATCTTCAGGATGTATATCACCACATAAAAATAGACAAATGATACAGAAGATTCCTCTACTTTTGGCTGGCAGCCAGTCACGATCAGTTTAGGGCACTGCCCTTTGGTCTCACCACAGCGCCCAGGGTGTCCAAATGCATGGCAGTGGTAGCAGACCATCTCAGACTGCTAGGATTCCGAGTGCTTTCATATCTAGCTGACTGGCTCCTTGCCTCTCCCGCCAGGTGTCCACTCCTAAAGGCATGAGATTACTCTTCTCATTTTTGTTCCAGCTTGGGAATCACTATAAACTGTGAAAACCCCCATCTAGAACCATCACAACATCTGGAGTTTATTGGTGCTATGCTCTTCAGTCACCAGCTTTGTGCAACTTCCCCTAGAAAGACTCCAAAGTATCATATCTCAAGTGAGCCAGCTATTTAAAGCCAGAAACCAGCAGCAAGACTCATTCTACAGGCTCTAGGGTCAATGGCAGCATCTATCACACTAGTTCCCCTTGCCAGATATTGCATGCAAATTCTTCAATGGCTTCTGGCCTCCCATTAGTCCTTATTGAATCAACCAATGTCCTATCTGATTGATCAATCATTGCAAGGAATTCTTAAGTCGGTGGCTTCACTCCAACGAAATACTACCAGGCCATCCCTTTGTTCCTGCATAACTCTAAGTCATAGTAACCATGGAGATGTCCTAGATAGGGTGGGGAGGCATTATCTGGGAAAGAGAGCCCAAGGCACTTGGTCCCAGCTGAAGGCCAACTTGCATATCGGTGTTCTTGAGATGAAGGTGGTGCTCTTAGTGTTGCAGGCATTTCACAACTGGCCCCCAGTCTATTGTGCACCTTTCCTCGGATTCAACTGACGTCAGTTTTTTAAAGAAAGCCAACAGGTCGAAGAACAGAATTATTCTCCTTGTCTCATTCTGGCCTCAACGGGCCTGATTTCTCTTCCTATGGCCTCATCTGCTTAGGATATCCTGGATACTGGACCCAGCTCCAGACTTATTGTCCCACCTGTAGGGACTGGCTCATGTGAATCTACAACATCTCAGGCTCACTATGTGGCTTCTCCAGTTCCCATAATTACCAGGCATCCCTTCCTCACCTCCCTGGTCCAACACAGCATTGTAGCCCACCACAAACTTTCAGACAGAAAATTTATAGCGTAACAAATGGCTGAAGTTTAGTAAGTGGCTGCTAGACTAATCTTGTCCCATATCAGCACCTTATCACAAAGTTGGACGACTTAGTTTTGCTCTGAGTTTCGCTCATCTAAGATTTGGGTACATCTTGCTGTGATTTCTAACTTCCATACTGGTTTCAACGGTTCATCACTTATGTCATGCAAACATTGTAAAGCCTTTATGAAAAGAAACCATAGTATTCAGACCTCCATATAGAGACCTCTCTGCACCATGGGGTTGAATTTATTACTTCAGCCTCATATTTCTCCCTCTTTTTGAACCGTCAGCAACTTGTGACTTAAGGTTTTCCAGGACAAGAATTTTATTTTTAATCGCTGTAAATTCTGTCAGGAGAATATCAGAAATACAAGCATTGTCCTGCACAACCCCCCCCCCCCCCATTTGATCTTTCATAAGGACAGGGTGTCTCTCTGGACAAATTCCTCTTCCTACCAAAGGTTGTTTCAGAGTCAAATATCAGTCAGTCCTTGCATCTGTCAGTCCCCCCCGCCCCAATAAAGGGGAATACTGTCTAAATCTACTAGATGTACACTGGCAATTATGTTTCTACCTTCACAGGACAAAGAATTTTAGAAAATTCGACCAACTATTTATTTATTGCCTTTTCAGTCAGTTTAGGCAATCCATTATCTAAAGTTATCCTGGTGAAATGGCTTAAGGATTGTATCACCTTTTATTTACAACAAAAAGGGACTCTTCCCACCACATCCTGTAAAAGCACATTCAACAAGAGCTATAGCAGCATCTGCAGTTTTTCTTTCCAGAGCTTCTTTAAATATTTGTGCAGCAGCAACATGGGCATCTCCTCCTACTCTTATTGTGCATTACAAACTGGACCAGGTCTCCAGAGGGCGTGCATCATTCAGATTTATGGTGCTCAGGAATATTTTGAGAGACGCCCCAGAATTCAGTTAGCTAAGGACTCTGTCCCACTGTCAAGGATTATGTGAAAATTTACAACATCGGATCAGAGTTTCTTACCAATAACGTTACATATGTGTTGTTGATCTTCACTAATCCTTGACATTACCTCCCTCCTTATCCTGTTCCTTAGGACTCTTGGTGAATTGAATTTTCCCAAAGACTGGCTTCATAATAGGGACACAGATGAGGTCTCATCTGTTTCTTGCCTGTCACTATAGTTTGCAAACTCGATCTGAGGTAATTCGAGGAACATTGTGGGGTAGAGCTTAGCTTGAGTTTTTGGAAAGTGTGAGCTGAAATAACAGAATATATTCTAATTCTCAGAGCAGAGCCCAAAGTAAAGATAGACAACCCAGATGGAAAGTTAAGGTAAATATAACTTTTTTTCATGCAACTCTACCCTATATGCTCCATGTTGCATCAACTAATGGCGTTGATGGCTCTTTGTTGCAGAATGTAGACACATTCAGCTATTTCTTATGCTATGCACAGTGTTAAGTTTTTTTTTTTTAGTTAAAAAAAAAAAAAATTATGCTGCTTGACACAGCTGTAGGCAAGTAGCACATGACAATACTGGGCATTGATGGGAAATGGATCTCCCTGAAGCATTCTAGGTCTTGACCCCACAGCAGAATTGTCTCCGGGAAATCTGTTATCCAATAATGTCCACCTTGGTCAGTAGTAATCTTTTAAAAATGAGCCATCTGCAGAGTTGTGTTTAAATGATTTCTTTAACATGTTCTTGGCTTGCACCATAAGTTTAATACTATTGTGGCAGCTATATTATGTTAAACAGTGTGAATCAAAATGCTGTGGAAATGTTTATTTTTGCAGATAATTTAAACCTAAGGTCTGGTGGACTAGCCCAGCCCCAGTTTCCACAAAAATAATCATTTTTACTTTAGATTAGTACATAGAATGAGAAAGGAGTTGTCTAGCGTATTTCCATAAAACTGTGTAGTAGTCCAATGGTAAAAATCAGGCAAAGCCAAATTAAAGTACATTATATTTGGTGAATCATTTACATGGTGGTGCAGGAATTTTAATTGTATTTAATATAGGGATTAAGATGGAAAAGTGGTCCGAAAATTTAATTCCAGCAGCAAGTGAATAGACTGACTTTTTAAACAGTGCAGCATACTGTTTAGAAGATAAGATAAAATCTACGTCTCTAGTTTTAACAGTAGGTAGAGCTTGATAAAGTAAAATGAGGATAAATCTGCAATACTTCACTCATCAACATTTCTATTTTGCAGTACTTTAATGTATCATTGCATTTCCATGTTAGTTTATTTCTGGCAGTATGTTACGGTTTATTTCTGGCAGTACGTATACAATTTATGGTAGTGTGTAAAATAGTTCCCTCCCCAGTCTCCACATTTTAGGGATTTACTGTTGTAAGTAGGTGCTGTCATTCTGTTGGTCTCTACTGTGTATTCATCCATATATGCATGAACAATATGGATTTTGTTTTAAAAATTCCATTTTTTAATCTGGTGTACAATCTGAGCAGTTTGCCATAGATTCCCATACATTTTCATTTAACAATTGTTTGCAGGGAAAGCCCCAATGGGACAAAACCAATTTTCAGCGGAGGCCCAGGGAGAAATGCACCAGATGCATGTCTTTGGAATGTAGAATGAAACTCAACACCCAGAGTAAATCCATGTGAATGTAGGGAGGACATGCTAACTCTGTGCAGAAGGCACCCAAGCTGACAATCGAACCAGAGAACCTCTTGCTGTGATGTGACAATGCTAACTTCTGTGTCGCCTGTGTGAATCTGTGTGTATTTGTATATATGGGTCTACTTCACTGAAATCCCATTTCACTGAAATTAATTTCTCTGAGACCAAATCACCATAAGTTCATAACACTGAAAACTTAATTTCACGGAATCTCATTTCACTGACTGCTTACAAAGCTACAATTTCACAAGACTTAATGAGAAACAAAAGATAGACAAAACTCAAAAGTAAAGCCTACTTCCTTCCACAACTTAAACTACTTATTGATCCTCGTAACAGAAACCAGCCAATTTAAAACCAAACTAAGTGGGGGGGCTACAGTCCCCACACCCCCGTAACTATATATACTAACTCCAGGCCCCACTACAGTGGGGATAAGGGCATATACCCTTTACTTGCCTCGCAGTACTCTACGTACTGCCACATAAAGTCTACAGCTTACAATTCAGTGAAATGAGATTCAGTGAAATTTTACAGTAATTTGAACTTTAGGTGATGTGGTCTCCTTGAAATGAATGTCAGTGAAATGGGATTTCGGTGAAGTGAAGAAGATCCATATATATATATATATATATATATATATATATATATATATATATATATATATATATATATATATATATGTGTGTGTGTGTTAATAGGTGTATACTAGGCTAATGGCCCTGGAGCGTTTACAAGCCTAGACCATAGGATTACCCTGATATTGTGCCACCCAACCTTAGTTTCCAATGCCTCTTTGAGTAGAGCCACTGGAGTGATCCTTGGGGAGAATGTTCTTTTTCCCATCCACTCATTAAGATTTCTCTTGAAGAGGGCCAGTGAGGTGCTCTGTTTTACATGTATGGGAAGTTTATTGCATACCATGGGCAGTCTTTGGATTATGAAACTATCCCTCCAGCACGTTCTGTTTGTGGTAATGAGGTTGAGGTCTTAGGAGCGTGTGGTGCGGGGGGATTGGGATTTCTTTAGATGTAGCATTTCTAATGGAGCTGGGTCCAACATGGCTTTGTAAGTCAAGCAGAGATCGCCTCTAAGTAGGCGATACGAGATGGGGAATAGTTAGAAGTTTCTTTTTGTCTGTCCATATAGGACAAGAGTTTAAGGCATAGGATACTCTTTGTGAGCTACTTTTGCAGCCTCTCCAGTTGTTGCAGGTGTCTGAGGTGCATGCCAAATGGGGCATTGTACTCTATGATTGGCCTAATGAGGGAAGAGTAGAAGGAAACAATGACCTCTTGGTTGCAAAACCCTTAGAAATGAGATGTCTCATAAAAACACTTTCTGACCAAAGTGGCAATGTGATGGTCAAAAGACAGGTTGCTGTCAGCCTGTATTCCCAGATCTCTTGAAATGCCTATTGTGTTTAGTGGACTACCATCGATTGTGGTAGTTCATGGGAACTGGGTTTTTCCCAAGGGGATGACACCTTTTTTGGCTTTAAGGCTATGGTTCTGACACCAGTTGGTCTCAGTGAGGCCTCTCTGTAGTATGGCAACATCACTTGGCTAGTTGACAGTGGCTTCCAACTTGCAATTGTCTGTGAACTTTGTCAGCCAGAGTGCCTTCATGTTGGACCGGATTTCTGAGATGTAGATATCAAACGAGAGGACCCAGGAGTGATCCCTGTGGGACTCGTTCGTGACTGGATCAGCAGTCTAACTTGGAGTCTGCTACTTTCACACTGTGGGTTCTATCTGTGAGCCAGTTTGCAGCCCACCTAGTGATAATAGGGAATGATGCCTAGCTTAGTGAGATTTTCTAGGATTCCTGAGTTGGGAATGGTATCAAAGGCCTTAGCCAGATCGAGTTGGGCTGTATGAACCACCTTTCCGTCCTCCACAGCTTTGTAACTGACTCAAAGAAGTCAACCAAGTTGAGCAGGCATGATCTACCATTCACAAAGCATAACTGTGTGGAATCCTGAGTTTGGAGATTCTCTATATCCTTGTTAGGTCTTTAGGTCCATGTTGATGTGTTCCATAGCTTTGCATATCAGACTTGTCAGGCTGTTGGGGCGGTAGTGCTCAGGGTCTGTAGTCGATCCTCCTTTTGTGGAGAGGAATGACTGTAGCAGTGTGCCATTGGGTTGGGACAAAGCCTGAGGTGAGGCTGTGATTGAACAGGGCAGGTGAAGTGCCAGTTAGCTCTGTCGCTCATGTGGAGCACAGCCAGGGATATTGTCAGGTCCCATAGAAGCTGTATTCTTGGCCTTGGACAGTTTTAACCTGTACAGCAGTAATACTGGGTGACTGGCAATCCGGTGGTGTGATTGGTCCTTTGGGGGGGGGGGGTAAAGTTGGCACTGAATCTGTCTGCCAGTATATTGGCAATATCAGGCTCAGTATAGGAGGTACCATTGTGCAATAGCTCAGAGCAAATCTGGGTACTGCTATGGAGGTTCTTTACATTACTATAGAAGGCCTTGTGGTGGTCTTTACTATAGCTAGCTGTAGAGAATTTGATGAGGGATCTCAACTTTTTTTTATTGAGGCTGATGAGGGTTTTTTTTCCAGTCTTGGGACTTCCTTATTCCGCATCAGTTTCCTCATGTAGAGTTTGTTTGTGGCAGGGGACCACCAGATTGGCTTCCTTTTTTTGGAGGAGAGCATCTTGGCTCTATTGGGTATGGCGAGATCCATGGATTTGTGTACGTGTTTGTATGTGTACATGTATATGTGTGTGTGTGTATAGATATAGCTATAGATATTTATTTTATTTGTATATATATATATCGCCTACAGAACACAGACAGCCCAAAACACCATCACCCATATGGTCGACACTCACAATATCAACAGCGCCACAACTTCACAAAAAGGAAAATAAAATTTCCTTTTTTATGCTATTAGGGGGGCTATGCCCCCTGCACCCACCACCCCCCGTACCTTTAATATACCAACTCCGAGATCGCACTACAGTGCAAGAATGGAAATTTTTCCATTCTGCACTATTGGGAGATGGCGTTTCCCCATTGTGTATATTCTGAATGTCGAACCCATATGAGTGTCAGCACTGAGCTGTCCCATTCTGTATGGGACCTATATATATATATATATATATATATATATATATATATATATATATATATATATATATATATATATATATATATATATATAAAGCAGAGAGAGCTGGAATATGGCAAGACTTTAAGAATTATGAAGGCAGACAAGGGGACCAGTATTGTTTTAATGGAGCAGTCCCATTATGAATGCACGCATCACAGGGACTAGAGGAATAGTTTTACAGACCGGCCACACTGATGTGGATAGTGCATTCTCTTGCATTGAAAGTACTCTTCTGGCTTTCGAAAGGTATGGGGCTATTTCCAGTGCAGAGGTACATTACATGTTGGTCTCTAATCTGAGTCTTGAAGTTTTTTCCTATGATCCATAAGGACTGTGTTGACCCCCCCCCCCCTTCAGCATATAGTATCTAAGAGGAAGACTAAGAATACAGCAGAATATCTTGACGGGGTTTTGAATCCAGTTGTGCAAAGGACACCATTCTAGTGACTCTTGGCATTTCCTACACTGTTTTTGCTTCCTCCTACTGTTTCTGATACTATGTCAGTGACACTTGATATAGTAGCCCTCTACACCAGTGTTCCTCATGAGGGGGGTTTGTAGTATTTGTGATTGATATCTTGCTAGAGCCATTTAGTTTTTCAAGAAACAAAATTAATATGATTTGCAATTCTGGTTTTGGAATGCAATTTCTTTCATTTTAATGAGGTACATCAACAGGTGAAAGGGGTGGCCAATGGGCTCTAAGGTTTCACTTTCATTTGCAAATTTGGTCTTTCCTGCTTAGAAAACTAGCACACTTACCAGGTCTTTACACACGACTGTATAGACATTGTATCGATGACGTCTTTTATGTTTGGCCAAAGTACTGAAGAACATTTGTATACTTTTAGTGACTCTCTCAGTATTAAGTTTTTAAAGTTTAGATTGCCAAGATTTGGCAAAAGAGTGAATTTTCTGGACACAGTTATCACTTTTAGAGTCTTTTAATCTTTCCTGGGACTCTAATATTATCACAAGGATTTCTTCCACAACAGTTAACTCTATTTCACAAGCATGCATCCCTATTTTATGAAGAAGAACTTAGTTCAGGGCAAATACATATATAAGTCGAATAAAGGAAATTTGTTTTATCCAAGGATCCATCTATTGTTTCTCCTTCAAATGGATTTACGACTTTTGTTTTTGGTCTGAAGAGACACTTTATGGTAAATACTTCTAACTG